>NC_137888.1:109424406-109995765 GCF_963455335.1 Martes martes
TTCCTGAGTCCACAAATACCTTTTTCATGATTAAGTGATGAAGTTGATTTTCTTGTCTGACTTTTATTTGAATTTTTAATTTCAACACTCAAAACAGAAATGAAAAAGTATTTGTGCCTGTTTTGAATTATACCCATGCCTCAGGAATTCCAATTATATCGATTTTACTTTAGTAGGAATGATTGTTCAGTTTTCTTTCTTTCTTTTTTTTTTTTTCAATAAGAAATTCTTAAGCCTATGGTCATTAGCTCATCTAAGTTAATGTGTGGCTCTTTTGCCTTGGTCATCCAAGGAGACCGCCAAAGTTGGGACTTTGCAAAGTTTTCTCGGAAAACTTTGCCTTTCCTTACCTTGCTACTCTTATCATTGGCCTTATATTTTTCTTAATGGGAAACACAGTGGGATTCATTTTGGGCAGCGTGTGAATTTGAAGATACTATAGTGACTGTGTCTCTGAATTTCCGTCCTCCACATTCAATATCAGACTTGCTGATGACCTCAAAAAGCACTATTAGACAATTGGAGAGATAATGTAATTTGCTTGAATTGCCTCAGCAATTTGTTTTCTATGAAATACTTGGGGGAAATTGTGTTTAGGCCAAAAGCCCAATTTATTGAGGGATGGATTTTATCTCTTGAAGCACCGTCATATTATTATGAATTTTGCCAAAAGAGGAAAATGTATGAAATATTTATACCCTAAAAATGCAATAACATTTTACTTGTTTGTTACATTTAAGTCCTTGTGTAACTAAATGTTTACAAGCCAAAACATTTTAAAGAGAGAGAGAGTTTTAAGAAAATGCTGTCACAGACCCATCACTGTGGCATTGCCAGAATACTGGTGGCTTTCAGTCTTTATAGTACATTTTTATCACATAACCTCAGAGTATCTTTACCAAAGAGTTTTAAAGTAAATCTCTTTTTAATATAGACTTACTATACTTTTGTAATAATGAATGTGCACACACATATGCAGAAATATTTAGATTCAGATTTCTTTTCTTTCACAAGATATAGTAAGGAAAGGATCCTACGTTATTTTGTTCCAGGATTTCTTAAGTATATGATTTATATTGCTTTCTTGTCTTTTCTATTAATCCTTTGGTTTAAACTAATGCCAAATCACTCTTTAGTGTTTTAGTTACGTAAAGTTTTGCCTATAACAGAGACAGAAAGATCATTATTACCTGAACAATTATAATTATTTTGTCTTTTGGTATAGAGTCTTGATTGTTATTTAAATTCATAAATAATAGAAAAATCAAAGTATATAAGAAAAAGTTTGTTAAACTATATGGGCTTTAAAAAATTGTCAAGAACACAAATATTTGGTAATTCTGTGTGATGAGAGACATGGAAAAGGAAAAAAGAAACCCACTATGTCATAGGCTCTGCACACCATTCCAAAATCAAATTTCTTTACTGTCTGGATCCCTAGCTCACATTGAGTCAACATGGAGTCTCATTTGCAATCAAAATTGCATTTGAAACTCACAACTAAGTCATGTGTCCCAGCATAAGGCATCGAGGCTTTGAGATGCTGGACATCTCTGCAGCTCAAAGATGTGGGTTTTTTTTCCCCCTGTCATTGCTAAACTATTTCTGTAGGGGCAACTTCTCTGATCAAGATTCCTTCATTGGCTGTCTGCTGACCAGTGCAGCCAAGTTATCAACACTATCATTGTTTCCTCGTCACACAAGAGTCTGAAAAATTGTTTATGGTGATGTTTAAAGTCTACAAAATTCTAACTACATTTAAACAAGTGTTTTTATTTGGGTTCAGAGGGAGACAGAGGGCACTTTGACAAGAGGGCTGTAGTAGAGGATTTATTGAATATAGACAGGTCTCTGAAAACACAACTTCCAACAGTTTTCCTAGTTAGTAAAAATCCTATTAATGTGAACCAGCCGGGGATAACAGTGTTATTTCTATTTGATATGGTTTGGGCTTCTCTTGTCAAATCTGTGTCGGCTGCCCCCTGATCCCTCCATCATCACGTTTTGAAGGGTGTCGGGGAAATTATGGCAGCTGCTAGGGAGATCAGGGAAACACTGATGTGACCTCCCAGCCTCTCACCACTCCTCTTGGCTTGGAAAGGCTTCTTTTTCTCATAGACATTTCTAGAAATATTGCCATGCTACCTTAGTATTTCACATTTGTAGTTTAAACAAGTGATTGTCCATCTGTTGCCTGGAGCTACAGTACATGTGTGTTATGAATGAAATATGACAGCATGTTCCATACCCTGCTTTAGCCATCTGTAGGAAGCCAGTAGGCTGAAAAAGATATACCTCCACAAAATGTGCCTGAAGTCCCTTTCTTGAGATCGCTCTCTCGGGGCACTTTCGTAGGAGACAGTCCGAGAGCAACATGTATGTGTGCCTTATTTTTAGAGTCTCTACGCCACTACGAATATTCACTGGAGCGTCCATAATGTTAGTAATCATCTCCCAGATTTCCAAGTACACTCACCGGACAGGAAAACAAAATCCAGAGAAGTGTAAACTCTTTATCTTAATGGGTTCTAATAATGTTTCTTTTCTCCTTGTCTCTTGGAAGGACCTTGTGGATTCCTGAATTAAGAAAACGCTTTTATGCCAGGAGGTGATGTTGGGTGTTGTTAGTGATTGTTTTTGGTCTTTCTCTGGTTGTAGTCAGATAAGGAAGACAGATTTCCATTTGCGTCTTTACCGCCCACTCAGCATATCCACGTTTAGGAATTGTCATAGCTTTTTGGTTTGTCTGTTGTCTTAATTTAATAGTGGACAGAACAGGTTGAGGTCTGAGTTGTTATTATTATGGTACAACCATGGACATATCAGGTTGTTATTTACATGACAGATACGTAGAATGAGATTCTTCTCAAGAGGCTGTTTGGGTAGCATATTACGTACTATTTCAAACCTTTAAAAAAATTATCTGATTAAAGCTCCACGGTTTGGTGAGAATTCTTCTCTCCCTCCTTGCCTTTTTCTCTCCCACCTCCTTTTTTATTTCCTGCCTTCCTTTCTTACATTCTGTCCTGCTTTTCATCCTACCTGTTAATATTATCGTGCTTGGACTTTTCATAGGTAAATTATATCAGTGCATTCTGATCTTTACAGATGTACAACCATAGGAAGGGAAGAAGGCTACCGTCAAATATGCATGGCATCCATAAATCCTTCCTTTAAAAGGGCATATTTTCCAGATTGTGTTTATTCATAAAGCAAGATGAGATAATAGAGTCTTTTAGGTTGATTTTAATGACTTTTCATCAGGGACTCAGATCATAGAGTTCTTGGCAAATTCATTTATGACTGCCCTACTTTTCTCAGCTATATGCAAAGTGATCTTTCTAAGACTAGGTTAGGAATTTTTTTTAAAAAATGCAAAGTATTTTGTCCAAAAAAAACATATTTTTAAGTGGTGTGGCATGTTATTTTATTCCTAATGAAACTTGGTAATTTTCCTCATGGCAAAGAAAAACCATTATCTTTCCAGAATTTTTACACATATCAGCATTTTGCCTATGAGCATAATATTAAATCCTAATAGTTGAATCACAGTATTTTACAGGGGGTAGGTCAGTGCCAGAGTTGTTCTCAGAGCACAGTTCACAGACCTGTAGTATGTTTATAAAAAGCAAAAAAAGCAACCTGAGAAGAACAGGTCTGGGTCTGTCAGTAAAACATTTTGTTAAAATTCAGCTTTGAGATTCTTTTTTTCTTTTTTTTCAGCTTTGAGATTCTTTTGAACTCTGGCTAATATTGATAAAAGTATGCCCTCTGTGTCCGTTTTTTAAAAATCTGTTTGGAAAAAGCTTACATTTCTAGGGATATATTTTTCACCTTTGGTTTCTGCTCTCACTTCCACTTTCTGCAAGTTTTCACGGGAATGACATTGATTTTTCCCTTTTCAGAGGGTCACATGTGGAGAAAGTAAAACATACTTAATACATGTTTAATTCAATACATAAGTGAATTTGCCAAGTCTCAGTGGGTATGTTGTTTTGATACAGAAGCAGAGTTTTGTGGGGTTTTGTTTTTTGTTTGTTTGTTTTTTTTAACCTGTCTCCAAGAAGAGTGGAATTCAGGAGACGAAGGAGGGATTTAAGAAAAGGGACCGTCTACAACTAAAATGATGGCAGGAGAGTTCTTGTAAAGTGTGACTCTGAGAACTTCCAGGGGGTTTCAGGCATCAACAACTGTAGTTGTTTTAACAAGTAAAATATTCATATTTCCAAGCTTACAAGGCATTTAAAAATCACTATGGATAACCATATATTTTTCCCTTGTTGGAAGGAAATGAAACAAGAGCAGCTGCTAGACCCCATGACATGATCGTAGCTACTGCAGAAATTCATGACCCCTGTCTTTTCACCCCCTCCAAGACAGGGGCACAGCTCGTTCTCTGCCTAAAAGATGGCGATATATAGTCTGACACACTCTTGGGCACACCACACTGTGTGCCCAAGAGTGTGTCAGGCATCTCTGAAGGTTAGAAGTTCCTGCTTTCACACATGCAGTGTTTTTCCCTTTCCAATACTTACCTCATGATGATAGTAAGTAGGAGTTTAGGTCTGTCGTTCTCTTGTTGAAATCCAGTCATCCACTCTCTGTAATGTGGTACCTAAACAGCCGAACTATAACTGACTTGTATTAGTTTTTCTCTTTTTTAGTTGCAAACACAGAAAACTAACTTTATCTTACTAACTTTAAAAAAATAAAAGGAAATATAAAATGGCTTATTTTCCTTTAAAGGGCACTTCTCCCCTGCCCTGTTTTACTTTCCTGCCCCTTGTGCAAGAAGTTGTAGACACTATTTTGGTTATCCAACATGCATGTGGTTTCTTTTGTGAAAAGTCGTACGGAAGATGCATTTTTATTAAATTCATAAACATTTCCCCCCTTGAAATCACAAAAAAATTACTAAAAGCTTTGCTGTTTATTTCTGATTATTACTTAGTTTGTCACAGTCTCTAACCACACTAATACATGTCTCTATCTCCAGCCTTTGTTATAAACAAAAACTTATATTCTACGTGCAAAAGGTTATATATACTAGAGAGAAGAGAAAACCTATAGCTAATTCCTTTGTATAATTTAAGATACTTGCATTAGTCTTTCTTTACCATATGCCTTTTTAAATTTTCCAAGCTACTCATCCACTTAGGGACAAAAGAAAACCTTATTCATCTAACTCTGATAGGCATTTAACTCACTGACCCAAACAGCAGCCTTATTGAACAACCCGCCTAATGGATGCAGTCAACTTGGCACTGAATGTAGCCCCAGAAGTAGAATGGTTTACCAAGAATGAGACAGGTCTCGCTATGTCGTCTTGTATTATATACTAGTGTAGAGGGTTCTAGCTGACCCCAGACATCCGTCGGTGGCGTTACCAAACAAACATAGAATCATGGGCTCTTTGAGGACCTGAATCTCCTCTGTTATTTTGCTACCAAGTCACTGTCCCATATCTTAGACCTGGCCAGTATGTAGTACTGTTCATAGTGGTCCATTCTACTATTAGGGCAACTCTTTTCTACAAAGGTTCTTCCTCGTGCTGCATATAAGTTTGTCTCCAGGGCTTCACAAAACAAGGCTAATGTCTAAATCTTTACTTCGAGATCAGTTATCACGAACTCTTTCAACTGTTTGCCATTTATTGACATGGTGTCAAATCCGATCACCCTTCTGCTTCTCCTTTGAACACTTGGACAAATAGCTTTTAATTTTATTTCATGCTGCTTGATGAAACTTAGTAATCACCTTGGTTCAGCCTAGGTAGAGACACTTTCTTTGGGGATTGAAAGTAAGTGGAAGTGAAGTCACCCAAAGGAAACCGGTAGTCAACTTGGAAATTTCCACCAAGGACCAAGACTCAGGAAAGTGGAAGGCAGATGACCCTAGATATCCCATGTGTATAAAACAGACCTTTGATTGCTTCTCGGCCATTTGGCTAAGATCAAATGTAAAACAGAGCTTTGACATTGTTTCCTATACTATTTTTGATGTAGCCAAAATCAAAGTCATTCTGAAACAAGAAGCAAGCTAACCCCTATGCCATCTGTGAAATTCTCACTTCTTGGTTAATGTTCATAAAGTCTCTGTAGCCCTCTCCCTTTGTCTCTGTCTTCCCAGTAATAACACTTTTTTTTTTTTTTTGGTCCAGGTTTCCATACTGAATATGCAAAAAGAGTTCTGGTTACTGTATAGGGGTTTGACCTAAATATTTACTTGCTGATTGGTTTCGAGATTCACTTCCATTTTCCCGTGCTCAAATATTTGTACCGAGAGATGTTGCACTTTAGACCAAGTGAGCAGCTTCCCTGCATGATCAGTTAGGAACTATCTTTAGGAGTATTTCTCTTTACTTTTGTCTTTCTAACCTCATCCTTACTCATCTTAATTTAACAATTAGTGTAAGAGAATCAGTCCCTAAGTAACTTTGATTCAGTCCAGCTGCAGTAAGATCAAACAGGCTCAACAGGGACTCAGGAAGATGGCATTGAGAAAGGTACTTCTTCCTAGTGGCATCACTAGGGCTTCATGGAGGAGTGAAATTTGGTAAGAAATATGGAACTGATTCATTGACTTGATGAAGTTGAAGAATATTTAAGGTACTAGAAACACTAGAAAAGCAAAACTGTCTTCAGAAAAGACCCTATCCTTTAAGTATTAAAGATTCTGGAATTTCCTTAACAGGAGAAAAAATTTCCAGATATTCAGGGTCAATGGGAAGGTAAAAGGCATGGAGGAAGGCTCATCCAATTGCTGTTTTCTATCTTGTATCTTTATCATTGGAAGATAGAATGAGCCACCACAATACAATCCGGCACATACAGTATGAACAAGAAGCTTTATAGCATAGATATTCTACTCTTGGAGCAAACACACGTGTCTTTTGAACACCTGCAAGAGAAGCAGCAGGACAGCCTTGTTTTCCTATTACATTAGGTCAACAATCGGAAAAGACCCTGCTATCATTGATTTCACTTGGTGTTAAAATTCTCTTTTACTGATTCACTGCTAAGTGGTAATCCAGACTCCGCGTACGCGTCACCTGTATCAACCCATTCATAGCTTCTTGGGTCTTCCATTTCCTCCATCAGACTTTGTTCCAAACTCCCCCAGACTCTGAAGCAGAACCGAGTTTGGAGATTATGCTTGCCTGAGTGCCACACAAAACTCATCTTTAGTACATAATAAAATGTTGTTCCTCCCTTCATTTTCCTTCCAAATATCTTTGTTTTCATTTTGGCAACACATTACTTAAAAAAAAAAAAAAAAAAAAACTTTGATTTTTAGCTAAAGATTAAAAAACCTTTAAAGAGCCTTAAAAAGAGTCTGAAGGCTTCTCTGAGGGTCAGGTTTTAGAGTTGACAACTTTTTTGTTGTTGTCTTTATTTTCTTACTCAAAAGACAAATGGTTCTGACAGTTGGTACATACATAGCTTATGCCCTCCCCCCAGTGCCCAGCCCATGAACAGTGTCCTCCAGTTACCTGGCCTGATGATAATGGACCTTAAGAGGCTGAAAAATGTCCATGCATGATCTCCACTTCTAAAAAGGAAGAAGTCAAATGCAAAAGATAGTGGTTCTGTTGAAACTCTACTTTTGTCTAATTGTTCTTTGTTAGAGGAAATGGTTCTTGGGGGACAGGCTGATAGGATGTTATGGTCTTAGGTAGAAATGTATACATTCTTTCAGTGGTGCCCTGGGTTACCTGGGTTACCACCCTGTTCCTCTCCAGGTTAGAATTAGAGGGCCCTATTGGCAGAACCTGTCACCAGTCTCCTGGGCAGGACCTGGGGGTGGCTTTCTGAGCTCTAAAATAATAATTCCTAAGAGAGCTTACAAACCGCTTTCACACATGAAACAGCCCTGGGAGGAAGGTTATTAATAGCCCTATCCTAGAAGAGAGAGCTGAGGCTCAGAATTGTTAAGTGACTTGCCAGAAGCGATGCAGCTGGTAAGTGGCAGATCTGGGGACGCAGCCAGGTCGTGCAAGTCCAGTGCTCTCTCCAGCCGCCACTCTGGGGGCACGGAATGCCTCTGAGCACAATGTGTGCTTTGCCCAGACTAACGTGCCCCCTGTGCAAAGGCATCCAGGGCTGTTCTCCTAACCCATGCTAGACCTCAGGAGGCAAAGCCACGTGCGCGCTGCAGGGCCTGCGATCGCTGAGCGCCTGCACGCGTCATCTCTGTCATCCGGTTGGGAGCGACCAGGTATTCTGTCTGACCGGCACTGTGATGATGGCGGTCTGGGAGGCCACCGCCGAGAACAGCTATGGCGCTGAAGCACACTGCAGCAAATCTCCCCAGAGACCGTTGGTTTACTTTCCACGAAGGGGAAAACTCTGCAACCGTGAGGTGCAGCCTATCAATCAAGTTCATGTCATTTCAAATGCAGTGGAGGGCAGAGGCGACTGGGTCCCTAAGACAGGTCTCTCTCCCATGGGCTACGATTTACACCCCCCAGAGACAGAGACTCCTGGAGGGAAACAATGTGGAGGATTCTTCCTCTGGGTTCACAGTTACTGAGGCCGAAGGCACCTTCACTGCACCAAGCGTTTCCCACCCACCCACCCCATGACCTTGAACTGTCTGGGAACAGAGGCTGCAGGACTGAATGCAGCTCTGCCTTCGGTGTTTGCCATTGGAGAGACAGGGCTGCCCAGGCCGGTGTGGTTTCGGGATTCATGTTTGCTTATTCCGGGGGGTTTGTACTGCATTGTTCCCCGGATGCTCACCTGGAAGCCTCCGTGATGCTCTAGAAGCCGCCCTACGTGGCAGGCCAACAACTCCCCATTCCTTCTCTGGAGCTGCGTTCTCCGGGGAGGCACGCCTTTTCATGCGTGCTCTTGGGCTTCCCTTTTCTCCCATTTCTCATTATAGTTGTTTGGCTTCCAGTTAAAATCTGTGCACCGATGGCAAGGTATTCTCTCTTCGTCTGAGTTAAATCTCCTGTAGGAAGCCTGTAAAATGATCTCATCTAATAAGCTTTCTAGGCTTTTCCCTTCCCTAGAGTCTACCATCCATCAGGCTGCTCTCAGCCTCCCTCTACTTAGTCCCTGGGATTAATGAAGGCCACGTGAAGTCGCAGACGGCCTCTCACCCCTTTCCACACTTCACACCTGGAACACACAGGATGGGCCAGCGGGGCCAGAGAGGTAGCACCCTTGGCGGAAATGGCAACATTCCAAGCCTGGAGAGGTGCCTCGTTTTCCTGTGAGGCTTGAGATACACTCTGGCTGAAGCCTTGGAGAGCGGTTCTTGTAGGAGAGACGGAGTACCCCCACCTGGGAGTGGGTGACTAGAAGAATTTTGAGAACTCTCCAGAATTATCTAGGTGACTCCGCCCAGGTAGAAACTCCCCCAGGTGGAGCCTATGACATCTCCTTAGCAGGAAGAAAAGGACTGTGAGGTAGTGAAGATGGAGAAGCAGCCCTTTAAAAAAAGAAAGGGAGTCACAAACCCGGATCTCCCTTCACATAATGTAAAGAAAATTATGAATAAAACTTTTCCTTCCTCCATTCTACATGATGCCGTCCTCCATATGTAGGGAAAACACAATTGCGTTGTCTTTAAAACACACACCCGTGCACGTGCGTGCACACAGTCTCACGCATATGCACATACAGACGTCTTCCAAGAAAGCCGAGCCTTCAAAAAAGAAATCTTATTTTAAAACACTTGGGTTTTTCAGGCCAGGAAATTAATAATTCCTAGACCTGACCCATTTTTGTGGCTGCCAAGAAGGAAAAGAGAAAGCTCTTTAAATTTTGTATGGATCCATTTATCTCTTAAAATACGCCAAAGCAATTTGAGGTGGGGGTGGAAACCAAAGTGTTTATCTCTCCTGCCTGATTCTCTCTTTACATTTCTATGTGTGGGGAAAAGAGTAAAGCCTCTTCCCGGGCCATTCTGACTGAAGCATCCTGTTCCCGCGTTGGAAGGTGCCTGCTAGCTCTGTGCCAAGAGGAGAGAATCACACTTCCTCTCCTGACTCCATTTACTCCATCATGAGGGAGTAGATATTAAGTCTGGATGTCTTTCCTCACCAAATTATTTAACGCCATTTCTGAACTGCTTTAGAAAATGTAAAAAGGGGAGAAGCTGGTTTTTCTTGGATACATGTCTCCTTTCTTTTCTTTCTTAAGAGACTTAATTATAAAAAGGGGAAAAAGTCCAATACCTTCTTGTCTCGTTTTCTCTGTGAGTGACAGCTGATGATCACTTAGTAACCATAAGCCAGAAGTAGGAGAAGAACATAGCCAGGTTGTGATGTGTCTGCCAACAGGGTTCATTCCTTCAGACTCAGACTTCAGAGGAAACGGGATTTTGATCAGTTAAATGCCAACAATAGAAATGGCCTGATTTTCATTTCAAATAGTAAAAGACAAGTCGATATTTAGGCAATGTTTGCATTTTACTAACCCTTCTGCTTTGTTTTTCGATGAATGCCAAGCACATCAATGCATCAGGGAGAGATTGCCAGAATGAGCCAGAGTGCCTTAGACCTCTCTCCCTAGGTAGCACATTGAAACTGGTAGACACCGTGCAGGCCTCCTCACCCCACTGAAATGTCAGAATTGAGACATATCCTTGATGAGAGAGATTTAGGACCCTGAAAACTGAATCTTATCACCAGCGTGTATAGTGAAGCAGTTGCAGAATCACGTTTAAAAGACTTACTTCCTCTTACTCCCCGTTTATTCTCTTGGGAAAGCTGATAAGCAAATGATCCAAGAATTCTTTCCTTAGTAAACAAAGTCAGAATCTATTTCCCCCCTAAAAATCTGAATTCTGTCCTTGTTCTTTTTCAGGAAACCCATCAAAGAGCAAACAGAATTAAAGATGACACTTGATTGTCTGATCCGTTAGTGTGAATAAAATTATCCTGTGATTGAATGTGCCTTAAGTGAAAATTTAAACTTAGATGCTGCATTTTCACAGCTGGATGTAGCATTAACTTCTTCCGGGCTATCTGTGCAGTGAACTATTTTGTTTTTGTTTTGTTTTGTCTTTTAAACTCCACGTTTATCATTCGTTTAGCAGATTTGGGGCTCTTTCTCTACTGGGAATATGTGCAATTATAAGACGCACCAAAAAAAAAAAAAAAAAAAAAGGAAGGGAAAGAACTTTCTGAGTAGCAAATCTGTGCCACGAAGGAGACGTGACATGTAGATGCGGAGCCTGAGGATAGTAATTTTTCTGAGCTGCACACACGAGCTTTTATTTCGTGGCTTTGTCACAGGCTTTTCTCCTTCTGTGCCGTCACCTTTGAGAAAAACGATTGCACCTTCTCCAAGTCTGCCTTTTTAACAGCTACAGTTGAGTTGGCAAGACTTCCCCAGCTCTGAATATAGCCATTTGCCGACTCCGGCCTCTTTGCGAGACTGACTCAAATCTGTGATCTTCTGTTCAGCATACACATCAGCAAAGTGAGAAGATGAGCACTAAATATAGGCTCTATTAACTTTACTTTTAGATTTACTGCCTTCAAAAAGTGCCTATTCTGAGAAACATAAACGTTATTCCTACATATGTATGTACACACGGTACCCAGAGTCATACTGTGCAGCCTTCAAAAACATACCATCTAAAGGAGTAGGTGCTAAGATGAGGAACGCTTGCCAAATGGAAGAAAGTCACTCATTTCCAATATCCCCTCTCGAGTGGCACCGTGAAACAGGCTGCAAACACATTCCCTGAGCATTCCTTGCTGATATAGCCACTTGGTATTTATATCTGACTGGATGGCGGCACACCGCTAAGGCTTCCTGTAGTCTGCTCCCGGGGACTCGATGCTGGACGGAACTGGAATGTTCGTTCAGTCAGAAGGAAACAGTGTTAAGGAGAATTAATAGAGCCAGGATCTGTATTAGGATATGTGTCGTATGTGTGTTTTATAAACTAAGCATTGGTGGGTTTCGCATGTCAGCCCATTTTTTTCCCCCTCCTTTTATCTCTCAGGCTAACATCAGAGAAAATGAAAGAAAAGTCTTGGCTGTGAGGATTGGAGGCTCAGGGGGCCAAATGTCCTTGCCAGATCCTTAGAGCATCTTTACTTTGACTCCTAAAAATAGTAGCATATGTTATCGAGTGGCTTTTGTTTCTGTAGTTCTGTCATGGGCATTGCAGGGATAGATGCTGCTGATGGGACAGTGGCACAGCCCGGAATGAGGGACTCGTCTCCAGGTGTGGCGCAGGAGAGGGTCCGGGGAAATAGGACGAGGTAGACCGTGCATGATTTTAGGAAAAAGGGTTGAAGAGAGGACGTGCTTCCAAAAAAGATCTTTCTCAATGTGTCGTCTGACTCAACCAGCTGGCAAATTACGCTTGCCAAGTCGCTCTCTTTCCTTCTAAGTCATTTGGCTCCATGTTCATTTGAATACGCCTCTCCTTTGGGAAAGAGAGATGCCTCCAGTTAGCCTCTCTCCAAGGAAGCTCTTGACGTTGTCTTGGTCACAAAGTTATCTCCTGCCCCACCCACTTTTCACCAAAAGGAAGTAGAGAGGGATGAGCTATAGGAGATGGTTTCCATGGCACTGCAGTCAGCCACCATTCTGCCTTCCATATAAGGAGCCCCCCTACATACACCAGGGATGAGGCTGGAACAGATTACTGTTGCATAATCTCGAGTGTGGACCACCCTGCGTTAGCTGTCATCGTTCTATGAGACCAGTTGGCTCCCTGGAGAAAGAGTGATACTCTTCACTAAAAATGTCTACTCTTCCTGTTGACGTTCGTTTTCTGTTTTTACCTTATCCAATTTCAACACTAGTCATTTTCTATTTTTTAGAGCATCAGATGTCAGTGCTAGATAAGAGTTGAAGAATCTCTGTGTGGTGTCGAAGTATTGGGATACGGGAGTTTTCTCCTTGGGAACAAGATGGGTGGGGAAAGAGACAACAGGGCTCTGCTCCAGGTTTCTACCTGATGACCATGACTGTGGGAGAGAGAGTTTTGTGTAAATGTTAAATGGTAAAGGAGAAGGGGGAGACAGGTAGAGGCCAGGTTTTCTCTCCACCAAGAGCAAGAATGTCCCACTGAGTACAAGCATAGCCCCACCACGATCAGCTGCTAGTCAGAATACCATTCCCTGATTTAGGGAAAGCCACACAAACACATATAGGGAATATGCCTTTTTTCACATATGTGGTACTGACAGAGCCATGATATTCCTAAAATATAGGTTCCTCTTTCTTATTTTATTCTTAGCAAATCACATTTCTCCACTACATCATGAACCATCACTGACTTATCCAAAATAACCTACATGATTCCTTATGAAAATAAGAATAAAACCTGTTATAAGCAAGTGATTTGGGTATTTTCTTTGTATTTATGTATTATCCAATTATATTAAAACATTTCTATTTACCTTCTTTTTTTCCTCTGAATTATGTTTTTCCAATGCTCTGTAAGAATAAATACAAAAATGATATTCCTTTTTTTTCTGTAAAAGATCTGCAACTCCTTTATTATATTTAGAAATCCAATAAACTTCTTATTACATATACTTGTCTTTGTGTGGAATTCTTTTTGAGTTGGATAATCCTGGTTTCCTTTCTTCTGACCCCTTTTACTGTGATTCATTTTTTATATCATTTGCTTTCCAGATGGTCTTCTGAGAAGGGAATGCCTCTCAGAGCAAATACGATGCCAACAAGAGTATGAAGGCACCCACTCTCCTCCACTAACAGCACAGAAGATCTTAAGGTTGGATGTGTTCTAAAATTACTTGACCACTCTGTGTCTTAACCTTACAAGTGAAGGATTTTTTGCCTTTAAAGCTGGATCCAACCCCCAAATGGGTCTCTGGATGTGGGGGTGGGAGGTCTCCACCACCAACACCGGCTGACTTTTTCACACTTCTTCATCCATACTGTGTGGACTTCTCAGACACTGAGAATCTGCCCTGTACTAGGCATCTTGAAGGACATGGGTATGCATTAGGCAGTTCCTGCTTTCAAGACTTCTATAGTCTACTAGAGCTGATAGATATGGAGCCATTTGGGGAAACAAAAGAAAGACTCAGACACTTGAGAGAGTAATTTAGCATTTTGAAAACTTTGTTCATTGTATCATTTTTTTCCCATTTTATTTTATTTTATTTCTTTTCAGTGTTCCAGCATTCATTGTTTACGCACTGATCTGGAATTATTTTTACCTTCATTTTACAGACAAGAATGCAAGACGTAAAGTTAATAATCCATTGTGACTGTTCACTAAAAGCTTTTTTTTTTTTTTCTTTTTTTCAGTAACAGGCCTACAGGGGAACTAGAGGGTACATGAAAGTCCTCCATAAAATTCAGAAAAGAGTATCTCTGTCTTTCCCACTCTGGCCTTGGATTTCATCTCTCCAGCATCATGTGTCGGCCTACCAATGCTGGTGGAATCTGAGAACATAGATGCAGGAAGCCTGCACTCAGAGGCCACCATTTTTTTTTTTTTTTAAGATTTATTTATTTATTTATTTATTTAAGAGAGAGAGTGCAGGGTGGTAAGGAGAGGGATTCAGGAGTGGGGGTGGTGGTGCAGAGGGAGAGCAACTCCTTCTCAAGCAGACTCCCCACTGAGTGCAGAGCCTGACACAGGGCTTGATTTCAAAACCCTGAGAGACCATGACCTGAGCCGAAACCAAGAGTCAGACAGTGTATCAACTGAGACACCTCGGTGCCCCAAGAGGCCACCATTTTTAAAGGTACCATACATAAGCTGTTTTTGAATAAGCAAATAATAGACAAATCCCTGGGACTCAGGGCATTCATAATTTCTTCCCAGAAAATTGTAAACAGTCATAAACATGTAATCTTGTCTTCCCTTTCCCTGTTTTTCTATTACTCACTTTCTGTTCTTTGACCCTCTTCTGCTCTCTGTATTCTAACGCTAGTAACACATACATTCGTTTGTCCTATTCACAGACTATGAGAGCAGGAGGTCCTCTTAGAGCTCTTTTACTTAGAGCTCTTTTACTCTGATCTTAGGAGAGAACAACAAGTCCCAGAGACATGAAGGGATTTACCTAAGGTCACAAAATAATTTAATGTCAAGGCTGGATCTTGAGTCCAATGCTATCATACTGATGACTTCAGTAATGTGGAAGAAAATGGGACAAGTGCTCTATCTATAATTTCCATTTCTATGAAAAAATAAAGATATTAGAAATAAATGGAAATACAGAGGGCTCCATGTCCATAGACCCTAATTAGAGAAATTCTAAAAGAAAATAAACCAAGGAGGAATATCAGTGATGTGAAAAGGAATGATGATGAGCAAAGAAAATGGCAGACATAGAGTTTAACCTCCAAAAGTCAGGTGTGTCCTAGGAATATGAGGACAGTGGAACACTAGATTATAATTTATAATATTTTTTGCCACTTGCACAGAACAAAATAGAAAAATCTTATGAACATATTTAATAGATGCAGAAAAAGGATGTAATAAAGTAAAAATACAATTAAAAAACCCTTAGCAAACTAGGAATAGAAATTCCTTAACTGAGTAAAGACTATTTATGCAAAAGTTATCTCAGATAGTGAGACATTAGAAGTGATTATTCTAAATTATAAATAAGAGAAAGATACCTGCTATCACCACTTCCATTCAGTTTTGTACTGAGGACTCTAGTCAGTACAGTTATACTAGGAACCTAAATGAAATTTATAAAAGATAGAATGTAAGAAACCAAACCGTCACCAATCATAGATGATGTAACTATAGGAAATTGGAAAACCAAAATGGGCAAATAATTGGCTCCAAAAGTTTAACAAGTTTGCTAGCTATCATGTTAATATACAAAAAAAATGCATTTTATTTGTATGAAACAACCACAAAAAGTTTGATAATGTATTTTGAATAAACCATATAAAATATTAACAAAAAATATAAAGTACCTAAGAATATCTTTTTAAATGTAGAAGACCTTAATGGAGGAAATCATAAAATTTTACTGAAAGACGTTAAAGTAGATCTAAAGAAGTGGAAAGATAGACCATACTCAAAGATAGGCGTATATCATAAAAATATAAATTCTCGGGGCACCTGGGTGGCTCAGTGGATTAAGCCTCTGCTGTCGGCTCTGGTCATGCTCCCAGGCTCCTTGGGATTGAGCCCTGCATCAGGCTCTCTGCTCAGCAGGGAGCCTGCTTCCCCCTCTCTGCCTACTTGTGATCTCTGTCAAATACAAAAAAATCTTTAAAAATATATATATATAAATTCTCCTTAAATCGATCCATGGATTTAATGGAATTCTAGTCTAAATCCCACCAAATTTTTCTATTGACTTTGATAAGCTGATTATAAAATTTCACTGGAAAAGCAAACTCTAAAATACCCAAGACTTTTTTGAAGAACAAGGATAATTTTGTTTATCAGATAAAACCTTACATAAATCTGTGGTCATTAAGGCGTATACTATTTGTATAAAATAATAAATGTACAATTGGACCACAGTTGAGAATCCTAAAACAAAACTATCCATTTATGCTTTGCTTAATATGGGACATGGATGATACTGCAAATCACTGTGGAAAGGGTAGATGCTGAGATAATTGGTTTTTCATGTGGGAAAAAAATAACATCCCATGCCTACCTCATGCAGAAAAAATTTTAAGACCTATTAAAAAATCTTTATGACTTTTAGGTTACAAAGGATTTCTTGAGCAAAATAAAAAAAAAACAAACAAACATTAAAACTACAAAGAACTGATAATTTAGACCCCACTAAAATTAAGAAATGTAGTTAATCAACAGATTCATAACAGATTCAAGGTGAGAAAAACTATTTGCCAGACATGAAACAAACAATGGGTTACTACCATCCAGAATCTACAAAGAATTCCTAAGAAAAAGAGAAGTAGTAGAAAAATGGGCACAAGAACCGATATTTCATGGAAGGGGAAACACACATGGCTAGTTGACATATGAAAGAACATTTAAGTTAGTCATTAGAGAAATGCAAATTAAAACAAATGTGAGTTACCATTTTATATCAACCAGATCAGCAAAAATCTAAAAGTCTGATAATGTCAAGTATTGGAGATAATGTGGAGTAATGGTTATTTATATGCAATACTGGTGGGAGTAGAAATTGTTAAAATCACATTGGAAAACAATTTAGTGGGCCCCTGGGTGGCTTAGTGGGTTAAGCATCTGCCTTTGGCTTAGGTCATGATCTCAGGGTCCTGGGCACCGCACATCAGGCTCCCTACTCAGTGGGGAAGCCTGTCTCTCCCTCTCTCTCTGCTCCTGCCCCCTGCTTATACTCTCTCTCTCTCTCTCTCTCTCTCAAATAAATAAAATCTTCAAAAAATAAAGGAAAGCAATTTAGCATTATCTAATAAAGATAAAGTTGTACAAATCCTACAACTCCACTTTAGCCCATATACCCCAGAGGCAAGTACGAAGATACAAAGAGAGGTACATTTTATTAATGAGAAAAGCTAAAGATAACACAAAGTCTATCTGAGGCTAATTGGTCGGTAAATCATAGCATATTCCTGCAATGGGACAGCGTGTAACTGAACATTAGTGAGTGTGCTCTAGGCTGAGTAACTTGATATGATCAGTTCTCAAAAATATAATATTAGAAAAAATGGTTTTAAAGGATAGATATGTTTATATCATTTATCAAAAAATTAAGAAAAACTGATCATGCTAAGGATCTCTATATCCATATTCTTATATACATACTGGGGAACAAGATAAAAGGAGGAAGATGTGATTGGTGAAAGACATAGGGGAACTTCAGTGGTGTTATTAATACTAGATTTCTGTAGTTGGCTTGTGGGCTCACGGACACGCGTCATGATACGTTATACCATGTGCTCTCTGTGCGTCTTACAGTTCATAATACAATCGTTAAAAGAGAAAGGAAGGGAAGAAGTGCTCCCGGGTAACTCCCCTTTCTACTCCAGTGCAGAGTCAAGTGCTTAATACATCCTTAGCGACCAATGCATCTGAGATTAAGGCTGCCTTTGGAAAGGGGCTAAGGGAAGTCTCCTCTCAGCACTTTTTATACAAAATCCTAGAACCCACTTCTTTAGTTAAATGTAGATGAGGATGAATGGAAAATGGAACCCAGAGCAAAGCTCTCAGTGTGGGCCATGCAATTACAGGATACTTCCCTTCCCATACTTCCTCTGACATCTCCTACTAAGACTTCTACCATCAAGTCTCCACTACATTCTTCATTGAAACTGACTAGTCCCTCTTCCAAGTTCCCTTTACAGTGCAAACTAGCATACCACCCTCCCTCAGTTGTGTCCATACCTGCATACCCAAACAACTATGGGTGGTTTTTTGTTTTTTTTGGTTTTTGTTGTGTTTTTGTTTTTGTTTTTGTTTTTGTTTTTTCTGAGAAGGGAAAAGTCTTACTAATTTAGGGGCTCCCAAAATATCTAGCACAGCCTGGCACATCACAGATCCTAACTGAATTATTATCCAGTGGAATTAAATTGGTCTTCTTCCAACTCCACCTTAGATTCATGTTCAAACCAAAGCATTTCACCTCTTTCTGCCTTGGCTGTTATGCTCAGGAAATAAGTAAAAAATTCATTACTTTACTACGATGAAATAAAAGTAACAATGGTAGAGAATTCTGCGCGAAGCATCCCAAACACGATTCCTGAATTCAGGTGAGAGGGTCTTCCTCTCAACTCTCTTATTAAGGGCATGAGTCCGGTAAATAGGAAGAAGGAAGAAACAAACACACTATAGTCATGTCAACAAAGTCCGCCATGTCCTTTGAGTCATGCAGAAGCCAAATCTCAATTTGGTCCCAAAACCCCCCTCTCATTTACTCATCTAGTGTCTCCCCATTCCTGCCCCATCCTCTTAAAGCCATCTCCCTCACTTTGTCTGCCCTGTCACAGTCCAGGCTTTCATTCCTTTAGGAAATCATTTCAGAGCCCACACTTTTCTCCCTGTTTCAGTCTTTCTGAACCTATCACCTCACCGTCCCTCTAAACCATCCTCCACGATGGCCAGTTTATCTCCAAGCTACAAATGGACCACCTCACTCACCTGTAATCTTGACGATCTCTTCATTGCCCCAGGATACAACACAAACTCCTTGGCATGACCCTTCAGACTCTGTAAGTTACCTTTTCAGACTTATCTACTCCCACTCCTTCCCCCCAACATACCCGCCATTAAACCAGACAACATTTCTAAACTAACCATGCCTTCTCACTTCTCCATGCTTTTGTAGTCCCTTCTTTGTGATTAGACCGCCCCTTCCTCTTCTTGTCTGGCACCCACTGAGAAATACAACAGGACTCCAACCAAAGGCCTGCACTGGGCCCTGACCAACCCTGACAATAGGCCTCTGACCCCTCTTTCTTAGAATATTGACTTTAAAAAGCTTATAATTACAAGTCCGTCCTCTGTCCCTTTGAGGGACACACACACACACACACACACACACACACACACACACACGTTTCTCCTACAGCCCAGGAATATCTTTCTCAAGGAACTGAAAGCCACTGCTTTGAAATGTAATCATCAGAAAGGATAGGGCTTTTGTCTGCCAGTCTCTGGGAGGATAGAATCCTGACTTCATGATTGCCAGCTAGCAGACACAGCTGGGCTAATCACAGTCCTACTGACCAACTCTCTTGCTGGCTTTTTGTAATTTTTCACTTCCTTGATTCCAGTTGAGCCCCTGACTACTCCCGTCCTTAGTACCTTCTGCTCCCTTTAAAATGCCTAACAGCCTCTGCACAAATGGAAGTGGAGTTTAGCCCTTTCCCCTTCTGTCAGTAGTTACAGAATCAAGTGTTCTCTCCACTGGAACTAATGTCTAGCTTTGTTTCCCTTTGACACTACCCATACTCCAAGGTCCAGCCCCCCACGTTACCCACTCCAGGAAATATTCTTTCCTTGACATCCAGCGTGGTGTTTCTAACTCTTCTATACGTGAGCCCATACAAATTAGAGCAGACATATACTAGGATACATCTTATATTAAACTAAAGTTTATTTTACTTCTAGTCAAACTTCTATCCAGACTAAAACCCTGATCGTTGGGAGTTGTGTTTTGTTCCTCTATATATACACTGAGCCAAGTAGGTAACAGGCCTTGAATAAATGTGTATTAAGTAGACATTGAATGCATGAATGCATGAATGAATGAATAGAAGGGCTGGTGCGTGGGATGGTAAGGGTTAATATGTACTCTCTGTCTAGAGTTGTCCCCAGGGGAAATGGAGAGTGAGAGAGCCGGCTGCTGAGTAAGAGGAAGGCAATTACACTTTTCCAGGAGGAGAGGAAGATGAACCCGTATAGACTTGTTCTTTCATGCTGCTGAGATTTTCCACTCCATTTTTTTCCCTTCTCAAATCCTAAATTTTTATGTGAAACTTCTTCCCCTCAAGGGCTGTGAGGAACCATTTTGTAGTCTTTACTGTAATACAGAGGCGAAGGAGGACTCGAATCCCTTCTAACACTGGACAAAATCTGCCAACTGAAAGGGCTTCTTCTTGGGCCATAACCAGATGCAAATGTGTGATGTCAAGCCAACCTAAACTATCCCATTGTTTTCAAGTGTGACTAAGTACTGACTAATATTACTTCCTCTGGCACTTTTTTTTTTTTTTTTTTTTGACTCAGTAGAATGGAAAAGTTCCAGGCCGTTGTTATACGTTGCTGTCTGGACAGAATGACTTCCTGCACATCATAACCACTTGAGAGAGGGGAAAAAAAATTGGAAGGGAAAAAAAAGAGAAAGAAAGAAAACCTCTCAAGAGTTCCCTTAAGTTTAGCAGTTGTTTTTTTTTTTTGCTGTTGTTCTTGAATTTTATTGTTTTTGTTTTAGCTGTTCTGTGTTATTCACAAAAGCAAGAAAGAATATCAAAATCCGCGTTAGAAAAGACCTTGTCCAGGTCATCTAGCGAAGAGCCAACACTTTCCCTGCCCTTCCTGAGATCTGCAGTGTCACCATGACATCCTCGCCAAGCTGTTCAAGCATGATGTAAACACTCTCTTTCTTCGGGAGCGCTGTCCCTTCCAAAACAAGTCCTCACACCTTTGGGCTGCCAACAGTTGCTTCTGCCTCCCTGTAGACTATTCCTCATAGTTCTGCCTTCTGGGAAACAAGTTATGTTTGCAGACAGTAAAGAGATTTCAGAGCCTTGTTCCATGTGGACTAGATCACTAGAGACAGGATTGGTAATGACTTCTCTCAGGGAGAAAATGGAGAAATGAGCAGAACCAAAGCTCTGGGAATATCTTCAAAGACAGGAAAGAGAGAAGAAGGACACCCATTAAATGTACCTGTGAAAGGGCTGAGAGCTCCCTCCTCCCTCATCAGTAGCAGATGACAGCATATATTGTTTAACAGAAGGTTTTCAGACCAAACAGAGTCCCAGTATTTCCTCTGCTCCTTCTTCCCTTCCAAAATCTTAGAAAATGGCAGCCCCTGCCTCACTGAGCTTCTCTGGATATAGACCCCATTAGGTTCAGCCTTTGTTCTGAACAGTTACAGCCTCAGCTTCTCCTCTCTCCCAGCCAGTCTGGCGGCAGAAAGGATTGACTGACCCATGCTACATTCCAGAGAAAGCCTGCCGGCCAGGGGCAATGAAGAAACTCTCCCCTCTCTGAAAACCACTGCCAAGGTTTTGGTCACTTTTCCCAGGTTGTGAGTCATTTCTATAACCTCTGAGTTTCTACCAATTTTAGGGTCAGATGAAAAGCCAGTCCCCACAGGGCCTTTTAGTTCCCTGGGAATTGGGAAGAAGGATTCATTACATGGCAGAGATGATTGCTTTTTTCTTTTCAACTGCGATTGGTGGCCCTGAAACCACAGCCATCAAATGCAGAAGCTCTGCTAAATCATCACTATTTCAACTGCTAATTAGTTCTAATGTTCACAGCAGAGGAGTCTGTGGGGGCAATAAACTGCTTTTTCAAGTGATTAAACTTCCAAGTGAACACACTTTGATTACCACAAGAACCATTCCTTTGCAAAGGTTCTCCAAGGCAACCAACTGCATCCCCAAGACACAGCTCCGTGAATGGAGGATTAGTAGCCTGGAACATGGGTGTGCGCAGACCTTAAGCCTGTCTCCTCTGGCCAAATCCCTGCTCCACCTCTGGTTCTGGTGAGATGCCTTAGGGGACCACATGTGACAAAACTAAAGAAGTTTCAGGGAAGAGCAAGTTCACTGGGTTGGCTGTGAGATGATACTGCCCAAAGGCCTGGGCCATCAGAGGGAGAATGACTAGAAGCGCAATGGGGGAAACAGTCATCTGCTGTGTCTGGGGTATCAGGGCTCCTGACCCTTGGTCCCGATTTAAAGGTATGGATTTGGAGAAAGATGCTGTAACGGTCAAGAAACCCGAGGCACTGTGCCAAGTGCTTTCCCATGACTCGTCTCATAGCAAAAATGAAGGCATTTATTTGATCCAGCTCTTTTTCAGAGATATTCATTTAATGTGCTTTAACAAACAAAAACCAACAACTACACGTGGACTATAGGCTCACTGTAGAAAAAGTAGAAAATACAAATAAGCAAAAAAGAAAGTTCTAATATTCTGTTAAGCTCTTCATCTAGAGAAGCATTTTTCAACCTCGGCACTACTGACATTTTTAGTTGAATAATCCCTTATTGTGAGGGCTGTCCTGTGTATTGTAGGTTGTTTAATAGCATCCCTGGTTTCTACCTACTGGATGCCATTAGACCACTGTTCCCCCACCTCCCCACCATTGGAACAACCAACGATGTCAGGAGACATTGCCATATGCCCCCTAGTGGTGAAATCACTCCCATTGAGAATCTCTGCTCTAAAGATTACCAGGAATAGTTTTCCAGTCTTTTTTCTTGCATACCTACTAGTAAATTCGTACTTTTAATGGAGTTATAGCATGTATATTGTTTCGTATTTTCATCTTCACTTAAACATAGTTTCTGAACGTGTTAGTATCTGTTCTACGTCATCATAACCTCTTCACAGGCTCCATTGCGTGGTTGTGCATTGGTTTATTTCATCCCCAATTTGGGGACAATCAGATTATCCCCAAGGGTAGTAAGAGTATTAAAACAAAAACAAAACAAAATTATTGTGGCTCTTTTTCCTTCTAAAATGGGAAGAGTTTGGCATAATACATTTGAACCGGGAAACAAATTCTTATGCTCTATCCTTCCACTTACAGAAACCACTGGGGAAACATGAAAAGGACAGAAATCTTAGGACTCATCCATGCTGGGGCACCTGGGTGGCTCAGTTGGTTGAGCATCTGACTCTTGATTTTGGCTCAGGTCACAATCTCAGGGTCATGGGATTGAGCTCTATGTCAGGCTCTGCTGAGTGTGGAGCCTGCTTAAGGTTCTCTCCCTCATCCCCTTCCCCTCCCCCTCCCTCTCTCTCAAAACAAAAAAGACTCTTTCATGCTGTTAATGAGTAAGACCCTGCATAGAGTCCACTCTCTAGTTAGGATGGCATACAAGTTGAAAGTAGAGAGCCAGGTGAATTTGAAAAATACATGGGAAAGGAAATAGCTTAGGGGTGGGTAGACAAGGAGGGCAAGAATGAGGGATCCTGGAAAACAAAGAGCAGAACAGATAGAAAGAGGCTTAGAATGACGGAGGGAGGTGCTGAGAAAGGTGGTTGTCTCCTGGGCATCAACCTCCCCACTTTCAAGCTCTTAGTAATATTTGACCACACTTCTTGCCTATGGCTAAGGTACCCAGAGGCGTAAAGGGCAGTTGGGCTAGATTATATCGCACGAAGTGGTACATTGAAATAAAAGGACAGCACAGGCCCGTGCAAAATATAGAGTGGAGACGGAGAATTAGACAGAACTTGGAGGCAGAGGCAACTAGGAGAATAAGAGTATCAAGAGATATTGGGATTGGGGCCACAGGGTTTTCCCTGCACATGGATCAGCGCCTGAGCCAATTTTGTTTAAATATTAAAGACCAAATTTAACTCAACAGGATAAAAATTTAAGGAATAACCAGTCAGCACAGACTTTAATTATACTTTTTTTGGCTCTTATAAACAACACTACATTGAATACTATAATATTATAGTTATAATATTAATATAATAATAATATAATAATATAATATAATAATATAATATATAATAATATAATATAATATAATAATAATATAATATATACTATATAATAATATTATAATATTATAGTTATAATATTATAGTTAATTATTTGCCAAAAAATACTTAATTTTTTCTTTAAGCTAAATATTAGAAATTGAATTGCTCAATCCAAGAGAATGCACATTCTTAAGGCTTCTGATACATACTGTCAAACAGCCCTCCTAAGTTTTAACGATTACTGTTTACCATGGCACCAACACGGTACGTCAGTCCTCTTTTCCCCATTATTTCACCAACATCGGTATATTTTCTTCCCATCTCACAGGAGAGCTGAATAAGGCTTGCTCCGAGTCACAGAGAGGTGGAGCTGGAACCAGAGCCCACAGCTTTCTGACTCCAAGTCCTGAGCTGGTCTTTATCTACTGTGGGGAGGGAGGGGCTTGGTGTTGAATCTGTAGAAAACTCAGCCTGCAACAGCCCTGACCCTGGTACTCTTCTGTTTAACTCACCCACCTTAACTTAACGTCCAAATTCTTTCAGTGGCTTGGAAGTCCTTGGAATTCTAATCCCTACTTACCTCTCTATCCTTTCCCTACCTTGAACTTTAAATTCCCACCATAGAAAATTTAAGTTCTCATTTCTACTTTGCTATCTATCTTGCTTCGGGGCCTTTGGACCTGTTCTTCCCTTTCTCTCCACCCATTTTTCCCTGGGTAACTTCTGCTCATCCTTCAGATGGAACTTAAACATCAAGCCCTTTATGATCTTTGAACTCTAGTTTATGTAAACCTATCACTCCCATGTGCTCCTACGGCACTTTTTACTTTCCCCTGATAATATCTATTAACTGTGTTGGAATTCTTGTCAAATTATTTGACTTCTCCATCAGTCTTTAAACTATATAGGACTATATAGGACAAGATCCATGTCTATAAAACCCAAGATCAGTTTTTGTTAGGTAGTGTAATCCCCTTTAAACTAGACAGATACACTCCAGGATAGCAGAACCCCAAACATTTTTGAGGGTTTCATGAACAGCCTGCCTCACTCCTCTATGTTCCCTGCTTGGCATCTGTAAGCATTCTGAGTACACTATTTTTGCAACAGAAGTATTCCCTGTTCATGCCAGGAAGAACCTTCCAATATTAGGAGTTGTCCAACAATAGGGTGGACCCTCTCTTCCTTCATGTTGTAAGACGAGCTTCTGCAAGTGCTCCTTAGGAACACCCAGCCCTCCCAGCATGACTGGAAGGGCCAGAGGTCAGGAATGAGCCTGCTGCCCAGCTGACCACCCCACCTTGCATGTGCCAGTGGTCTCTGAATGTGTGCGGCGCCAAACTGAACTAAACAACTGTCTTGGCAACTGATAACTTTCTAAGACTCAACAACCTGCTTCCAGCCCAGCCAAAGTCTTGCCACTCTGAGGCAAATGTCACTGTGGTGGAGTTGTCTTAATGAGAAGGCATGCTTGCTTCTCTTCTGGGGGAGTTTCCTAGAGCGATGCTCTTAGAAACTCCTTGGCAGGAATCCTGAGCCAGGCTTGGCATTGACAGCGTCCTCCTGCTGGCATTAACAAGCCTCTTATTTAAATGTAAATGAGCTCTCAGTGCCAGTTTGTGAGCGAAACACATCGCTTGTGTTAAACCAGAGCTGGGAATGCTACAACACACCAAATGTCGGCTTGGTTTCCACTTCCCCACCACATCCGCAGTTCTGAGTGGAGCTCTCTGTGCCTTGTCTTCTGCGGGGCTGGGAGTCCTCAGACAGCAGAGAGAGTTTGTGGAGGGAGTCCAGGGCCCTATTTATAGCCCGAAATACTCTTTGACATGACCTTGATCAAGTTACTTAGAGTTACCCCCCAAAAAACAGCCCATTGTAAAGTTGGGATCCCACATCAAATTCCACTCAGCAAAGGGCCCCACGAGGTCCAACAGGCCCGGGGGAGGGTCTGAGCTGCCCATTCTGTTTTGCTGGCTATGTCAGTCCCACTTGCCCGGGGCCTACCTATGTTTTTAGCTGCTCTGATACTTATGTACACTCTCTCTCCTCCTGGCTTGCTTCTGTTTCCACCCAAATACATACCGTTTGGTGATCTTGCCTGATGTCTGGTCTTATTTAGCCATCTGCTTCCCCACTCTGTTTCCTGGCCCTTATTTGTCCAATATTATATTCCATTTCCTGTTTTGGCATTTCCCTCTTTATTTCAGATCTTGCTGGAGTTGACTTGTGCTCCTCGGATTTCTGGATCCTGAGCATTTCTTCCCCAGAAGCCCCAGTGGCTAGCCTTTTCAGAGCACGTGTTATGCTGCATGTGAGATTGTTTCTGCTTGCATGGGTCCACTGCAGCTGGTCCATGCATGCATCCTGAAGCCAAGGTTTGGGTCTTATCTATGTTGGTAGCCCCAGATCCTAACCCAAATCCTAATGAGTGAATAAACGAAGGAACGGAGAAGAGAGTAGGGAAACCCTTTTCCCCACTAGGATCCTGACATGAAGGCCATGTAAGACTTTGTTCCATTTTACCATCCTTGGAACTGGCGTAAGATTTTTAGCCAAGTGATCATTTGGACAAAGTCCATGGCATCAAAACAATTGACTTAGTCTCTAGGGTGTGCTATAAACATAAAACATATGTATTATGGGGGACTTCTATGAGAAGCCCAGCGAACTGCATTCTGTGAGAGACGCAAAACGATCTAAAAGAAGCCCCAGAAAATAGGCAGTTTTACCTGGGATGTTTTGAAATTAGCAAACGTGCCTCTTTTACAGAGAACCATGGTCATCAGCCTTGCTGACTGAATGTGTAAGTTTCTGTGCTGCCTCAGCCCAAGTACTCATGAAAAGTTACATTTCTGACTGCTGAGCCCAGACCCTGCGTAGGTAGCATGAGCCTGCATCCACTCCCCCAGTGCCGGTCCCCACCGCTGTCCCTGCACAGACTTGGCTGGGGGCTTGTGTTGGGTAAGATGATTTAGAGTACCAATGGTACCTGCTGTCCCCAGCTAGGCCTCGGGCAGATTTGTGGCTCTGGTGGAGAGAAGGCTTGGAGGCTGCTTGATCTGGAGGATTTGCACATGCTTTCATGAGACCGAGCACAGACAACAGTACATAAGGCATGGGGGAGGGACAAGATGCTTTCCTTCTTTCTTCAAGAAATCAGTGATAGTCTTGTATTCCGCAGACTGGAAACAGTTGAGACGAAGCTTGATATTCTGCTGATGGTGGATGGAAGCAGTGGGTCTCCCCAGTTGATTCTGCAGGAATCCGGTTATGGACAAGTGGGAAGAGAGGCCTAAGGTAAGAGCCGATGAGTTGTGGCTATCGCCGATACTGTGCTTTGTGGGTCCATGTGGGTATCTTCCCTGGGGACTCCCAACTAGAGTTGGGAGATATCTTAAGGGAAACTAATTTCCCTTCCTTGAGTCGTCACAGACTGGTAATGTCTGAGGCATTTCTCTTACCCTCCAGTAGGAAAAGAACAGCATGGAAAGAGCCTGGATTCTTCCCCCGGAGTCAGCAAACCTGGTGTTTCATTCTGCCTCAGCCTCTTAGGCCAAGTGTGATGCCGAGCAAATTTTTTCCCTCTGGAGTTCAGTTTTTCTCATCTGTAAAATGAGGCAATTGGGCTAAATAAGGCCCAAGAAGAATATACCGAAGAGCAGAGTAGAAGCCAAGGGTTCATGAGTTCACTCCTGTAACCAATATTAATGCCTGCTCTGCACCAGGTAGTGTGCTGGGCTCCGCGGAGAGCAGACGCGAGGCTTGTCTATATGGACATTTCAGTCAAGCGGAGAAGACAACCATTAGTTCGAGGATTAAAACGAAGATAAAATTATGACTGTACTAATGCTAGGAAGGTGAGAGAAATGGCTCTCCGGGAGTATTAAACAGAAAAATGTAGGGGACTCCAAACAGCACGTGAACACCATAGTTCAGGGTAACAAGAATCTAGAGAATGGCACGAGGAGAGTGTTTAAGGGTGTGCCATGGATGGTGCATGGGCAGCACTGGGTGAGCCCCAATCCCAGACACAGAAGGTGGCATCCCACAAGCCAAGAGAGGAGAGTTTTAGGGATTTTGTCGTCCAGTAGGAACTTAGTAGAAAGGACTATGTTTTGCTTATCTCCTTGCCCCCTTTTCCCCACACACGTGGTAGCTAGCAAGAAGCCCGGCATGGAGTGGGCACTGCATGTATGCTTGTGGAATAAATACGTTTTTCTCAACTGTGCAGAAAAACAAGACTCAAGGAGTTACCTGGATCACACAAGGTCACCTAGCCAGTGGGTGGCTAGTGACAAGATGGAAAGCCAACTTGAAAATCATGCGTTGTTGTAAAACAACCGTTTTCATAGCTGCGACCTTAGAACAAACTCCTTAGCAACAAGGTCAAGTGCCACTGAGGCACCAAGAGGAAGGGATCATCAGAAAGTCAGTGTTCCAAGAGGGGTGCACATCCACACGTGTGCACGCACACATCCCCCCGCCTCCTCCTCAGCCTCCCCCCTGCCGCCATCATCTTCTCATTGCTGTTAGGCTACAACTTTGCTTTGTTCGCAGAGACAGAGGAAGAAAAGGACTTGCCTGAGACAGTCTCCCTCTCTCCCGTTGTGCACCTTTTTCTTCTCCTAAAGGGACACTGGAGAGAAACGCTGTTGGGAAGGCTGACAGCCAAGTGGTCAGCAGATTTACTGTGACAGTAGAAGAGGTCAGAGGCTAAGTGGAAAAGTGTGTAGATGTAAAACATCCGCTTCCTTGAAATATTGTCTTCGTCTGTGAAGGGGACCTAGGAAGTGATCTATTGTTTTCTGGTTCTCTTCTTTTCAGGACTTTGTGCCTTATCTTCTAAGGGCAAAACCTCCATGCAGGACGCTGCAGACACTTGCCAGGCGAGCTGGTCTGGCCAGGGCCCTCGGCGCACTCCTGTAAACAAGGGCAAGAGCAGACCAGAGAACTCACCCCCGGGGGCGTCTGAGTGCAGCTGGGGCTCAGGCTGCCCTGAGAGACTTTGACCTGAGTGTTTGGAAATGGATTTCCCCCGGTGGTGTGCAGTCTTGGAAGAATATAGGACAGTCTGGTGCCCATTCCATGCCCCTGGAGCAGCCGATGCCTCTTGAGCTTTTCAAGATCAGAGAAGAAGCACCTTTGACCTCACAGCTGAAAAATCTACCCCATAGTTAGCTGTATTTTCCCGTTGCCTGCATGGCCCATTTTAGCCATGTAATACCTGCGGAGCATATGTGTGTATGTAATGTGGCTGTCGGTGACGTGGGAGTGCTGGCCTACAGTGAGGCTGAGTCCCTCCCAGGGCGGAGGTCTGTCTGTCTGCAGAGGGCTGGAAGCTCTAGGGGGTAGGTCAGCAGGTGAACTATTTACGGTGGTGACTGAGAAACCTGCTAGAAGGGAACATTCCTGGGGGACAAGAGAGAGTGGAGGCGTCTACCAAATGTCCACAGAAAATGGCTTTGGGGAAAGGAGGGGGGCCATTCTCAAGATAATGTGCCCATTTTTGTCTTGGTCGGCCTGCTGTTTCTGTGGTTTTGTTGAAATCTGTAAGGATTAGGAGCCCTTGGCAGCTTCACTTTGGGGCCCATGGAACATCATTCTAGAAAACAGAGAGAAAGGCAGCACAAGGTAGCTCTAATGCTTTGAGGGTGTGTCTGTGAGTTAGTGTCGGCACCTTTGACAGCCTCATGCCCTTCAGTTTGGGGCAGCAGCATGGAGGGTGTTTCTGTGGTCTGTTGCCAGAGTCAACAGAAGTAACTGGAAGGAGCAAAATGAAATATGCCAAATGATGCCGTGCATGGGAACGCACGTGAGTCACTCCCTCAAGCTGCTCAGAAATAGTCTGAGAGAACTTTGTAGGGGATTGTAGATGTACATGTGTGGACAAGGACCAGGACAGGACTGCTCAGATCCTGTCCTAGAGACTCAGATCATGTCCCCACGCTTTCTGCCAGATGAGTGTGGTATGTGGAAAACATGGGATTTGTTATTATTCTTATTATCATCATGATTAATACATAAAAACCTTCAGTATAGTGCCTAGCATAGAATAGTCAATAAATGTTATATATAAAAAGTTCTCATACTGACCCAAAAACACTTGTAGATTGATTACTTTGTCTCAAACTATGAGGCATTTTCTTCATTTAGGAACTATTTACCTTCTCTTCATATAAAATGTTCATATAAACATTCTCATGGATATCTCTCTATATATTTACACATGCACACAGAAATTCATATATCTATATATACTCTTATTGTTTCTGGAATGAGTGTGTATATCCTCCAACTAGAACAGAAATTATAGCTCCTTCGGATGATCTACGAGGAAGATCAGACATGCTGTCTTGTATTTCCTTTTGGAAAAATGTGCCTGAGGCTCATAAACTAAAAACTGTTGAGCCTCACGGAATCACAGCTCTCCTGTGCCTCCGCCTGACATTCTTACACCATTTTTGCTTTAATAATATTTAGGGTAAAGGGCAAGAAAGGATGGTTTTCATGACAGCCATATGGTTGTCACCATTTGGGGGTATCGATCTCCTTCTACCCAACATCTGCCTCTGGTTTGGTGGAATGAAGAGAGGTATAAACCTTCCCCATACATCAGAGATAGCCTCTGCACATGTTTAGAAAATTTTCTAACATCTTCCCTTCTGTTTCCCACATATCATCCACCATGGGGTAGAACTATACAAGGAGTAGGGCCTCTGAGTATCACTCCAGAACCACCCTTCCACCCTTTACTAACTCTGGCCACAGCCCCATCATTTAGACTCTCCAAGCTTCAGTTTCTTCCCTGGTAAGAGGAGGTAATGACCCCAGCCCCCACTACTTCACAGGACTCTTGTAAAGATCAAACTCAGTAGTAAATGGGAATGTCCTTTGAAAGCTATCGATCAATATAATTTACTTCTGTTGGAGAAGATGCTTCAAGAACATTTGTTCATTGTCTGATATTACAGGGGTGTGCTGCTTCCTTTCTGATGGAGGTGTTCCTCCTTGACTGTCCCATTTTTCTTGTCTGGCTGAGCAGGTCAACAGGCAAAACCTGATGACCGAGGATCCACTCCTGGCAATCTCCCCGACAGCACGTGTCCGAAAGCTAGGTCCCGGTTTTGAAGTACATGATACATTCTCAGAGCTGAAGGGCCCGGTGCTTCCGGAAAGTCTGAGGGCTGGGCTTTCCCTCTTAGTTTCCATGTTTACCAGTTCCTTCATGCTTTCCCAGCTAAGGAGGAAAAGGTCTCAATTGGGAGACCTGACATTGTGTGATCCCAAATGAGTCACTTACTAACTGGTTGTCTCGACTTCCTCAACACATTTCTGACCTTCTTACCTCCACCAGAATAGCTCCACCTCTGTGTCTTTCTACCAAAAAAAAAAAAAAGAAAGAAAGAAAAGAAAAGAAAAAAATATGTTGTATTGCTAATTTCTCTGAGCCTTTTGGACTAGATCTTTTTTGTAAACCACAGCTGATCTCTGAGATGCTTGGTTTTTACCTGTGGATTTTATCATCTCTTCTGGAAAGTCATGTAACCAACTATAAAATGGGGGTACTGATATATTTTTAATTAATAGAGTTTTGAAGTAATGGCTGTGTAAGTACCATGGGAAGGATTATTCTTGTCAGTGCTTTTCCCATCATGTGCTCAGGATGAATTTCAGTCTGACTGAGTCTTGCCAAGAAAACTCACAGGATAAGCTCTGCCTTCCCAGCAAATATTGAGATTTGTTGACCTTAGATGGGTGGTTTAGCTTTGTCTTTCACTCAAAGTCTGGCATGAAATCCATTTAGCTTTTTGAGACTTAGTCATTATAAACACTTGGAAGATTTTACTGGCCACTGTGGCAAAGCCATAGTCCATCCCAGAACATACAGAATTTGGTATAATGAGTTAGTGGCCTCCTTACCGGTGTCCACATTCTAGAAATGACTTATCTTCCAAGGAACAAGCAAGTAAATAAAGTTCCAGCAAAGCCCACCATGGATCATTTTAGAATCCTTTAAGATTTTATTTTATATGAAAAAACCCAGGAGGCCAGGAGGCCCACTCACTTGCATTTAGTCTAAACTCAACCTATGATTCTTTTTAAGTGTCTCCTGGAAGTCATGGCATATGGGTATAATGGGGCACTGTTGGTGTTAACCCAATGCAGAGCAGTAATGCAGAGGGAGAAAGGCCAGGATCTTCAAGGTTAGTACATCTGGGCTCATTTTTCTTGAAGCAGACACAAGTCCTTACACGTGAATTAGGTGTCTTTGGTCTTTTCCTCATGCTACAGAAGGAAAATGACCATGGTCAGAATTACGGAATTTCACTTTTGGAAAAGACCTAAGAGGTCAAACTGTTCAACTTTTGCTGGCAGCTGGAATCCACTCTAAAACATCTCTTCCAAATAGTCGTTGAACCATTGTTTGATTATCTCCAGTGATGGGAAACTCACCTCTGATGAGCTCTACTGTTGAACAACTTTACAAAAGGTCACTACTTTTACGCTAATAAGCTATAAGTGACTTGAATTTCTACCCACTGATTCTAGTTACATGCACAGAGAAGTCATTTCAACAAACCTGTACCCTTTCCCAAAGGCAATACTTCCTCAACCTGAACATAGCAAAGATTCCCTTCTAAGGAGGGAATGAACCTTCCATTTACTCCTACCACATGCTAGATTCTACCATTACCTCCCACCATCCTCCCTGTCACTGCATGGGATTAGAGTCAGCAATGTTCATTAGCCCACTAAAGCTCCGAGAGGTAGAATTCTGCAGGGCCACCCAACTGGAAAGTGATAGGTTGGGAATTCAAGACCACCTTTGGGAAACCCAAATGATGCTACCTTCCATCATTTTCTACAGCTGCCCAGCACCAAGGATACTGGGAAGACCTCTGGATATTCCTTCTCCCATGATCCACCCTAAAACAAGGAAAACTAGAGAAGACACGTAGCATTAAGTGGCAGTCTTGACTGCTGATCTTGGTGCCAGAGACCCTACAGTATGAGATTCCTTCCCAAACCTGAAGACCTAGAACCAGGCAGGAAATTCAGACGCAAAACACTGCTCTGAGACAGGCTCACAGGGTCCCATTTCTGAGCCGCACTGCTGCTCTACGAGGCAGCAATCACTCCATGGCAATATATTCAAGAGACAGTTAAAAAATATCTCTTCCCCATTTACTGCTTTAGAAACAGAATCCACTGCCTAATTGAGAATCCTTTCTGCCTAATTACTCCATTCCCGATTTTTTTTTAAGCAGCAGAGTTGCTGTGGAATTATGTACTGTATAATTTCATCATTTAGCAATATGTAAATCAGGAGAAGAAAGGAAGAGGAAGGGAGCGACAGGAGACGTTGATCATCGTCTGAATTTCTGTGTGCAGAAATGGGCAGCAGGGTGTGGAGCAGGCAAGGAAAGACCCACCCACTGAGCAGAGCCAGGCGTGAGTTCCAGTTGCCCCCACAGAATAGTTCTGCACTGCTCGGCAAACCACACCGGCTTCCTGAACCTCAGTTTCCCCTGCTGTCACATTTGGTACCTGCATGACCAGCAGGCTCCATCACAGCTCCTGGCAGAGTGATGCCCTGACAATAACCCAGTGACTGAATGAGTGAGAACCTGGTTTGCCCCCCTCGCAGAACTGTCAGTGGAGTGAAGTGAGGTAGTCAACATGCCCAATTTGAGGGAACTACAAAATGCTGATTATGTACAGAGAGCTTTAAGCGCTAATGGAGAACACATGGTTTGATGCCTTGAATCAGAAAACATCTTCCCTTGCCTTGTTTGTTGGTCAAGTGGTCTGCTTCTTTAGAAGTAAAATGAGAATGTTCCAATGTGCTAGTGTCTGTCACAGCTAAGCCCCTCTTAATCCCCATGCCCGTCCCGCCACGCTCTGCAGAGGAGAAAATGGCAGACTCGGGCTGATCTTTTTTCAGTGAGTTTAGAGAAAATCAATCTATGCAATTTGTCCCCTGGAGGCTGCCTGGATCTGGGGCTCATGGGGTAAGTTTCCCTCTGGGGGCATCTCTCTCCCTGGCACCACTCTCCTAGGGGCCTCCCCTGTTTCCAGCCCAGATGTTCAGGTAGAGGCATCCTATGGCTAGGGGCAGAGGCTATCAGGTTGTCACGCTCACTCAAGGGACTGTGGCTTCAATTTCACAGTCCCCCACCCACCTCCTGAGAGCATCTTTTCTGTGGGATGTGCTCTGAGAGACCTAGGATTGCATTCTTCTCCACTCCCTGAGAGAAGGGGCTCTTATTCTGTGCTGTTCGTGGATTCTGATTTTCCTCCAACAGGTCAGGGGAAATGCAGACAAGAGTCACCCCTTTCTAAAACCAAAAATCCAGTTTTGAGTGCCCCATTGTCTTCACGGCACAGGGAATAGTTAAAACACAATGATTTAAAGGTTTAGATTCAGGAGAACTGGACAGCCCCCTCCTCTTCTGGGCTTCAATGTCTCCATTTCTTTGCAAAAAAACTTAAAGTGGTTAATATCTCACTACTCCTTCGCTTTCTTCCGCTATAACATTCTCTGCCTCGGTGACCAGAGTCCCTGGGCCTTACAGCCCAATGTTTTGGCACAGCTGGACTGATCTTGGATTGGCAGAGGGAAGAATTAAATATCAGCATGGAAGACTTGGACACTGCAGACTGCAAAATTTGTCTTACAACCACTGTTTTTCAGGATTAGTTCAGCAACTACATCAAAAGGCAAGCCGCTATAATAATTTTGGGGACTTAAATTTATATTTCATTTCAGAATCTCCAAGATTATCAGAGGTATACAGAATGGAATGTGCAATTATATAGTTAGGAGGACAGAAGTTTCTTAGAAATCATAATAAAAATCATTTTTATTAGAAATCATCTAATCAGCTTCCTTAGAAATCTTACCTACCTCTAGCTTATAGATAGTCAAACTACTCAACAAATATTGAGTACCTAGAATATGGCAAAGCAAAACACTGATGAACCAGACAGGCAGAGCTGTGGATTTATGTAGGCTACTGTTGCTACAACAAATTTAAAAGAAGGTGATGGGGATGTTTTGTAGTTTGAATGGTCAGGGAAGACCTTCCTCCAAGAGAAGGTGATACTCAAGTAGAAACTTGAATGATGAGGAAAGGTAGTTGTGGAACAATTTGCTCAAGTTCACACAGCTAATCAGAAATTGACCCAGGGCTCACATCCATGACTCCAGATGTCCTGTCTTGTGCTCACTGACCCATGCTGGTTTCCCCCCTGAATCCTCAGTCCACACATCTGCCCACTTTGCCAAGTTCCACTGACTTCTGGATCCCATTCTCTTCTCTTCAGGGTCTAAGATGCCTTACCTCTCCCAGCTTTGGGGCAAGGCTGAGCTGTCCTCAAGATCTGTGGTCTATTGGTTCAAAACAATCATAACACAGGTCTCATTATTCTAGATCTCTTTGCTGTGAGTCCCAAGTCATCAACACGGCTGAATTCAACAATGATTGATGGTGCTCCAATCACATGGGAGGTACTCTTAGACTTTAGTAAGAAGAAATCCCTGTCCACAAGAAGGTCCCAAAACATCTACTTATTATAAAGTAAGAGAGAGAGGAGGGTACCACATAAGTGCACCAACAATCATTTTTATCAATTTATCCTGCATTTATAGAGCACTGGCTGTGTGCAAGACATCATGTCAGGCTCTAGCATGCTCACAGAAATAAATCAGGCAGTACCTGCACTCTCAAAAAATTCTGGGTTTGGGAGGGAAGAGAGCCTTAAATACATAGGTGATTATAATACAAAGTAACAGATACTTCAGGCAAAGAATCCTAAAAGAAATACAATCAATGGTAAGGGGTGAGTATTATTTCCTTGAAGGTGAACCATGGAGGGCTTCCCAGAGGAGGGGGTGTTTGAGCTGAGCCTTGATGGGAAGGAGAAAAGAACAATCTAAGTGCCAGGAGGAGTAATAAGTCATGGAGACAGAAAGTAGGAGGGTTTGGCTGGGCGGAAATAACCCCGCCCCCCGCAGAGCTGCTTCTTAGCTGCTCTTCACTGCTTCAGCTCACAGGCCTGAGTCCCACACATGCCAGCTTCAATCACAGGTATACAGGGGCACTGTTCTTCTTCCTTTGAAGACAGCACGCACAACTGCTCCCTCATTGTGACATGAGGAAATGTCATGTTTGGGAATCACTTGCCGGGGGATAGCGGTAGGTCTTCTTGTCATGCTTCCTTCAATCTGAAGAGCTGGAATTTCTGCCACTTTAGATAGAATTCTCAGAACTTTTCTTTTCTTTACTTTTTCCTCTCCTCTCCTCTCCTCTTCTCCTCCCTCTCTTTCTTCCTTCCTTCCTTCCTTCCTTGTAGAGATAGAAAGTGCATGGGGCAGAGGGAGATTGGGAGAGGGAGAGAATCTTTAGCAGGCTCCATGCCCGCCCAGCACACAGCCCGACTCAGGGCTCAATCTCCGACTCTGAAATCATAACTGAGTGGAAATCAAGAGTTGATGCTCAACGTACTGAATCATCCAGGTGTCCCAGAACTCATTTTTTTTAAGGTTTTATTTATTTATTGGACAGACAGAGATCACAAGTAGGCAGAGAGCCAGGCAGAGAGAGAGGAAGGGAAGCAGGCCCCCCACTGAGCAGAGAGCCCGATGTGGGGGTCGATCCCAGGCCAGAGGCAGAGGCCTTAACCCACTGAGCCTCCCAGAACTCATTTTAAACACTCATGTCTGCTGTGACCCTTATACTAGACAATGGATGGCAGCCACATAGAAAGGGCCCTGATCTCTCAATTAAGGTTCCAATCTGAAATTCCACCGACCTACCGTCACCTTTACTTGGAAGCCCCTAGCACCTTGGACTCAATAGCCTGTGCTGAATGCACCCCCTTCCTTCCTCAAATCTGCTCCTTTGCCCATGTACTGTTTGGGCTAATGGTTCACCTAATTAACAGTCGACACAAGGGGATCAATCCAAGCTACTGCACTTACATCTCTGTCTCTTCCAGGTTTCTCTTCTCTTCCATAGAGTCGTCAAATCCTGACAAATTGACTTCTCTGGTGTCTCTAAATCTTCCCCTCTTTTCCAGCCCCATTACCAATGGCTTAGCTCGTCATCTACTGGCTTGGCTATCATACTGGTCACCTTGCCCTCTCATGCACAGCTTAGCTCTCTTGTACATTGTCCATGCTGTTGCTAGAATCATCTTTTGGAAAGACAGGACATTTCTAAAAAGTGTTTGAGGTCTCCCTGTGCATGAAGAACACAAAAGTTTTCACATTTTGGACTAGATAGTATTCTCCGCCATGCCTCCCAGTGCTTCCCTCCCACATAGACACTCATCCCATTTTCACCAAATTCTTTTTCACCATTTCCTCTCCCCCCACCCCATAAAATCTTATCTATCCTTCAGGACCAGTCCAAATGGTGCCTCCTTGTGAAGCCCAGTTGAGCCTCTTGTTGGAATTCACCATGGTTTTCTTTGTAAAATCCCAAAGCTTCTAACTAACTGTTCCTTTACCTGGTGGCCTCCAACGATGCCCACGCCCTACTCCCTAGAACCTGTAACTATGTTACCTAACATGGCAAAAGGAAATTTGCAGATACAATTATGAATCTTGAGATAACGGTGGAGGGTACTGTCTGGCTCAGTCATTTAAGCATCCAACTCTTGATTTCAGTTCAGGTTATGATGTTGGAGTCCTGGGATTGAGCCCTGCCTTGGGCTCCCCACTCAGCAGAGAGTATGCTCCAGGACCTCCATCTCTCTCTCCCTGCCCCTCTCCCTGCTTGCATGCATGCTCACTACCCCCCCACCCCGCCAAATAAATAAATAAATCTTTAAAAAAAGAATCTTGAAGTGGGAACATTATACTGGATTATCCAGGGGGCCCCAATGAAATCACAAGGGTCCTTATGACAGGGAGCTAGGAGGTGGGACAGTAAGGCAAACGCTATACTGCCGGCTTTAAAGATGGAAGGTAGGCCAGGAGCCAAGGAATGCAGCCAGCCTCTAGAATCTGGAAAAGATAAGGAAAGAGATTCTCCCCTAGAACCTCCAGAAGGAACAGAGCCCTGTGGGCCCGTCAGACCTCCAGAACTGTTTGATAGTAAGTTTGTGTACTTTTAAGTCACTAAATTTGTGGTGAATTGTTAAAAGCTGCAATAGGAGATTAATATGCTCTACTTAGCATTTATTTATTTTTTTTGCCTGGTACTATCTTGTGTTTCATAATGCTGTAAATTCTTGAAAGCAAGAACCAATCGGATTAATTGTCTTGCACATGTAGACCCCTGCTATGCCTTTGAATTAAATGCCCTCTTTTGGGTATTTAAGTCAGCAGTCTTTTTGGTGAAGTCTCTGAGGTAGACTGAAACTGCTATACATGTGAATCCGGTGGGCTGGAACTGATACATGGGCACGGTTTCCGGTGGCTGGTATTCTTTATCAGGTTAGTGATGCTGCCAAGGCCTGATGGGAGGAGGAAGGCAGCTGTGCGGTTTTATTAAGCAGCCCCTTGCAGCGATACTTTGGGGTTTATGCTGCTGTTTGACCTTCCGTCATTCAGACTCCACACTATTGTTCTCCCTGAAGTTTGCAAAGATGTAAACATTTGTGGTAAATATTAACAGAGAAGATGCAGAGAGACCAAGTTCTTGGCACAGAGGAGCAGGTTATTTCAGTCACGGGTTGTCCTCCCTGTACCCCCAGGCTCAAAGTCAGTCGTCTCTTGATGTATTCATCTCTTCATTCCTTTATGCATGCATGGATTCAACATGGGTTGAACAACAGCTCTGTGCTTGGCAATGTACTAGGCACCATGGACACAGAGAAGAAAGAGATCAAGTTCAGGATATCCAGAAGCTCCCACCAGAGCAGGGGCCGGTGGGGCCGGGGGAGGAAGTACAGACAAAGGAGAGATCTCAGTGTGACCTTGAAGAACAGTGCTGGACGTGTGTCTATGCAGTGGCTTATTTTTTTCTCCTCTATTGGTTCTGTGGCTTCTGTCATGTGGTTGAGGACCAGGCAACTGTGAATGTTGTCCACTCTATGCTCAAGGCCCAGAGACAAGCATCTCCCTTTTTAAAGTGTTCCTTATGAGTCACATTTCCCTTGCACAGCTGGATCTCTGAGATTCTAGACGCCCCATTCAACAGTGGGGCCTTTCAATGTTACTTTGCCCAGAAGGAACAACAATAAGCGTACCTTCCAAAGGGAAGTCAGTATCCCTCTTCGTTGGGACTCGGCAGGCCCAAATTGTTCAGCTTTCCTCCTCTACTCTCCCACCTCTGAATCCTGGCTGCACTGCCACCAGATTATTGTATGACTTGAACAGCCCACTCCTCCTTTCTGGACCTTAGTTTCTTCTTCTGTAAAACGGGTGTGAGTGCCTTTCCTGCCCTGCCTATCTCCTGTAGGTTTTGTGAAAAGCAAACACAATAACAAACAGTAAAGAATTCTAGAAGACTCAAAACTGTTTATGTCTGTGAGCTGTCCTTAATAGTAGTTATTCTAATATTTATACTTATAATTATTGCTGCTATCCTTATTATTTTTATCACCATTATTATCGTGGGAGAGTTGTTAGCTGCTTCTAAGAATCAGGCAGCTGTCACGGCCAAGTGTCTCAATCACCATATGATCAAAAATCGGCTAAATGAGAATGCAATGAAACCCCTTATACAGCACCATAGTCTCGCTTAGAGCTGCGTTTTCCACTGCTTTCTCCCTCTCAGGATCACTCTATGCCAGATTTCTCTCTATTATGAGCTCTATTATGAAAGTGTTCACTGGGGAAGAGAGGACCCAGGCCTGAACCCCCCCCCCCGGCCATGGTCCTCTCTCCCCCACCCAGGTGGAGCGTATACCTAGGGCCCACAGATGACCAGGTTCTTCCAAGAGCACATCCTCGGTCCCCTGACATCCAGTCTTACCTGCACTGCAAGCCTGCTGACTCTAGCGCCCGCCACGTAGCTTTGTCTTTGTCGCTTGTTGCAGGGCTGGATCAGACATATTTACCTTCTCAGCACCTCAGAAGGCAGAAGGGGCCAAGATGGGGCTTCATGGAGTCCTGTCCCGCTGCCCTTCACGGACCCTTCCAGTTGCTGCTGGTTTCTCAAGATACCTTGGCTCGTTAATTGCAAGTCCCAGATTGGCCTCCTTAATGACTTCCATTCTTCCTTGTTGATGAACTACAATCAAGGAAGTGGCAACGCTATGTGTAATCCGGCAGCTTAGCAACAGTGGTTCTGTTTTCACCACTGGAACTGAGTCCGCAAAAGGCGACTGATGCGACTGTGGGTGCTCTTGGGATGAGCGATAACACCTGGTTACAGAGACCCCTGCATGGAGGTCCAAACCCTGAGACAGCTGGGTCTCGGCCCTCCCACTGGCCCAAGACAGTGTGGCTATTCCTTTTTCTCTGTGTCTTCTGTAAAAAGACATGCACGGACCGTCTTCACAGTTCTCATGGGATTATATGTGTAAATGTGAGTAAATAATTAGAAAGAACCATGCAACAATCAGGTAATATTAAAAGAGTCTGTTCTGTAAGATTTTAGGGCTGAAAATAAGACAGACACACTCACTCATATTGGAGCCTTCCTCCTCCATGTCCCTTCCCAGTGCAGAGCAGGGAGTGGGTGGCAGCGGGCTTCTTGTGAAGACCAAATAAGACCGTAGATGTGGAATATATGCTTGGGGTTCCACGAGCTTGGTGTTAATCACACCTTGTCACTTACTCCGGCCTCTTGTCCAAGGGCTCCCCTTTCTGAGCCTCTGCTCCAGCTTGTGGAAAAGGATCTGCTACTAAAACAAAACAAATACCGGTCAGAAGACCATGGGCCTAGGAGGCTATGTCTAAAGTCCCTTCCAGCTAGATAATAGAATAACTGAAACATTTTTAAGAAACTGATATTTTCAATGAAGATTCCACCCCGAAGTAATATTACCGACCATTTAGTCCATAATCTGAGCAAATCTACTGGTCCGCTTCTGATTTTAGAAGCTCAGGCTCCAGCTTCACACCTTATCCACCCACAAAGGGCAGAGGACAGGCCAGGAGACCCCCTCCAGATGCTCCTAGTGGAACCCGGGGCAAGAGTAGGCCTCATTTTCCGTATCAAAATAAAGGGCACGCACTCAATGTTCCCTGAGGCAGTTTTCAGTTAAAAAGCCCACGAATCTAACTTCTCTGAATCTCACTTCTAACAAGTCCTGGGCACAGGGAGACGGGCTGGCCTCGTGTGTGTACTGAGAGGCGCCTTGTTAGAGCAGATGGAGTGTGTCTATCATGGCGGCGGCGTAACCAGTCTGGTCACTTCAGATGTCTCTCCAATTAACACTCATGGCGGCGGCCAACTGCTCAGGCAACAGAACATGCTGGTGGAGAAGATGGCGGGAACTTCTGGGCCCGCTGCCACACCTATTATCCAAGCCTCGGAGTGGGAGGGGCCAGCCAGACTTCGCAGTGTGGGGGCGGTGGGGGGAGGGGAGGTAAAAATGGGAGGTGAAATGTGTGCAGGGAGATTTCTTTAGCTGTAGAGTCCTAGAAAGTTAGAAATGGAAAATGTTCATCTAGTCATGGCCCTTCCTGTATACTTTGGTTTCACTTCCCTTTCTTCATTCCCATCATGCCTGATGCCGTTTATACCACCACGACCTCTTGCTCTTGCTTCTGGAGCAGCAATCTCCCTGCCTTCCATCTCTTTCCCCCTCCAGACCATCGCCTATGAGACAGCCAGAATAAGATTCCTAAATCACCCTGCAGCTTGGTGTTTCCCTATTGCCTTCAGGGCGAAGAACCCAAACAAACCTGAACCCCATAGCCTGAAGCACACAGGCTCCTGGAGATCGGATTTACCTAATCTCTTACTTCCTCTTCCCTTTTCACCCCACAATGTCTCATCATAGAAGAATTACTTGAAATTCTTGAACCTACCAAACTCCCGTCCATATTCCTTCCTTTGCTTCTTCCCTTCTCTTGTGTGGCACCTTTAGAATTCAACTTAGCTGTCCCCTTTCCTGGGACACATTGTAGGGCTACCCTCTCTGAAACCCCATGATAGCCAGGTAAGTGCTAGTAAAGCATTTCCACATTGATAAGTGATTGTCCTTCCATGTCCCTCTCCTTCATTATTCTGGGAGCTTTCAGAGGGATGAGGCTGTGCCTAATCCATTTCTTTTACAGTCAGAATTGACATTGACATCAAGTGCTCTAGTGATCTCCAGAGTTAATTTGTCTCATGTGGCTTCTGTGCCATTCCTTGAGTTGCGACCTTGGTCATGGAGAACCACTTCATCAGAGAGCAGGTTTGTGGTAAATGCCAGGTGAGTGAATGAAGGACCCCTCCCCTCCTCATTTCACACTGAGGAAACAGGCCTGGAAAGAGGAAGTGACCTATCAGCACTCACGTGGAGGGAAGGTCAGTTGGTGTTAGCTCTAGGGAATTCTCTCCCAACTTCCAGTGCTCATTCCACTACCCTTCGTTTCAGATCGTTTCAATGACTCCTCCTCTTGTGTGAGAGAGCAGTAGAGTGCTCTCACCTGGTGGTGTGTGTGCCCATCAAGGAAACCTGCAGTATAGTCTGGATTTGCTCTATCTCCAAGCTCATGCGGCATGTCTAACCTTGTGGGCTGAATATCGAGAGACAACTGTGCCAAAGTACGGTCAGGTTGAGAAATGGTAGAGCAAAACCATTGAAAGAACGTCAGGAAACCCTGAGTCTTGGCAACACTTGGAAGCCTGTAGAGTAAAACGAAATCACAATTGTGATCCATACATACTGACTTGGGCGTGGATGTTATCTGTGTGTCTCAGTGGCCTGGCATCGGCCTAGAGCTGCCCAAAGCCTTCATCTCCCAAGCACATCAAAAATCCCTGCCTGTGTTGTTCTTGGGAGGGAAGGGTTGGCTTTGAGCCGTTTTTCCTGGAAATTCAAAATAACTCCTCTGAGTGGGCCCAGCTTCTGGGGGCAGCCTGGGAGCTTGGCGTGTTTCCCTCAGCCTGGGTGTTAGTGTGCGGGTTTCTGGAACCCAGAGGGGCATCTGAAGGTCATGCAGCAGGGTATCCAAATCTCTGAGCCTGATTTACAGCTCAGGCCCTCAGACCTCCTCCCTCTTAGCCCACGTCGCCCCCCAGTTTCCTCTTCTTTGAGCCAGCCACTCTTCAGAGCTGGAAAATGAGATTTAACCACTGGCTTTTTCTGGGTTTATGTATGGATTCTTCCCTGAGAAGATAGCAGTAAGGAACAGAAGTGGTTCCTGAAAATGTGGGCAGGAGAGCATCCTAGTGAGTCAGAGCCCAGCAGGACTGAGACTGTTGGAGACCATCTAGCTCAGCACTCTCGTCTGTCTTCTTTCGTTTCTTTTCTTTTCTGTTCTTTACTAACCCCCTTTTCTCTTTTTCTTTCTTTCTTTCTTTCTTTCTTTCTTTCTTTCTTTCTTTCTTTCTTTCTTTCTTTCTTTCTTCTTTCTTTTTTTGGTGGCTCCTCCCTAAAATTCTACATGGAAACTCAAAATGTTCAACTTAAAAGTGAAAGCGCTCTAGGTGGTTGTGAGTTTGGGCTTCTGGTCTCCCTTTCTAAGCCTCACTCTTCTCTGATCCCTGGGCCCATCCTCAGATACCTGGGCTTCACGGACCTCTACTGTGGTCCTCCAGCCTCATTTCACTCATGGGGCCACTAAGGCCCAAGGAGGTGAGGGGATTTATTAAAAGTCAAACAGGGATTTAGTGATGGGATCAGGCACTGTAGGCCCCTGCTGGCTTGCTAGTTTTCTTCCAGGAACTTATACCAGATTTCGTGTAGGCCCTATGAAGACTCAGCCTGGTCCTAGGTTCTGTAGTGGGTGAATTTTTTTATGAAGAAAGAAATCGGTTAGAATTTAAGGAGCCCTGGGGCGCCTAGGTGGCTCAGTGGGTTGAGCCTCTGCCTTCGGCTCAGGTCATGATCTCAGGGTCCTGGGATCGAGCCCCACATCAGACTCTATGCTCAGCGGGGAGCCTGCTTCCCCCTCTCTCTCTGCCTGCCTCTCTGCCTACTTGTGATCTCTCTCTCTCTCTCTGTCAAATAAATAAATAAAATCTTAAAAAAAAAAAAAAAGAAGAAGAAGAAGAATTTAAGGAGCCCTGGGTCAGTAGTAGCTTAGGGAAAGAAATGTCATGTTAGTCTTGGCCCTGGTGCTATGATTTTCTGCCTGTGCTTAGAAACTGGGTCCAATCCTGCTCCTCCTCTCCCTGAGGCCCTGCCTTTATATGCTCTTGGAATGGGATCCTATCTTCTTACTAATACCCTTGACTTTCTTCTGTTCCCCACCCTAACAGGACCCAGCCTGCTCCCAAGCTTGGCCCAGGTGTGGGAATGTAGATCTGCTCCTAGGCCCCCCAACCCCCGTCACTACCTGAGTCTGTGTTCACTGCTGGTCCCCAATCATGCTGCCATACTCCACTTGCTACCCAGGACCCTCCTAGAACCTCCCTGAGTTAGCACCTGGCCTGGCAGTTTTCTCTCTTTGACTAGACTTAGCTCCCCTGACAAGTTGCTTGTGCCCAGGAGCCTGGATGTTCTGTAGCCCCTGGGGGAGGGGATGTGAAAGTGAAAGGGGGTGACTGTACTCAGGACCTTCCAGGCTCCCCCGGTCTGGCCAGGACAGCTTTAAACCACACTCTTGCAACCTAGTCCTTCTACTGTAAACTCCTGTGTTTGTGCCAGAGGAATCTGAATGCACCCTGTCCATCTACAGCCTCTCCTGACTGATCTCGGAAAGCTCAGAAGGCGAGACTGTGAGCTCATTTCCAGGGACTGCAGGGAAGGAAGCGGCTCCTGCAGTTCTCCAACCAAGCCTGACCATGCTCCAGGCAATACCAAATCCTCTTCTCTTCTCTCAGTGCTAAAATATACACAAAGTCTCTCTGATCCTTGGATCCTTGGATTCTGAGGCCTGAAATTCTGTGACTGCCCTCTTTTCTGCCTGCAGCCTCCATCCTGCAGAAGGAAAGGTCCTGCCCATCTCCAGCCTCAGGTATCCCTTACTTTCTTTCCTTTTCTTTTTTCCTTTCCTTTCCTTTCCTTTCCTTTCTTTTCTTTTTTTTTTTTTCCTTTGGTCTCCACACCCAGTGTGGGACTTGAACTCATGACCCTGAGATCAAGAGTTTCATGCTCTATCAAATGAATCAGCCAGGCACCTCCTCAGATATTCCTTTTGAGGGCTGCAGAGAGAGGCCCAGACAGGATCTCTTCCTTCCCTTTCAAACTGCAGGTGTCAGAATCAGATCCCTACCAGCCCACTGCCAGGGGCCAGAGCAGTCAGACTGCTTCTTCTCTGTAGGCTCTGAGATGGAGGACAGTAGGAGCCCATATAGTAACTTCTGGTGGGCCTCCTGCATAGCAGCCTTGAGCTGATCGCCTCATACCCTTAGCCCTCCTGGAGCCTCTCCCCAACCATGTCTAGCTCCAGGTGGTAGGCCCAGACCTGGGTGCTGTCCTGCAGCTCTGCACCAGAACCAGACTGCCTATGGGCCTAAGGTTCCTACAGCCACAAAGCCTCAGTCCCCCCAAACCCAGATCAGGAAGCCTCAGGTTGTGGTCAGAAAGGCAGGAGAAGTCTGTGAACTGTGAGGTGCCCTGAGTCCCACAAACCCCTGTGGCCCAGAGTTGGAGCTGGAGTGCCTGGGGGCTGACCAAGAGCATAATTGTAAAAAGTGGAGGCTCCTGGGGAGAGCAGGGACACTTACTCTAGGTGTCCCCAGGCACTTACAGGGCACTCAGATTCTCTCAGATGAGGCCATGGCTAGCTGGGACTCTGCGTACGCCATGTCCATTCTGCCTGGGTGAGATTGAAGTGGGCATGCCATCTGGAGAGGGTTCCCTGAGCCCCTGGAGATTTGTCATGAGTGTAATAGTCTCCTGAGAGTGCCTCCCAGAGCGGGAATCCAGGAACATATATGAGAAGGTAAGCCTTTCAATATCTTCTTCTAGGCTGCTAGTCCTGTTGTTATTCGGTTGGAGAAGACCATCCTGGAAGTTTCTAGAACCTCGCTGGAGAGTGAATGCTTATTGGGAGTGGGGATGGATTGTGGTATATCCCCTCACTTGGAGCTCATGTTCTGACACCTTTCAAGTTGGTTTCCTGGCCCCACATCGAGTCACCATGAAGCTAGGGAGCTCAGGCAGAGACCAGGCTTTGAATTGCCTGCAGACTTGCATAACTCCCCTCAACCTTCTCAACCTCAGTCCTCATCTTCAATATAGGGGGATAAGAGTGCCTGCCTTACAAGGCTAGTGGGATTCAGGTAAATGCGCTAAGATTTCCCAGAAGTAGGAGGCCCTCAGTGCTAATTTTCTGCCTCTTTCTCTGAAAGGTTAAACCTGGGGGAGAAAACATAGGTTTCGGATAGTCAGCATGACATTCCTCTAGGGGCTCTGCAGGGAGAGCCTAGAGGGCAGCACATGGGCCCCTCCGGGTTTGCTTTTAAAGATTACATCTACGTGATGCATTCTATTCTATAGCACTGTGCTGGATTTTAACAGTGGGGACAAGAGGCAGGAGGCCAGAATTCCTCCCCTAGGTCAGCCCCAAAACTGCTGAGTTAGCTGCTTTGTGACTCAAAGTTCCAGACAGGGGAAAAAAACAATGTCTCCTTCTCTTTCCAGTCCAATGTATGATAAAAAAATCTTCAAAAATATACAGAACCTCAGAGCCCCCCAAACTTTTTTAATGCCCATTATCTCCTCCAATAGTCACCCTAGGAGGCTGGTAGGGCAGGATTTTGTCCTTCTGTCATTGGGGAAACAGCCTCTGGTCCAGACAATTGACTCATCCAGCCACTGGGCAGCATAGGCAGGTCCAGTGCACACATCTCCTGCCTTCCCCCCATGATCTTTGTCTCTCTGCTTTAATTTCAGCCTTGAATACTTATTTTGAGCTGTTGCTTAAATTGTGTCATTTTTAATACGGTAGCCCTCACACTTGCCCTCGGTGCCAGAAGAATTGGACGTCCTGTAGGCATGTCCTGGGCTCTTTCTGTTCGATCAACCTGGAAAGGCTGTCCCCTCCACCCTCTGCATGAGATGGGGGGTGCTTTGGGGCTCTGGTGTACTCTGAGTACAGGATCATGACACAGTTGGTGGGGAGAGGTGTAGCAAATCACCCTGAAAGACACAGCGTTGCGTGTGTGAAAGGGCAGTGGGCTCCCCTGTTGCCACTTAGTTATTTCTCCCATTTGGCTTCGTAATTTTAAGCTACAGGAGGGAGAATGGAAGAAAGGACTCTTGATAGAGGCTTTGGGTCCTTTGTGCATCTCAGAGACCACAAGTTGCAAAGAATATAAACCGATTTGTAAAATATATTTGATGTTTGGATTTTTATTAAAGTAATAGAGCCACGTGGTTAAAACAGGTGTGGACACAGGGCTTCGGTGCTGGGGGTGCTTTTCCGTTTTAAGGTGGGAGGGTGCCGTTTTTGCAGGTAGGAGCACCGAGAAAAGGCTTCCGTTGGATTAGGCAGACTCCGCCCTGAAATCGAATACTCCAGAAGGCACATAATTGTAGGCAGCAGTCTCCTGATTCATGCTCTTCCCACCGTGAGTCACTGCACTTGGAGACAGTGACTTTTAACCATCCTTGCTCTAGTTGTTATTGTGATTAGTTCCATGACTCTAAGTAATACATTTATTAATATTATTTCTTGTTTTGTTTACTTTATCCAATAGTCAATATGTCTTGAACAGCTTCTGTTTGCCAAGCTCTGTTCTGGGCAACCAGGGAGCTTATACTGTGAATTAATATTTTACTAAAATAGATGAAGACTTAGCTCACTTAGAACAACCCCTCCACCGAGTGTCACCGATTTCAGTTTGAAAGAAGATCTTTGAAAGAATCAGGCAGTTTACTGTGTAAGGGGAAGGTGAGGTGAAGGAGTGGTTTAGGGTTAGGGCATAGTTATTTCTTGAAGACAGGGGAATTGAATTAAAAAAAAATAATAAAATGAAGGTAAGTCTCTGAAATGTCACCAGAGATCACTGAAACACTCTGGACTCTTCTGGATCCTGAGATACTCTGGAGTGAGGAATTCCACAGCTGAGGCACCTAACTTGTACTTTACCAACTGTGGCTTGAGTGATACAGACCCAGACAAGCCTTCCACAAGGACGCCGGGGGCCTGGAGAGGAAGCTGTTCATCTGCAAACCTTATCCTGAGGAGGCTCCTGAGACCCTGGGCAGCTTGTCTTAGTTCGGGCTGCTGTAACAGACCATCGACTGAGTGGCTGAAACAATGTACATTTATTTCTCATAGCTCTGGAGACTGGGAAGTCTTAAGATCAAAGCATTGGCAGTTTCTTTGTCTGATGAGGACTCACTTCCTGGTTTGCAGAGAGCAACGTCCTCACAAGGCAAAAGACATGAGGGATCTTTCTGTGGCTCCCCTTATTTTTCCCCCATAAAGGCACTAATCTTATTCATGAGGGTTTCACTGTCATGACCTAATCACCTCCCAAAGACCCACCTCCAAAGACCATCGTAGTGTGGATTAGGTTCCAACACATGACACAGACATTCAGTCTGTAGCACTGTTCCCAGGAGAAGAGAATCCAGGATACAGGAAGGGGTCCTGAGTCTGAGACCCAACTCTGGCACCGCACAATTTTTTTGTCTCTTTGTCTGCCTGGTCCTCCATTTTCTGTTCTGTAAATTGGTGACGAGTCCAGCTTTTCTGTCTCGGTATGAGAATGAAATCATGTTGACATACCAACTGTAAAGTGCTACTGAGTAAATTTTTATTATCAGGGCATATGCAAAGGATGCCTGAGAGTCTCCAACTACAATTCCATGATGCATTATTAATTCTCCTTTCTAAAAATCAATGGTCCCTGCCACTAATTTATCACTATAATGATTCTTTTTTTTTTTTTTTCATGGTGACTTTATATTTTAATAAACATATAATGTATTTTTATCCCCAGGGGTACAGGTCTGTGAATCGTCTGGTTTACATATTTCACAGCACTCATCATAGCCCATACCCTCCCCAATGTCCATTTCCCCACCACCCTCTCCCGTCCCCCTTCCCCCCCGCAACCCTCAGTCTGTTTCTTGAGATTGAGTCTTTTATGGTTTGTCTCCCTCCCAATCCCATCTTTTCATTTTTTCTTTTCCTACCTCCCCCCAAACCCCCCCACCTTGCATCTCCACTTCCTCATATCAAAGAGATCATATGATAGTTATATTTCTCCGATTGACTTATTTCGCTAAGCATGATACCCTCTAGTTCCATCCACGTCGTCGCAAATGGCAAGATTTCATGTCTTTTGATGGCTGCATAGTATTCCATTGTGTATATATACCACATCTTCTTTATCCATTCATCTGTTGATGGACATCTAGGCGCTTTCCACAGTTTGGCTATTGTGGACATTGCTGCTATAAACATTCGGGTGCACGTGCCCCTTCGGAGCACCACGTTTGTATCTTTAGGATATATACCCAGGAGTGCAATTGCTGGGTCATAGGGTAGCTCTATTTTCAGTTTTTTGAGGAACCTCCACACTGTTTTCCAGAGTGGTTGCACCAGCTTGCATTCCCACCAACAGTGTAGGAGGGTTCCCCTCTCTCCGCATCCTCGCCAGCATCTGTCATTTCTTGACTTGTTAATTTTAGCCATTCTGACTGGTGTGAGGTGGTATCTCATTGTGGTTTTGATTTGTATTTCCCTGATGCCGAGTGATGTGGAGCATTTTTTCATGTGTCTGTTGGCCATCTGGATGTCTTCCTTGCAGAAATGTCTGTTCATGTCCTCTGCCCATTTCTTGACTGGATTATTTGTTCTTTGGGTATTGAGTTTGATAAGCTCTTTATAGATTTTGGATACGAGCCCTTTATCTGATATGTCGTTTGCAAATATCTTCTCCCATTCTGTCAGTTGTCTTTTGGTTTTGTTAACTGTTTCCTTTGCTGTGCAAAAGCTTTTGATCTTGATGAAATCCCAATAGTTCATTTTTGCCCTTGCTTCTGTTGCCTTTGGCGATGTTCCTAGGAAGAAGTTGCTGCGGTGGAGGTCAAAGAGATTGCTGCCTGCATTCTCCTCAAGGATTTTGATAGATTCCTTTCGCACATTGAGGTCCTTCATCCACTTTGAGTCTATTTTCGTGTGTGGTGTAAGGAAATAGTCCAATTTCATTTTTCTGCATGTGGCTGTCCAATTTTCCCAGCACCATTTGTTGAAGAGGCTGTCTTTTTTCCATTGGATATTCTTTCCTGCTTTGTCGAAGATTAGTTGACCATAGAGTTGAGGGTCTATTTCTGGGCTCTCTATTCTGTTCCATTGGTCTATATGTCTGTTTTTGTGCCAGTACCATACTGTCTTGATGATGACAGCTTTGTAATAGAGCTTGAAGTCTGGAATTGTGATACCACCGACTTTGGCTTTCTTTTTCAATATTCCTTTGGCTATTCGAGGTCTTTTCTGGTTCCATATAAATTTTAGGATTATTTGTTCTATTTCTTTAAAAAAAATGGATGGGATTTTGATAGGGATTGCATTAAATGTGTAGATTGCTTTAGGTAGAATAGACATTTTCACAATATTTGTTCTTCCAATCCATGAGCATGGAATATTTTTCCATTTCTTTGTGTCTTCCTCAATTTCTTTCATGAGTACTTTATAGTTTTCTGAGTATAGATTCTTTGCCTCTTTGGTTAGATTTATTCCTAGGTATCTTATGGTTTTGGGTACGATTGTAAATGGGACTGACTCCTCAATTTCTCTTTCTTCTGTCTTGTTGTTAGTGTAAAGAAATGCGACTGATTTCTGTGCATTGACTTTATATCCTGACACTTTACTGAATTCCTGTATAAGTTCTAGCAGTTTTGGAGTGGAGCCTTTTGGGTTTTCCACATATAGTATCATATCATCTGCAAAGAGTGATAGTTTGACTTCTTCTTTGCCGATTTGGATACCTTTAATTTCTTTTTGTTGTCTGATTGCTGAGGCTAGGACTTCTAGTACTATGTTGAACAGCAGTGGTGATAACGGACATCCCTGCCGTGTTCCTGACCTTAGCGGAAAAGCTTTCAGTTTTTCTCCATTGAGAATGATATTTGCGGTGGGTTTTTCATAGATGGCTTTGATAATGTTGAGGTATGTGCCTTCTATCCCTACACTTTGAAGAGTTTTAATCAGGAAGGGATGCTGCACTTTGTCAAACGCTTTTTCAGCATCTATTGAGAGTATCATATGGTTCTTACTCTTTCTTTTATTAATGTATTGTATCACATTGATGGATTTGCGGATGTTGAACCAACCTTGCAGCCCTGGAATAAATCCCACTTGGTCGTGGTGAATAATCCTTTTAATGTACTGTTGGATCCTATTGGCCAGTATTTTGGTGAGAATTTTCGCATCTGTGTTCATCAAGGATATTGGTCTGTAATTCTCTTTTTTGGTGGGATCCTTGTCTGGTTTTGGGATCAAGGTGATGCTGGCCTCATAGAATGAGTTTGGAAGTTTTCCTTCCATTTCTATTTTTTGGAACAGTTTCAGGAGAATAGGAATTAATTCTTCTTTAAATGTTTGGTAGAATTCCCCTGGGAAGCCGTCTGGTCCTGGGCTTTTGTTTGTTTGGAGATTTTTGATGACTGTTTCAATCTCCTTACTGGTTATGGGTCTGTTCAGGTTATCTATTTCTTCCTGGTTCAGTTGTGGTAGTTTATACATCTCTAGAAATGTATCCATTTCTTCCAGGTTGTCAAATTTGTTGCCATAGAGTTGCTCGTAGTATGTTCTTATAATTGTTTGTATTTCTTTGGTGTTGGTTGTGATCTCTCCTCTTTCATTCATGATTTTATTTATTTGCGTCCTTTCTCTTTTCTTTTTGATAAGTCTGGCCAGGGGCTTATCAATCTTATTAATTCTTTCAAAGAACCAGCTCCTAGTTTTGTTGATTTGTTCTATTGTTTTTTTAGTTTCTATTTCATTGATTTCTGCTCTGATCTTTATGATTTCTCTTCTCCTGCTGGGTTTAGGCTTTCTTTGTTGTTCTCTCTCCAGCTCCTTTAGGTGTAGGGTTAGGTTGTGTATTTGAGACCTTTCTTGTTTCTTGAGAAAGGCTTGCACTGCTATATATTTTCCTCTCAGGACTGCCTTTGTTGTGTCCCACAGATTTTGAACTGTTGTGTTTTCATTATCATTTGTTTCCATGAATTTTTTCAATTCTTCTTTAATTTCCTGGTTGACCCATTCATTTTTTAGAAGGATGCTGTTTAGTCTCCATGTATTTGCGTTCTTTCCAAATTTCCTCTTGTGATTGAGTTCGAGCTTCAGAGCATTGTGGTCTGAAAATATGCAGGGAATGATCTCGATCTTTTGGTACTGATTGAGACCTGATTTATGACCCAGGATGTGGTCTATTCTGGAGAATGTTCCATGTGCACTAGAGAAGAATGTATATTCTGTTGCTTTGGGATGGAATGTTCTGAATAGATCTGTGATGTCCATCTGGTCCAGTGTGTCATTTAAGGCCTTTATTTCCTTGTTGATCTTTTGCTTAGATGATCTGTCCATTTCAGTGAGGGGGGTGTTAAAGTCCCCTGCTATTATTGTATTACTGTCGATGTATTTCTTTGATTTTGTTATTAATTGGTTTATATAGTTGGCTGCTCCCATGTTAGGGGCATAGATATTTAAGATTGTTAGATCTTCTTGTTGGACAGACCCTTTGAGTATGATATAGTGTCCTTCCTCATCTCTTATTATAGTCTTTGGCTTAAAATCTAATTGATCTGATATAAGGATTGCCACCCCAGCTTTCTTCTGATGTCCATTAGCATGGTACATTGTTTTCCACCCCCTCACTTTAAATCTGGAGGTGTCTTCGGGTCTAAAATGAGTTTCTTGTAGGCAGCATATTGATGGGTTTTGTTTTTTTATCCATTCTGATACCCTGTGTCTTTTGATTGGGGCATTTAGCCCATTAACATTCAGGGTAACTATTGAGAGATATGAATTTAGTGCCATTGTATTGCCTGTAAGATGATTGTTACTGTATATTGTTTCTGTTTCTTTCTGATCTACTACTTTTAGGGTCTCTCTTTGCTTAGAGGACCCCTTTCAATATTTCCTGTAGAGCTGGTTTGGTGTTTGCAAATTCTTTCAGCTTTTGTTTGTCCTGGAAGCTCTTTATCTCTCCTTCTATTTTCAATGATAGCCTAGCCGGATATAGTATTCTTGGCTGCATGTTTTTCTCGTTTAGTGCTCTGAATATATCATGCCAGTTCTTTCTGGCCTGCCAGGTCTCTGTGGATAGGTCCGCTGACAATCTAATGTTTTTACCCTTGTATGTTACAGACTTCTTTTCCCGGGCTGCTTTCAGGATTTTCTCTTTGTCGCTAAGACTTGTAAATTTTACTATCAGGTGACGAGGTGTGGACCTATTTTTATTGATTTTGAGGGGCGTTCTTAGCATCTCCTGGATTTTGATGTTTGTTCCCTTTGCCATATTAGGGAAATTCTCTCCAATAATTGTCTCCAATATACCTTCTGCTCCCCTCTCTCTTTCTTCTTCTTCTGGAATCCCAATTATTCTAATGTTGTGTCGTCTTATGGTGTCACTTATCTCTCGAATCCTCTCCTCGTGTTCCAGTAGTTGTTTGTCTCTCTTTTGCTCAGCTTCTTTATTCTCTGTCATTTGGTCTTCTATGTCACTAATTCTTTCTTCTGCCTCATTTATCCTGGCAGTGAGAGCTTCCATTTTTGATTGCACCTCATGAATAGCTTTTTTGATTTCAACTTGGTTAGATTTTAGTTCTTTTATTTCTCCAGAAAGGGCTTTTATCTCTCCGGAGAGGGTTTCTCTAATATCTTCTATGCCTTTTTCGAGCCCGGCTAGAACCTTGAGAATTGTCATTCTGAACTCTAGATCTGTCATGCTACCTATGTCTGTATTGATTAGGTCTCCCGCCTTCGGTACAGCCTCTTGTTCTTTTTTTTGAGGTGAGTTTTTCCGCCTTGTCATTTTGTCCAGGTAGGATTTGCTTTCTCCTGCTGTGGAATTCCACTGTTCTTGGTGACTGAAGTTGGTTTTGGATCGGTTTCTTGTTGATCTTCTGGGGGAGGGGCCTGTTGTAGTGATTCTCAAGTGTCCTTGCCGCAGGCGGAATTGCACCGCCCTTGCCAGGGGCCGGGCTAAGGAATCCGCTCGGGTTTGCTTTCGGGAGCTTTTGTTCCCTGAGCGCTTTCCGTAGAGTTCCGGAGGACGGGAATGAAGATGGCGGCCTCCCAATCTCTCGGCCCGGAGGAGCCGAGAGCTTGGGGTTCCGCTCCTCAGTGCGCTCTCAGAGCAAAGCGCCCAATAGCCCCGCCTCCCTGGCTTGCGGTCGCGCCTCGAGGAAAGCAGTCAATTGTTGGAGCTGGAGAAAAGCGCCGGGTCGCTTTCGTCTCTGTGGCCTCCGGCCACGCTCCGAGCCCACCCAGCCTGACCGGCACAAGGTAACCCTGGGCTTAGAGCTCACTCCTCGGCTTTGTCGCTATAGCCGGCTTCCCCGCTCTAATACCTGCGAGCTCTGCGGCACTCAGACACCCCCAGTCCTTCTGTGACCCCGCGGGTCCTGGGGTTATGCTGACCCCGCCTGGGTTTCCCCCCAGTTTAGCCTCTGGAGCGATGTCTCCCAGTGGAGCCGACTTTTAAAAGTCCCGACTTTTAAAAGTCCCGATTTTGTGCTCCGTCGCTCCGCCGCTTGCCGGGTGCCGGCCCCTCCCCCCGGGGTCTATCTTCCCGTCGCTTTGGATTCACTTCTCCGCAGGTCCTACCTTTCAGAAAGTGATCGATTTTCTGTTTCTGGGATTGTTGCTCTTCTTCTCTTCGATTTCCCGTTGGATTTGTAGGTGTTCACAATGGTTAGATAAGCTATCTAGCTGATCTCCTGCTACCCGATGTCGTCTCAGCCTGCTACTTCTCCGCCATCTTGACTCCTCCACTATAATGATTCTTATTCATACTCTGGATAGTAAGAGAAATCACAATCATACTTTCTGGTGGAATGGTGCCTTCAGTTAGGTAAAACTTCAGATGCTTAAATCTGAGTTTTCCCTCTAACTCTCAGAGAATGATGGCTTGTGCTGTCTTAGAGTCACTGTAGGAAAAGTTCATTGGCCGGTTTAGTTTTTGGTGTGGGCTCTCCACTCAGAGCACAGTCTTGAGATGATTCCACTCTGCTATGTTCGAAGCTCAAGTAAGCCAAACTTTACTGAAAGTTTGCTCTCACCAGGAATTGTTGATGGACTGTGGGGGTGTTCCCAGATGAAAGTCACCTTCACCCTGCCAAATAGGGGCTCACTTTTGGTGAACGGAGCAGACACACACACACGCACAAGATGATCAGTGCTCAGTTCTAAAATAGCAGTATAATTCTACACAGTGGGAAACTCAAGCAAAAAAAAAAAAAAAAAAAAGACTAATTCTGAATTGTGAATTGTGGGGTATCTGGGACATATATGTGGGGAAAGTGTGGTTTGAAAGGCCTTGAAAACTTGCTGGCATACTGGCAGAGTGAAAGGGGAAGGGACTGGCTTATGCAAAGGCCCTGGGGAGGGAGTGATTGGGGAAGAGCAGGGTCTGAAGCGTGGTGGCAGAAGTGGTCTGGAGTCAGACCAGGGTGGAGGACCCTTGAGGCTTCGCTGAGGTTTGGTTTCATTCTGCAGACACAGTGCCTTGGGAAGAGTCAGGGTAGATCAGACCAGAGTGCAGCTTTTGTGAGAAGAATGAACCAGCCGTAAGCAAGTGTGCACATGGTGCTTTCCTTCCCTGCCCCACAGTCGGGTGGTTTGGCGGGGAGGCAAGGCTGAGCAAACGGTCTGGAATGGCTCTGACTGACTAGCCCCTCCCAGGAACTGCTCCTGACCTTCTGTAAATACCCAGTTACCTGTTCATTTCCCCAATTACCCAATCAGTGAAATCAACTCAATCACTGTTAATTCTAACCTTAATAAACATACTTTGGTTTACACATATGATGCTCTTAAACCATAAATAACTGCATGTGAACTCTGCAAAGGTAGTTTAGGTGGAGAAAGAAATAACTTCCAATTAACAGGCTTGTCAGAAGCTGACATTACAAATGACAGGAAAGCATATTTTCAATATTTTTAAAAAACTCATTAAAATATCTATTTTCTAGAAAGAGATTCCAGATTAAGAAGAAGATAAAAGCCTATGTACCAAATCTCAGAACAAAGTTGAAGAGACCCTTGTGGGTTAATATCCTCAATCATGGGAGGCTCTAAAGCCTAGTGGGTAAGTGGAATACATCGAGAGGCAGGCTGCCCCCATCGTTTCCTGAATCTGCTCCCGTGAACTATGTGACATCAGGTAGGTCCTTAACCATAACGAGCTTTAAGCTCACCCACCTGTGATGTGAAGATGTAAATAGTTGTTGTGAAGGCTAAATGAGCCAATAGAATTAAAGCTGCAAGAACAGGCACTTTCTATGTCACAAACGCTGTATAAAGTTGCAACTGTTACTACTGTTATCATCACTTCTCCTCTCTGCCCCTATGATGAAGGAAGGAAACCCATGACAAGGGACTTACTACATGACAGACACTTTCACAATTATTACTTCATTGGAATTACTCTTGAGAGCCCTTTTCGTAGGTTGGTGTTATTAGCCACATTATATCGCTACGTTAGGTGATCTTGTAGGGGTCACCCAGCCAGGGAGTGGCCCACTGAGACCGGAACTTGGGATGATCTGGCCCCAAGTTCCCATCCATCAGAATGAACTCTCTTATTTAGAGAACATTCCAGGCAAGGTTGGTTGCTCCAGTTTTCCCGGATCAGCCTGGCTTTGTTAAGGAGAACAGGTGGTGAGAAAAGGTCTGCTTTCCTTGCCTATCTTATGTGCTCTAACATATACGGTCCAAGTTGCTCTCACAGACTGGAGGTGCTCACAGGCCTTGTGCTCCATAGTTCCCCTGTTGACACAGGCGGAGAGCAGGAAGCCCATGATGGCCAGTGACAGCCTCTTAACACACTTCATGAACCTCAAGGAAAACAGAGCAAAAATTGAGGTAGAAGAAAATCTACCTGATGGGTTTAGTCAGATGCTAATCTCTGATGTGTGGAGAGCTCAAGAGTACAAAGCCTTTTCCTCTTTGCACATATGACCTATTCCTCATAACAACCTGAGAATACTCAAGCAACTGTCATCCCCTCATTTGGACATTTGATGAAACTGGGGCCTGGGGAAACCAAGAGATCGGAGGAGCAGGTTTTGAACTCCAAACTTTTCTCCAAGTTTTGCTGCCTCTGGCAGTAAGGAAAAAATATCCATACCAAAAACAAAATATACAACTTGGAAAAGATAGGCATTGTTTAGAGAGGTGGAGGATAGTGCTGTGGTCCTGTCCCAGGGCTATTCACACGGCATTCATACTCTTGCTTCTGCAGAAAGGCTCAAGCTAGGCACTCTGGGATGTTAAAAAGAACAAATGGCCTTGTGTCAACCCTCACTCACTAGGCAGGATCCTTCTTTACCTCCAAAGTTATCTCCAGGGGGTCAGAGTGTGGGCTAGGGTTCAAAATCACTCACATCTGATAGTGGAACTCCCTTCTTCCCTGAGCTTCTTTGACTCAAGTGGAAAGTAATTCTAGAAACTTCTGACCCTGTGTCCTTGTCAGTAGTAATTTTAAAAGCTTCATTCTTGGCGGATCTGTGAGGGGCTACTTCTGCCACAGCAGGCCTCCTGAAGGAAGCAGCTGGTAGAGTTAACATCCTGCCTTTGTCTTTCTCCTTCAAGGAAAATCTCCTTGAGAGCTGAGCTTGTTTCATCAGTCTGGCCTCACCCCTCTCCATGCCTGACTGTGGATGACTGGTGAGAAACAATGTTCTCTCTGTCAACTGTCATGACCAACTACCCATGTGGTACTCTTCACCTTCAGAAATTCTTTCACATGACTGTGGCATTTGGCTGATTTTCCTCATTATTTAAGTTTGGAAACACTTAGGAGCATAATCTTACTGTCAGTCAAAGCTAAGGTTTCTACCATCAGGAGGTGATTTTTTTTTTCTAGCTGTGTGTGTGTTCTTGTTTCTTCCCTAAGTCCATCATATCCTTGATGAGGACACAGGGTGCATTGTGGCCAGGAGGAATTAGCTTTGGATACCTGGAGTGTTAATATGGGAAAGAGTCAAGGCAGGGTAAGCTCAGGCTGTAGGCACTAGTTGGGAGAGCACAGCGGAAGGAGAGAGTATCGAGAAGGTTTTCAAAGTAGAAAGGCTATTTTCCAGGATCCAAGAGCAATGGTTACCTGTGTGCCAACAACTGAATGACTAGCAGGGTGTGCCTCTGCTGTCCAACATCCAGCAAAGAAAGTGGAAACAGGGTGCTGGCACCCTGAAGGATTCTGGAACCCCTTTTCTGGGCTCACTGTCTGAGGCTCAGGCTGAGACTTTGTGCAGGAAAAATGGATGTGTTCCAGGAAGTTCTCATCTAAGGCTCACCAACTCCAGTCTACACTCTGGGCTGGTGTCACCCTAATCCACATCTTAGTCCTGATCTCTTTCTTTCTGCTTGGTAGTTGCCATTAATGGCTCGTCAACACCTCAGACATCAGAGGTCCATATGAAGTTCTCTTACTTTGTTCATTCCCACACACCTCCCTGCTCTGTTGTGTGCGCAATCTTTGCTCACGGCTCCCTCCCCTCCCCCAACTCTCCCAGGTGGGAACTTGAGGGTTATTGATGAATTCTCCTTCTCTTTCTCCACACATATAATTCCATTCACTCACATGCTACTGTGTCTTTGATCTTTTCACGCTTACTAGGGCTGCCCCAGTCAGACTGCCTTCATTTTTTTTTCATGGGTCACTAGCAGCCTCCTAATGATCTCTTTCTCTCTAGTTTCTCTTTTTATCGGTTAGTCTTCGTAGAGCTTCTTGAGCCTGTTTTGTAAGTTCCAGCTCTGGTCATTTTATTTCTCTTTCTCAAAAACCCCTGATGGTTCCCACTGCTATTCCTTAGCCTGTCACCTGTGGCAAACACTGGTCTGCTCCTCGTGACCACGTCAGTGTCTCCTGTCCGTACCTTTCCTCTTCCTTGCTTCTGGTTATGCTGTCCATCCTCCCAGAATTCTCCTCTCCTACATTTCTCTTTGCCAGCACCCTTTTCAAGGTCCTGGTCAAATTCTGCATCCTTTGTGGAGGGTTCTGTGTGTATCCCATGAACAAGTTAAAAAATGTCCTCTGTGTTCCTGGCCATGAGGCACGGTACCGTGTGTTGGTGAGATACCCATGAAAAACATACACACCACTGCTTTTAGTCTTGCCGGGTGGACTTCACACAAATAAACACACATAAAAATATAAACAATGAGTTGTTCTATGTGTTTTGAATACATAGAACACAGGGCACATTGGTGCCCTGAGGCAGAATGATGCAAAAGAGAGGGAGTATTACTTAGCATCTGTGGAGTCAGGGAAGGCTTCTCTGGAAGCGATGTTATGAAGATAAATAGGATTTAGGCAGAGAGTAGCAATAAAAAAATGGGTGTGTGAGGGCCCTGCAGCAAGGAGGAAAGAGCTTTGCCAATCCCAAAGGTCGAATTGACTGCTGTATCTCTTCTGTGCTCACAGAGCCTCGGTGACCACATGCATTGATACCTGCTCTGTGTTAGAGAGAACTACACAGTTTTCTGTCCTTCACTGGTCTGAGGATTCTGTCTGGGTAAGGACTGTGTGTTACTCATTTCATTCAACAATTCACTTATCCAACAAGTATCTCTGCTCACCTACTGTGTTGGTACAACCAGTAGGTAGGTACCAGAGGCGGAGGTCAGTACCAGATATACAGTGGTGAGCAAGGGATGCCCTGCCTCTTCCAGAGACCCAGGCTCTACATCTCCAAGACTTGGCATCGTACCAATCACACAGTAGGGATTCGGGGAAAATGTGGAATCGAGTCCCCAGGAATATGTGCTTGTATGATAACAAGATGAGCTTGACTTTGCATCGAAACACTTTCTCCAAATGCCCCAAACTGTCTCTACTTCTCTAGGTCATCGCAGAGACCAAGGCACCTCTAACCCAACACCCTGCAGAGACTAGAGGGCACACCCGTCCTCCATTCCAGTCCCCTGGATGCTTGGACACAAACCATCCTCCTTTGAGAGCAGACTCTGCCAATTTTGAGTCGTTTGACCGTGTTCTAGTCTGAGCTAATTTTGTAAGTCAAATTGCTTAAGAGTGAATATGAAATCTTTGACTGAAGCCCAAATATATAAATACCCATCACATTTCCTTCCTCCCCAATTTTGCAATCATCCAAAAAAGCTGTTCATGTTGTCCAGCGTAATTAGTTATTTATACACCCTCATGTGGTCCATTGTTCAGAATTAAATTGTCTGGTATACAGAATTTCTCTTGCAAGGCTTGTTTTGCCATTTTACCACTTTTTGGAAGCTGTTTGTAAATATGTCCTTGTGGAACCCTTCGGGATACTTCTGAGCAGATCCAGAATTGGCGGGGGGAGTAGGTGTGGGATAAGCTAGTTCATGTAAGCAAATATGCCCTCTGAGGTCTCATACTCTCCCCTGACTTCGAGCACAAAACTCACCAAGAATTATTCATCCTTTTCCTTGAAGAACCCAGGGGAATTAGAATGAGCACAAAAATAGCCACAGAGAGGTAGAAGTGGAAATCATCTTGGAGGTCTCGTTGTAGGTTCTAGTGACTCCATTTTGCCCAAGAGGAAGCTAGTTCCCAGAAAGAGGAAGTGAAAGAGACAGGCCCACAGCCTTTTGTGGGTTAGCAGCAGAGCCATGCCCAAACCCTCATCAGCTGACTCCCATGCTCTTTCTACTAAACCATTAAGTATGTTAGTGCAGACTGCTTCATTTCTGGGCATTTCTGGGCTTGTTACAGTTTGCACCTGAACTAGATGGCTCCAGACTGCTTGCTTTGGGCCCTCGAGTCTCTATTTTATAGCTACTTTGTCTCCTCCCGAATGGTTTGGCAGGCAGCTATTACTGATGAGTATTGCCCACCGTGAAGCAATTCTGCTTTCTCTTCGGCCCTGCTATGGTCAGAGACTCCAGATGGTCTATCAATTTTAGGTAAAATGAGACTTTTTTCGGAGTGAGGGTCTGAAGGTCTCTGCTTCATGGGAGACATCCATAAGGTTTATAACCCAGGATATGGTCTATCTTGGTGAATGTCCCATGTGCCCTTGAAAAGACCGTGAATCCCGCTCTCGTTGGGCAGAATATTCTATAAATGTCAGTTAGATGCCATGGTTGATGGTAGTGTTCTGCTCTTTATCCTTGCTGGGTTTCCATCCATGAATTTTAGTTTGTGAAATTTGTAACAAGTCTTTTAGATTTTCTTTCTGTATTGAGAGTATGAGATCCTGATTCTTATCTTAAAAGGGACTTTCTGTTCAGCCAGGTCAGGAATTAAGAGTTGGGCATTTCTGGAATAGTTGGCCAGATAGTATGATGTGAAGGATCCTGAAATCTTCCTCCCAACATACATGTGTGGACTGTCAGTATGTAAATCTACCACAGTGGTCTTACATGAATTCTCACCGGAGTGAGACCTGTTATACCTGAGAAATACCACATCCTGACTTTTAAATAGCTAACATCAGAACACTAAAAACTCATTATGTTTCTATGTTATGACTCATAAAATCTCCAGATTTTCTGTAATGGTCACATGTTAATATTATACACTTAGTTTTAAAATATGTTTACTTATGTTTCAAATTATTAAATATGTAATCATACAGAAAAGATGTAACAAATGTCATGTACTTACCATCAGAAAACAGATGCTAGCATTTTGCCATATTTATTTTTTTGTTCAAAGAAATCAAATGTAACGCACATAGTTAAAGCTCCCACCACTATTCGGAATTTGATGGGTGTCCTTCCCATGAATGTTTTGGTGCCTTCACTCAAAGCAAGTGTATCTATAATTTATGGCCAGGAGAATTGCAGGGTTATTTATTTTTATAATCGGGGGAGAAAAAAAAGACTCATCTGTCACGTTCAGAAGAGCTAGGTCGATTTTAATCTCTATGCCTTTCGACTGGATTTTACTTTAATCCTTGTTTTTACGTTCTTTTTCTGGTGATCTTCCTAACCAGCTTTAGTCCCTCCTAGATAAAGTCTTATTTGGCTTTTGCCAGAAATGGTGGCTTGGACTCCTGTGATTTGGACTTTTGGAAGCCATGGTCTCTCTGTCTTAGACACTGCCCACTCTTAATCCCTGTACTCCAGCCCCTAGGTAGGAAAATCTGTCAGGCTCTTGCATGTGGATATCCTGTTGCCTTCTGCTCCCCTAGCCTATGAGTGGATATAGCTACCATTGCTAGACCTGAGCTGTCTGCTCAGCATTCCAGCGCTGACAGGCAGATTTAGTTTCTATCTTGCCTTACCTGTTCTGCTCAAATCTTCCATGTTTGGAACACAACACCTTGAAAGGACACACCAAGGGAAGCTAAGGCTGGGAAGGTAGAGGCTATTGAGTATGGTGATGATGACTGATAGTTGCTACCATTTTTGAGCAATATAATCAAAATTGTAAGACCTGGGGTATAACAATATTCAGAATGCAATGTTCAAAATAATAGTAGAGCGTCCACTGCATGTCAAGTACCGAGCTAGGTTCTTCTTCTCTCATTTATTCTTAAAAATAATCCCATGTTTTGTAGGTGAGGAAGCTGAGGTATAGAGAAACAGTATGCTACAGTAGAAAATTATGGGATTTAGAATATGACAGACTGGGTTCAAACTCTGGGTCCACCACTTATACCGTCTTGGGCCAGTTTCTCAACTTTTCTGAGTTTAACACAAAATAGGTGCTTACGGTGATGGCTGCTGTTACTGTACAAGATCTGGCTTCTTGCCTCCAGTTACATAGCTAGTGTACAGTAGAAGTGGGATTCAAACCTGGGTCTGCCTCTCTCAGAGCTACCCTCTTCTCAGGGACTTGGGAATATTCAATGTTATAATATGAACATTACTCCATTAAAGGGAGTGTCATGGCGTTTGGAAAGAGCATTAAACTTGAAATCAGAAGTCTTGGGTCCTGTTCTCCATGACAAATGAGCTGGGAGACCTTGGGCATTTCATTTCCTGACTCTCTTTCCTTTGTTTTCTAATTTATGACACAGAAGAGTTGAATTTAAATTCTCTCTTGGTTCTGTTTGTTCCACCTCCAGCGCTTTGTGCCTTTGATCAAGAAACCCAGGAGAAAATGGTCTACCTAAGGGAGATGAAGAAAGGCAATGACAGATTATTTTAAAGAAGGTGAGGATAGGAGAGTAGGCAAAGCTTGTATCAGCTAGCTTCTTGTCCTAAACCCTTAACAACCGAAACCAGTTGGATTTCTCTTCTGCTCCCCAACTTGAGCTGGAAAGGGATCCAGGTCATAGAGGGTTTGAGAACACAACAAGACCAGTTGCCCACACTCATTGCTTTCTTGGGTAACTTCTTTTCTTCTTTTCCTTCCTTTCCCTAATTTTTTTTCTTTTTCCTTCTCTTTTTCAGAAGGAGAAATGGAAAAATAGAAGACGGCTAGCTAAGGTAACTAAATAAGAGATGGAGGGCTACAGGTGGAAATTTATTTCATCCCCAGGTTTCTTCTTCTTTTTTTTTTTTTTTTAAGATTTTATTTATGTATTTGACAGACAGAAGTCACAAGCAGGCAGAGAGGCAGGCAGAGAGAGAGGGGGAAGCAGGCTTCCTGCTGAGCTGAGAGCCCGATGCAGGGCTCGATCCCAGGACACTGAGACCATGACCTGAGCTGAAGGCAGAGGCTTAAACCACTGAGCCAACCAGGCACCCCACCAAGGTTTCTTCTTTTAACTTTCTTCCCAGTCCTTTCTATTTTCTAAAAATAGAATTTTTAAAAAAATTTTCTAAAAATAGTTATATTTGAAGGATCATGAAACAAATTCTGCACACCTGTTTAGTGAATTTTAAACTCTGTCACCCTGGGCCCACCTGTTTGCTGAAGTTAAAGGTAGGAAAAACCTCCTTGGAGACCCTGTGGACCACTTCTAGGCCACTCTGGTGGTTCTTTTGGCTTTAGGATCAAGTTAGCATTCACTTGTTCGGTGAGTCTTTATTGAGTTCCTACTATGTGCTGTCAGCCTGGCAGGCCTTAGGGACAAGGAAGATATACTCCCATTCCCATCTTTTCTGGAGCTTACATGTCAGTGTAAAGAACAAAGGGAAATATGCAGTGATGGAAGCTGAGAGGTGCCGGCGGAGGAGCTGTGGAAATCCCCAGTGTCTGTCTCTCCAGTTCTGACCCTGGAGACACCTCCCTCCCCTCTGTCTCCACTTCCACTATCTGAGATTTTGCAGTTTGACCATGAATCACCAGCCCTCCATGTCATCAGTGAGGCTCACAGGGCCCCTGGGGCTCCCTGGGACTCCACTGCCTGGTCCTCTGCTTCCCCTTCTCTGATGTTCCTGGCATTTGGTTTACGGACTAATTGGGGCCCCCATCGCCCTCTGCCTGATGTTTTGAATCATTTGTATATCTAGCCCGGGCCTCAGCTCCCTAGCCACACCTTGATGGTGTAGATATTATTTATCTCTATCTCAAACAGGACCAGGCACAGTTAAAACACCCCGGTTGAATCAACACCCCAACATTAAAGTTAATAACAAAACATGTCCTATATAGTTTTACAAATAGTGTCCATCTACGTTTATCTAAAATAAGCCCCAGAACAACCTGTGTAAGAGAAACTATCATAATCCCATTCTACAGATGAGGAAATAAGTTATTTCCTGAGTGCTGACTCTCTGCTAGGCATTATGCTAGGACCTTCGCACACATTACACCATTCAATTCTCACTTAATTCCAATAAAAACAAGAGTCATCTGTACTGAGCACTTACTCTGTGCCAGGCACTATTTTTAGCCCTCCACACCTCCTAACTCATTTAATTCACACAACATTATAAGATAGGCATGCTTGGTATCCTTGCCTTATACATGAGAAAGCGGAGGCATGTGGAGGTTAAAAAGCTTACCCAAGTTCCATAGCCGATTTGGTTTCCAAACTAGGTGGTAACCACAGAGATCACCATTCACATTTGAACCCATTTGCCTCCTTTCCTGGTCCAGCACTGCCAATACCACTTACCATTGACTCTGTGAGGTGTAATTATGTCCATTTTGCAGATGAGAAAATGGAGACCCAGAGGGATTAAGCAACCTGTCAATATCGCACAACTGATCAGGGCAGAGCCTCATCCTGCACGTGCAAAGTGCAGATTCTGACCAAACATCTGTGTTGTCAGAGAGACGTGACAATGGCCAGCCTCGGTATATGCACATTTCCTCAGCCATGTGAAGGCTTTATGATTCTTCAACATTTCTGTGTGTCTGCTATGCTAGTGCAGTCGGCTGCACCCTGTGTATGTCAGGTCAGATGGGGACCTACAAAGACGCAGATACACTCCTTGCTTCAAAGAGGCAAATAAAAGAATAATTAAAGTATCCTTCACATCTATTCTTTCTTTTTTCAGCATAGTATATGATGCTCCCAGATAGACATCTTGAGGGGAATACAGGGAAAGAGCTAGGCCCAGGGAGATCAGCTGAGGTGAGGAGAACGTAGATAGGTCCAGCAGGTGAGTGGGATTGGCCTTGTTATTTGAAGTCTAGAGCAGTGAGGGGTTTGGAGACTTCCCGTCCCAAAGAAGGCAGCTGCTCATGCCTAGTTGTCTACTGAGGCTTAGGATGGAGGAAGGGGCATGGGAGCCTCTGTGGAGAGGCCAGCAGCAGGCGGGAGATCACCAGGCTTCTTAGCGCAACCTCTCTTTAGGACGAGGTGGATCCCTGCCCCCCATTGCAGACCACAGCCTGAGAACTGGGCACAGCGCAGGGTGCAGGTCGGAGTCCTGGGTTTGGGTCTCAAGCTGGCTACTCAGAAGCAGATGACCGGGAGCAAGTCTCCTCCACCCTCCAAACCCGCGGTAAAATGGTGATGAGACTTTTTGCTGTGCTTGTGTGGCCTGGGTTACGTGGTGATGTTCATGAAAGCACGTGGCAACTGAGCGCTGAGCGCATGTGAGATGCTGAGGAGGAAGAAAAGGCTGCATTTTGCCTCCTCTGGAGTTCCTCATGACAGGATTATGCTGATGGAGGGCACATCAGCTTGACTCACACATAACTGACAGGAAAATGGGCATAGTTTTCACTTCACCCAGTTTCCAGACCCGGAACTTAAACCTCCCAATGAAAATCAGCTAGCATTAGCAAGTTTTCCCGGTGTCAGTGGCGGGGTGGGGGGCGGGGAAGCGGGGGGAGCTGAACCAGGATAGGGAAGGGGATGATCCTATGCCAAAGATCCATGCCTGGAAATGAATATCACTGAAGTGAAACCTGCTTCAGGTTCCCACCTGGTAAGGCAAACAGCTCGCACTGACTCACCATGTGCCCCGGGGTGTGTGTATTGTGGGGGCACATCCCTGCTTCTGTCCCAGCCTCAATTTCTCCATCTGTAAAACAAGATACTACTTCCCAACAGCTTGAAAAGGCGTGGGGGTTCTTCTCACCCACCGGGAGATTTGTAAAGATGGGGGGAAAGATATGGGAAACGCCAGCCTCTCTCCGTCCGGATCCCCAGATCCAGGAGTCTTAAAACCAATAGTGGAATCCACCTCTGGGCAGTGGAAGGAGAGAACTAGAGGATTCCTGTCTGTCGGTGAGTGTGCTCGCGGGACAGAGGGCTTTTAAATGAATCACTTTGTATCTAGCAGGGCAGCACCTGCTCCTCAGCCTCCAAAGGCAGCACGAGCAACGCGATCATTCACAAGCTGCCGCTTTCCATTCACGTCTATAATTAGCGCGCGGGCTGCAGCAGCTCTGGAACTGCGGGAAGGGCGTTGGGGCGGGGCCTATCCCGTAGCTCCTCCCCCTGCCCAGTCCCCCTCCCCCGTTCTCCCCGCCCACCCGGAGGCTCTGGCAGCCCCCTCGCCCCCCAGGGTGCGCTCGCCGCAGGATTCCTTCAGTTCTTTCCCGGACCCCAAGGCCTCCGTGTCCTCCCTTGGGGATCACTCTAGTGCAGTAATAGGCACCTTGGCCCTCCATCTCTAGGAGGGCAGCTATATTTAGAGTGGCATCCCCTTACCCCTCCCTCGCCCCTCTGGCCGCTCAGCCCGCCCGCTCCCGCTGCCCCTCCCAGCCACCTCTCCCTCTTTGTCGCATTACATAGTAATCTGAGATGCATTGGATGAGCTCCAGGGAACAGAATGTACTTGGCAGAGACGCGGGGCTTGATGTCTGCAAAATGTCGGAAACGCAGCCAAGAGCTGCTAACTGGGTCATTAACCTCCAAAAGCTAAGCGAGGATTGTAGGCCCGCTCTGCCTCCCTTCATCTCGCCAATAAAAGTGCCTCAGTGTGAGGGGAAGAAAAAGCCCAAGGTTGGCTGCTTTGATTTCTAGGCACCAAAGGCAGGCCCGGCCCCTCCTCCTGGCCCGGGCCCTCGGGCCGCCCCTGCTGCTTCGTCCCTGTATACAAGCGGCAGGCCCAGCAACACGCCTGCAGCCCTTCCCTACCGCACAGCCTTGGCCCGACTTTCTTGGGTCCGGAAGGAAAAAGGAGAGTGAGAAGGTTCTAGGCCCATCTCGGATCCCCACAACTAGATGGAAGGGTTTTGCCAAGCTTCTACTGTGATTCTCTCCCTTCTTCTTCCTTCCCTCCCACTGGCTCTGCCTTCTATGCCTCCTTCCCCTCCGGTTTTTCTCCCTTGTCCCCCTTCTGAAAGCAGGCTGTGGGGTTGGTGCCTGCCTACATGGCCTGGCTCCAGTAGAGGCCCTCCTTCACTTGCTCTGTGACCTTGGATGAGTCACCCATGTGTCCGCACCTTAATTCCTTTATATGCCACTTGTTCACAGTAATAACGCCCTCCTGACCTAACTCACAAAATGTGGGGCCCACACTGGAAAGTCTCTCACCGATTGCAGAGCTCTGCTCTGTGTCACAGATATTCTCCCTGACTACCTTGACTTCCATCCTTCAGAAAGCCCCAAGGTCCAGACTTCCTCTGGCCTTGAGTGTGCTCTCCTGGAAATTAGGAATGTGAAGTGGTCTCACCAGGAACTTCAAAGGTTTGAATATTTACCAGGGGATAGCCCCTAAAATCCACCCCCCCAAGCTGTCTAGCCCTCAGGATTGCCAAACAGACACTTCCCCCCCGAATGTCCAAACCCACTTCTCCAGCAGCTGGATGGAGAGAGAAAGTGCTTGGTACTGAAACTAGAAGAGGTCCCTTAGTTCCTCAAATGATCAGACTGCCTTACTTGTTGGAGGGAGGACAGTTGGCCTAGAGAGACCAGCAGTAGCTTATGTGATATGTCTGGACACCCGGGTAGTCTCAACTGATGTCCGAGACCATGGACGCTGATACGTGCCACCCGGCTTATGATATCCATGAAACTAGAACCAAGTCCAACAGGGCCTCTGCGCCCTTCCTGCCTCATCCCTCCCTGGTCTTACTACACCTCCCTCTGCAGCCATATCAGATCTATTCTGCTCCTCACCACACTTCCCAGAGGCCCCTGCTCCCCTGTCCTCCCCATCCCTCCTGCATTGGCTCAGGCTTCTTTTTTTTAAAATTACCTGGAAGGCTCTTTGGCTTCTCATTGCCACACATTCAAATCTTTTGCATCCCTCAAAACCAATTCTCATCTCTAGAGGCGTGTTCTCTTTCTCCTTCAACTCTTCTTGGGGTCTTCCATAAGGTCTCAGTATGAGCAGCTAGCTCTGGGTCATGGCATTGGTGTGATTATTGCATCCTTCTTAAGGAGGGGAGATTTCTCCATGGACAGGGACCCTTTCTTGTTGACCTCAACTCTGAAGGTTTAGGCACCCATATATCCTGCCCCGCCTTCCGAGTTTATGGCTATTTTGCTGGTATCATTATTAATAGCTCTCTTTTCTCCCTTAAGTGCTCTGGTTTGGATGATATATGGTCACCTTACTGGGGGTCTCTATCCTAGTACCTGGCCCATTAAAAAGACTCAGTAAATGTTGTGGGCTGCCACGAAGAGCATGTCAGAGTTATTTCTCTACCCAGGTCCTGGGGGCGGGGGGGGGGGGGCGGTTCTTGGCCCTACCTTTTTTCTCCAGCCTGGAGGCATACTCCCAAGTGTTCTTCTTTCTCTTTCCTGGGGAAGAACTCTAGAAGCACCCAGTACCATTGTCTTTTTGACACGCCTTCCATTTCCAAATGCTCTGACTCTACATGAAGTTGCTCACTGAAACTCTTCCTGTTCCTCTGAGCCCCTAAACAGTAGGACCACCACTGGAGGTTAGAAGTAGCTATCAAACTTCAGAGATGGTCATCTGGTCTGCTGGGATGAAGTGCTCACTTTTAACCTCAACTGGATTTTTGGTCTTGTCCAATATCTTCCACAGTTCAACTCTTCAGCATTACCTTCAGATAGTAATGTGGTTGTCTTTGGAGGAGGTCACAACCTGGAAAGCTTAGAGCTGCTTTGTTATAAACTAAGTAGTTAAGCTCCATCACATTTTTTCTCAAAAGTAAGCCTCTTGGGGGTGTTTGTTGACTTATTTTCTGAAATATCAAGCATCTGGAAAGAAGAGCAGGCAAGATGCCTGGCCTTGTGAATGGAGCCCCAGTGTCAGGAAGATTGGGTCTTCTTTCTACTTCTCCTCTGAGTCACTGGTTTCTGGAGGATGAATCATCTGCCCTTTCTTGGCATTGGGTCTCACTTCCTTCGTCTCCCCTATAAAATGGGTGTATTTGCCGTTCCTACCACATAGGAGGGGGCTGAGGCTGGAAGAGGCTTTGGTCATTATGTAAAAATATTATTAAAAGTAAGAATGTGCTATAAGTATGTGTTTATAAGTGTGAGGCCATTTTATGGTTCTGCTTTAGTTTCTGGAACACCTCCATTCATTGAGAACAGCCTCTCAGAAACTAGAAAGAATCAGTCTTATGACAGGAGTTGGAAGGAGCCCAACCTGAGTGGGAGCAAGGGGCATGTGAGGAGCACACCAGCTAGCAGTCAAGAAAGGGGACAGGGAGCCAGGACAAAAAAGCAAACAGGACCATTATCAGCAGGGCTCTGATGCTCGGGGGGACACTACCATTCTCTCCTGGGGGCCGTGGGAGATCAATGGAGGCGCCTGAGCAGGACCATGGCATTATCTACCTTGTGTTTTGGTGAGACACATCTGTTAGATGGAGGGATAGACTCTGGAGCTGGCCTCTGTTATATCCCAGTTTGTCCTTAAGCAAGTGGGGGCTCCCCTCCCTCTGAGCTTCAGTTTCCATCTTTGTAAAATAAATGGGTAAAATGGCCCCGAATTGCTCTAGCACGCTGTGATTCCACAGTAAAGACCACGAAGAGCCAGCTTGCCTCTGTGTGTGTGTGGGCGCACGTGTGTGGGGATGGGCGGAAGAAGTGGGCATGGAGTGACTGCTCAGTGGACAGAAAGCCAGATCTGACAGCCTCGTTCTTCGGGGAGGAAGCCTGACCAGTCTCAGCCTCTCAGGCCTGAAAGATTCCCTATGTGTCCAGAGCCTGGAGACCTTTCTTTAGGCCCCAACACGGCACATCTGAACTTCAGGCCTGGTCAGCAGGCTCTGTCTAGACTTGTCTACTCTCTACTTCCTGGTCCGACTGAGACAGCTGATATCTGAGGAGATTGCACTGAGGTTCCTGCTAACCAGCTGTTCTTCAAGATGCTTCAGCTCTCCCCCTATCCTGTATTAGGTTCCCAGGAAGCCTTATACCATCCACGACTACATGGCTTGGGGCCTCAGAACTCTGCCTTGGCAGTATAACTCGACAGTATATATTTGACATTTACCAAGGTCTGCTATAAGATTGGCATGAAGAAGATTCTTTATTATGAAGGTGCTATTGGCATATTGTCTGTTAAGTTATTTAATAGCTCTTATGTGAAGACCCACATAGCAAATCCCTCGGTGAAGTCATATAGTACAGAATGATATCATTAAAAATTGTTTTTGGTCATTTTGGGGTTATAATAACTCCTTTAGGGCTCAAGAATAGTTGCATTTATGTTCTTGTTTTGTGGGTAAGTTTATTTTTTATTTTTTAAAATTATTTTTATTAACATATAATGTATTATTTGCCTCAGGGGTACACGTCTGTGAATCATCAGGCTTAACACATTTCACAGCACTCACCATAACACATGCCCTCCCCAAGTGTCCATAACCCAACCACCTTCTCCCTACAACACCCCACCCCGCTCCCCAGCAACCCTCAGTTTGTTTCGTGAGATTAAGAGTCTTTTATGGCTTGTCTCCCTCCCGATCCCATCTTGTTTATTTTTTTCCTTCCCTACCCCCCCAAACCCCCCATCCTGCCTCTCAAATTCCTCATATCAGAGAGATCATATGATAATGATCTTTCTCTGATTGACTTATTTAGCTCAGCATAATACTTGTGGGTGGGTTTAAAAAAGTACTTATGCTTTTTACTGTAATCTTCCTTAAATATTTTTCCAAGTAGGGTTACATAAATGAATGAATAAAAAGGTTTCAGTTGGACCTCAGTTAGTGTTTGAAGTGGAGAAATAAGCCCACTTATGATTGATTAGTGAACTCACGGAAACCCTCTTAATTATAGTTGAAGCAAAATGTCCAAATTTCATAGTATCACTCGACTTAGTGCTTCTATGTTTGAGTTGTAGTTTTGTGTGAGAGGGTTTGACGGGATTGTGATTATCTGTAAGCAGTGCAAAGACAAGATGATAATTGGAAGAAGAAAATTTAAACAGTCCTAGTGGAGTTATGGGATTAGCAAGTGTGGAGTTTATATGGTGGAAGTTACAATTAGCCTATAAGGATACCATAATCCAGATTTATTCTACCAATTACTATATTGCTTTGAGATGTGTGTCTCGACATTTATTAAATGATAGAGAGTGCAGTTGAGCTCTGAGGTTGCTTCTAGTGCTCATGTTCTATTTGCTGAAAAGTCAGACTCTGCAGGGCTTGCCTGATCAAACTCCATGATCCACCTTGGAGCCCACAAACCAACGAAGAAACAATGCCCTCACACCCACACCCCAACTGCTGCTGGTTGAAGGGCATAAATGAATGGGGGATGGGTTGTGGCTGGAACTTTTGGATTTAATCTATTCTTCCTGATGAAGGATGTATAGGTTCATTGAATAATAATTGAACAGAGTTACCCTTAACCTTCCTTACACGAATTCCCTAAAGAAAAGTCAAATTATAATTCTAAGATATTAGCAACCCATAGACTCAGGATATAGAATGAGAAATGAATCTGGCAGATTGTGTAGTTCAACTCCCTCACTTGACAGATGAGGAAACCGAGGCAAAAAGATGCCCAAGGGACTTGGCCCGAGACACAGAGCCACGAAATCTCAGCTGGAGCCCTGATATGCACTGTCCCTTAGTGCTTATTTTTTTTTTGGTAAGAGCTGGAGCTTTGTCTCTAGGTTTCAATGGGTAAATTTTTTGCTAGGCAGCCCAGTTGCTAAGCTTTGATTACATCATTCTTGGGCTCAAAAATCTTTGTGGATTTCTGCTCCCCATTCCTAGTTCAAAGTTCATTTTATGTCATTATTGGGCTCTTTCCATGTTATCTGCCACCACTTTAAAAAAAAAAAAATTCGTGGATTCCCTTATAGAAGGTGAGGTAGGGAGAGGTAGGTTGGTGATCTTGCTTATGCTGGTTTGACTGTCTCTGATGCGCACCTCACCTGGTTAATCTTTTCCTGATTTCTCAGTTCTCAGCAGGTTTCCTGTGCAATTGCCTGGGTAACATATTTCCTAACTCATTTCTTATCTCTTGAGGATCAGTTAGTCCCTTTTTTTCTTTAGTGGGAAGAGAGGTAGAGCTGGAAAACAGGATCTTCAGCAGAGGTGAACTGGACTAGGAGCAGAATACTACAAAGCAAGGCAAGAAGGCCAATGATCAGTCTTTCGGGTCAGAGCAGTAGGCTCAGCTAATACGAAGCCAGCCCTCTGGTGAAGGAGGTTGAGATTGTCCTCCCAGAGTTTCCCATTACCATCACCAATTGTACTCCAAGAGCGCCCTCTGCTGGATTGGAGCAGGACCCAACAGTCTCAACCATCTTGGAAGTGGGGCCAACAGGAACTCTGAAAGGATGGAAAGAAAGGTTGGGGTTTCCTTGAGAGAGGGGTTCCCACTCAGGGAAGCTCTGAGCTGCCCCTACTTAAACACAAACTCAAAATAAGATGGTTCCATTCCATGAGGTTCTCTCACCTCCCACTCAGGGAAGCTCTGAGCCACCCCTGTAGAAACGAGCTCAAAACAAGATGGATCCATTCCATGACATTCTCTCAGCTTCTACGTTTCTCATTTCCTCTATTCAGTTTCTGTCTTTTGCCTCATCTTACTGATTAGTATTTGTGGAAAGAGTTCATGGTGGCAATTAAACCCAAAAGATCATCTTTGAAGAGATGAAAAGAGGGGGTTTACAGAGGGGGAAGTGGGCATAAAATATGAATTCGACCTTCTTGAGGCCTAATGGCTGGGTTACAAAGAGCAATTTCTCGGAGCAGCGATTTCTAATCTCAGTTTGTATTGTTCCCTAGGTTAAAAACTTTCATCAGCCACTCATTGCCTACTAAACTAAGTCAACATTCTTTACCTCAGCTTTCAAAGTATATTTGTAAATTCATAATGCATTATTTTGTTTGCATTCATATATCAAGGCTAATAGCATGCTTATTTTAAATAAGAACCTTACCTTGATTTAGTTTTTAGAAAATGAAAATGTAGTGAAATGTTTAAAAGTGTATTTGAATATCAAAGTCATACATTTCACATTAAAATCAGGTTCAGCAAATACTTAATCTGCTTATAATTTTGAACAAGGCCAAAGACCCTACTTAAATAATTAGTTTTTTAAACAGGAGCAATAATTGATAGATTGAATGCTATCTTTAGCATTGAAGTTAGTCCTAACATATTTTTTAGGAGAAAATCAAGGTGAAACTTATTTGACATAAACAAGTGCTGGAGGCTGATAACCTTTCAAGTGCCCTGTAGGCAATGGGAGACACAGCGGCAAGGAATGTACTTATTAAATAAACAGAGACAGTAATATGGTAACCCCTGAAATTGTGCCAAAAAATTGACGGTTAATGCTGGATGAAACTTTACAGAGGACTCCACCCTTTGTAACCCAGATGGTAAAATGAGACCTAGGAAGACAACTTTCCCCACAGGTGCACGGGCAGTTGGTGGAGGAGGCCAAATTGAAATCTGGGTCATCTAATTCTCAGTCTGAAGCTCTCATTGCTCCCCAACACAACCTTCCTACAATGGCTGGAAAAAGGACTCAAAGGTGAGGGACCCCAAAGTGGCTTTGGAAACTGCTGCCTGAATCTCAGTGAAATTAAAGAGTCTCCTAACTCAGGCTCTCTCCCATTTCACTGTATCCTCAAGGCTGAGGAATGGGGCATTCTCAGGTCCTTTCCTCCCTCTGAGCCTTCATTCTGTTTACACATGGGTGAACCAGATGTTAGAGAAATAAGACAAACATTTGCAGCTGTTATGGGGGGGAGGGATGTTGGGTGGAGCTCATGAGGTTCCCAGGTTTTGATCTAACACATCAGAACACATTTGATTTTTACTGCCGGCTTAGAGTTTACTCCCTTCAGCTCCCTCCACAAAGCCTGGAGTTTGCCCCTTCATGTTGAAGCCTATACTGAGAGATGCCAAGGGTTTCTGGAACTAACCTGAGCTCACTGCCACAGCAATCCAGGTGACTAAGGCAGCTACCGCTCCATGACAACTTTGAGGGCCCTTTTCTCCTCAACCCCTGCATTCCTTGATGCAAGGTCAACCTTTCTACCTAGGAGGCCGAGGTCAGGAGGGGCTGTATGTGAGAGACCTGGCCTTCTAGGGAGCAGAATGTGGGCTTCGTGATTATGTAAGACCTAGTGTTGACCCTGACGCAGCCATTCACTGGCCGTGTGATTTTGAGTTAGTTGCTTAACTCCGAGCCTTATTATTCTCGCTTTCTCTTAAAATATGGATACTGGTACTTATTTTTCAAAGTGAAAGTGTTTAATGACACGATGTATTTGGACTCTACAGTATGCAGGAGTCTCCAACATACTAAAGCTGTTACAGTTATTTCCTGAGGTTTTTATCATCTTCCTGGAGCCCATATGAATGATGTAGCTACTAATTGGTGACGATCGAGGGGAGAGGATTAGGCATCTTGCCTTTATGTTGTTTCCTGAGGACTCAAAAATGCGATGACATTGTTATTATCAGTAGTAATCTGTTGTATTTATATGTGTTTAAAGCTTTTCAAAGCATGTGTTTTCCATTTTATTGTGAAAAGATTTTAAATCTATGTCAAAGATAAAATGATTTTATAACACTTGTATACTCACTTCCTAGAGCCTACCATTAACATTTTACTGAACTTGTTTTATCATTTATCTGTCCATTTATCCATTCTTTTATCCATCCACTAACCCATATTTTAATGTATTTCAAAATAATTTACAGACACTTCTCCTTCAATTCTTCAGCATGAATATCATTAGCTGGAGTTCAATATCTGTTTGCTATTTTTCTTTTCAAATATATTTATATGGAATGAAATGCAGTCTTAACTATGCATTCACTGAGTTTTGACAAATGCCTGCATCTGTGAATCCCAAGTCCCCACTCGGATATAAAACACATTAGCATCACCTTGTAAAGTTCTGTCATGTCTCTTCCCAGGCAATCCCTGTTTTCTCCAAATAGAGGGAAACTCTATTCTGATTCTTTTATTCATCATGGATTCGATTTGGCCTGTTCTAGAACTTCATATAAATGGAATGATATATAGAATGTACTTGTCTGTATAAGTCTTTTTTCACTCAACATACTATTTTTGATACTCATTCTTATTACCGTATGTATTGGCAGTTTGTTCATTTTCACTAGGCTGCTATCTTTAGTGAGTAGTTTTACATACCTCCTTGAGAATGCTGAGTTGGTAAAAACAAAAACCTTATGTATGTATACAGAAAGAAACAAATCTGGAAAGATAATCCCAAAATGTGTATAGCCTTTACCTCCAAGATATGCAATTGGGGCAAAAGGAGGAAATGGGGGAATTTTGTTCGTGGATGTATATACTTTTATATTGATTGAATTTCGTCTCTATAGAGATTTTAAAATATAGAAAGTATTTTATGTATTTTCATGTAAATAAAAACAGTTAATATTTTAAAATACTAATTAAATTAAATTATTATGTAATCACATATCACATATTACATATTACATAATTACATAATAATTATAAAATTATTAATTAAAATATTTTAAAATTGTTTTTATGTATTTAAAAATACATAAAAGTATTTTAAAAACAACAGCTAAACTAAGCTCCCCGTGGGATGGGAAGAGGGCTGAGGGTCCTGTGCCAAGGAACTTCAGGCTTCCTCTCTGCCAGAGTTTTCTCCATGCTACTGAATAGACAGAGCCTGGACAGTTAGTGGAGATGACAAGCTCTGGGTGAGAAGAATATTCGGCAAAAACATACACCCAAGGCATAAAATATGGGTTTTGAGAAGGGAAAAAGGTATAAAGAGAGACATTCTGAAAGAAGACTCACAATCAGTAGTCCTGGAATCCTATAGCCTCAAATCCATAAGAGGTTTCAAAGGACATTATTGTGACTCCTTTATTCTGAAAAATGCAAAATGAGGTCTTACTTAAGAAAATGACAGGTGATCTCATGTAATAGGTCTTAGAGATCACCAAAGCTCCTTGAGGGCTGGTATATTTCTGTGTTTCCTATCCAAGGTCATGTACTTAAGTGCTATTTGTTGGAAAAGGGAATCTAATCCTAGACCCCATTTTAGAGATATGGAAACTGAGACATGAACTGACACTTGCTAAGAAGAATGCATATCTTCCCCAGAGGAAAATAGCCAATGACTACCAGTCTTCACTGGGACACTGCAATAAGAGAGATTGGAATTGTATTTGAGGGCTGGTCCTTAAATATAATCAAGACTTTCTTGGAAGAGAGGGTTGTGAAACCTGTTTCTTAGAAATATTTAAAAATGCAATACAGTCTCACATGTTGAAAGACTTTAAATGTGGCACTGCTTGCCAGGCTAGAGGATCTCTTGTTTCCTTTCAGTTGGGGGAAGGGTGGGGGGTTGGGGGGTAGCCAAGATTTTGGTTCCTTCTTGCAAGTCTGACCCCTAGTGGTCACTATCTCTGGGTTAGACCCAAGAGGGAAAAAAGCCAAGAAGATGAGGACTACCAGACTTTGTTTTTAAAATTGGAAATGAACCTTAAAATTTCCTAGTCGAATGATCTAATTTTATAAACAAGAAATCTTAGACCAAATGAACAGAAATGATTTCCCAACATCAGTGACTTTGTAGTAAAACTTGAAGTGGAACCCAGCTTTTGCTAGCATTGTAGGTTCAGGTTCCAATTCCTTCATCTCCCAGTCTTTGACCTTTGGTGAATCTGGAAGCTGGAACCTGGCTAGATATTTAGTCTCCAAGTATGCTCATGGCCCTGTTCACTGGCCATTAAAAAGAAGTTATTTTCCTAAGCCAATAGATCATAACAGATAATCTTTTTGAGTACCATGTCATGGGTGCAGATGACCTTAGATAAACTGGAGCCATCTCTGAGCCTCCATGTATTAAAATGTGGAAACCATGTGATCTATAAGGGCTTATCCTGCTCAAATCTTTAAGGTTTCAAGCTTATATTGTATCTTGGTTCAGAATTCCTAGCAAAGTGATGGAACTGTTACCATTAACAAAATACTCCTCCCTTTTAGAATAGGAATCCCTAATCTAGGATGGACAGAATCCTGTAGGATCAGGATTCATGAGAAGATCCATGAACTTTCTGAAGTTGCATGAGGTTGCCAATGCAACTCCTTAGCATTCATCAGGAGGGTCTAGGACCACCTCCAAAGGTATAAATATCACTAAGTTAAAATAGTGGAATGATTTTCTGCAAAGAAAACATCCAAATGGCCAACAGACACGTGAAAAAGTGCTCAAATTTACTCAGCATCAGGGAAATACAAATCAAAACCATAATGAGATACCATCTCACACCAGTCAGAATAGCTAAAATTAACAAGTCAGGAAATGACAGATATTGGCAAGGATGCGGAGAAAGGGGAACCTTCATACATTGTTGGTGGGAAGGCAAGCTGGTGGAGCCATCCTGGAAAACAGTACGGAGGTTCCTCAAAAAGTTGAAAATAGAGCTACCCTACGACCGAGTAATTGCACTACTGGGTATTTATCCCAAATATACAAATGTAGTGATCTGAAGGGGCACGTGCATCCCAATGTTCATAGCAGCAATGTCCACAATAGCCACACTATGGAAAGAGCCTGATGCCCATCAACAGTTGAATGAATAAAGAAGATGTGATACACACACACACACACACCCCGAAATATTATGCAGCCATCAAAATTGAAATCTTGCTATTTGCAATCATATGGCTAGAACTAGAGGGTATTATGCTAAATGAAATAAATCAATCCGAGAGAGACGATTATCATATGATCTCACTGATATATGGAATTAAGAAACAAGGCAGAGGATCTATAGGGGAAGAGAAGAAAAAATGAAATGATGAAACCAGAGAGGGAGACAAACCATAAGAGACTCTTAATCTCAGGAAACAGACTGAAGGTTGCTGGAGGGGAGGGGGCTGGGGCTGGGGTAACTGGCCGAAGGACACTGGGGAGGGTATGTGTTGTGGTGAGTGTTGTGTGTTATCAAAGACTGATGAATCACAGACCTGTACCTCTCAGACAAATAATACATTCTTTGCTAATAACAAAAAAATAAACTTTAAGAAAGGACTTAAAAAATAGTGGGATGAGGTGTCTAAGAAAGTGAAGGACACAGTCTCTGACACTTAGCTCTAATTCCTCAGAATGAGACTAATGTCTTCCCATCCTGTTGATGACGTCGAGACAGCAGATAACATAAACCCATGTTTATGGGTTCTGCATTCAGGGTATAGGGACTCAGTTCACGTTCTCTTCTTCTCTTCCAGGTTGTGGATCAACTGGTTATTCAGTACATGTAACTCCCACCTCACTGACAGAAGCCCTCCATTCACTTTGCAAAGATTCTGAGTGATGCCCCAAGCACACTAAATACTCACGGATGTCACGCTTCTCTCCAGTGTCCTGGTACCCATTTCCTCCCACCAGTTGAGCTGCATGCTTACCAAAGATTGGTTGAATTCTCCCACCCCAAACCTATTTATGTCAGTTGTAGTACTTCATATAATTATGTAATTTAAATATTATGCAAGCAGATCAAGTATGAGTGTGAAAATAAAGAGATTTATTTCCATGAAAACTAAATTAATTGCTTTGGAAAGGCTCAAAGGAGATGAGTTACTGAAAAATACTCTAAAATGCATTTGTGGACCAGGCAACTGTGAAAGAAGGACAAAAATTCAGTATCTGGAAGAATTCTGCAAGTTTTAAGGTCTGCCTTTATTAAAGCAGCAAAATGAAGAAAAAAACACACGCAATGGAAATTGGGATTTGGGACATGCATGCTTGAAGAGGGGGTTTTGCCTGTTGAGTGGCAAATGAGTGCCTTAAGTTAAAATACATGCATTCATATGAACCCCAGGTTTAGCCAACTTTTCTGATTAGTTGACACTGGTGACTGTGTTTCTTTAGTATTAAGATTAAAATAGCACAGTGAGATCCAAGAGAACTGGTTTACTGTGTCTCCCCAGTGTTATTCTCTTGAGGGTTTGATCTTTTAAAAATTCCCCTAAGATCTCTTTTTATTCTATAAGTCGGTTTCTTGTAGGCATTTCTCACAGACCTTTTCCCCCTTGACAGTAAGTAAGCTTTGCCTCAGAATCAGGTGCCAAAAATTCAGCATTCGAAACCTCTATTAAATTAATGTTTGTTCACCTTAGCAAACCAGTCACATTTACTCAAAATCTGGAACCAGATGCACTGTTCAATGTCTTAAGATTTCAACAGTACAGGGCCATTTGTGGTCAACCATTAATATTACACTCTCCCTTTTCAGAGTGTGTGAGCCACAAACATGGACCTGCCCTTTGCCTTAGCTTTGCCTTCTGGGGAATGCATGCTCTAGAAACAGTGACTGAGATACAAAGTGAACTGTGCAAAGATATTTATTGCAGGTTTATATATAATAGTAAATACACCTAAAACTACTTAAAGTTCAGTTAACCTGGTAGTTGTTGCTGGTTGTCTATGTAGTCACGAGAAGGGTAATTAAGAAGAATTTTAGCAATAATTGTTGACAAAATATTTAAGAGAGTAAATTAAGTGAAGAAAGAAGAGTGCAAAATGAAATGAACCCCATGATTACAAACGTAATAAATGTATATATGAAATGGGTAAGCTGGGGGAGACTTGGAGTTTTTAATCTTTTGCCAATTTTTCACTTAGGGTTCTTTCAATGATTAGAAAATCCCACATTATGCAACGATTCACTAGTTTTTCAACCTTGGTATCTTGAGAGGCCTTGTGATGTCTGAGGTTTGACATAGAGTTGCCCAGAACCACAGAATTACCCCCAGAGGAGGGAGGATTAGGCAAGAGTGCACTCAATTATAGATGGACTGAGTTGGAATGTGCCTTTGAGGTCATAGTGGTCCCATCCCCTCAATCTACAAATCAGACTTATCATCACACTTACCAGCAGTTTGACCTGAATGAGTTACTTATCCACCATACCTCAGTTTTCTCCTCTGCAAAATGCAATGACAAACATATCTGTGCCCATGGGTTGTTGTGAGGTTTAAATGATAACAATCCAGAGCCCAGCCCAGAGAAAGCTCTCAATAAATGTTAGTTATTAATATCACCAGAGTTAGTGGTTGAGCAGGGCCCAAATTCAGGTTGCCCAAATTCCTCACTGCGGCTCTTTCTATCATACCACATCATAGAACTTTCATCTTAATCCAGGCTGGAATCTTTGCAGGGGTGAGTACTGGGCAAGAAAAAGGCTTTTCTGATAATATGGAAGATACTATGACTTTACATAACTCTTGCCTATCAGGCGAACAACAGCATACACTGTAGTCAAAACTACGTGTGAAAACTGTCACGGATACCATCAGACGACCATACCTTCCAAAAGGAAAATTTGTCTTTAATAAGACAGAACTGAGTTCAAGTCTATAACCACTTATGTTCCCCTTGACTTCTTGATCTGCATGTGCTTTTAGGCCAGATGGGGATGAATTGTTGCTGTGGATATGTGATTTAACTTGCCATACATAAAAAAAGCTTTGTAAATGTGAAATATAATGGAATATAGCGCAAAGCAGTGATTTTATTTTCTAAAATTATTTTTATTTTTTTTTAATTTTTATTTTTAAAATTTCTTTTCAGTGTTCCAGAATTCATTGTTTATGCACCACGCCCAGTGCTCCATGCAATACGTGCCCTCCATAATACCCACCACCAGGCTCACCCAACCTCCCACCCCTCTCCCCTTGAAAACCCTCAGTTTGTTTCTCAGAGTCCACAGTCTCTTCATTGTTTGTCTCCGCCTCCTACCTCCCCCAATTCCCTTCTCCTCTCCATCTCCCATTGTCCTCCTTGTTATTCCTTATGCTCCATAAATAAGTGAAACCATATGATAACTGACTCTCTCTGCTTGACTTATTTCACTCAGCATAATCTCTTCCAGTCCCGTCCATGTTGATATAAAAGTTGGGTATTCATCCTTTCTGATGGAGGTATAATGCTCCATAGTATATATGGACCACATCTTCCTTATCCATTCGTCCTTTGAAGGGCATCTTGGTTCTTCCCACAGTTTGGCGACTGTGGTCATTGTTGCTATGAACATATTTTTATTTTAAAAACTTAAGAACACTTACATGTGTTCTGTGTGCCAGGCGTTACTCCAAGGACTTTACAAGAATTAATTAATTGAATGTACTCTCCACAGCAGTCCTTTAAAGTAGGTACTACTGGTATCCTAGCTTTATTCTAGGGGCACAAGGAGTTTGAGGAACTTAGCCTATATCGCAGGCGTGGTAAGTGGTGGTGCTGAGGTTTACCTAGGACTTGTAGTTTGGTCACAGAATCCATGCTCTGCTCTGATGCAGCTTTGTTATCTCGGAAATTACCTTAGCCTAAAAGTGAAGAAACTTGGGTTCTGTGTTCTTTTCTCCTTTTTCACAAGATTTCGTTCAATATAGTTCAGTCCAATGTAATGCAATCCAATGCAACCCCTTTCCATCAAATCCAATCCTCTTCAGCTTAATTCAATTCAACTCAAGAAATACTCTTCTAGGTAGCTCAGTTGGTTGAGCATCTGACTCTTGATTTCTGCACAGGTCATGATCTCAATGTATTGAGATCAAGCCCTACATTGGGCTTCATGCTTGGGTGTGGAGCCTAGTTAAGATTCTCTCTCCCTGTCCCTTAGCCCCTCCCCTGCCAGCCATGGGAGCACACACATGCACTCTCTCTCTTAAAAACAAACAAAAAAAAAGCAAATGGTCTTCTGAATGTTGAGTTTGTGCTGGCAATCACTGCACAAAGCATTGTGAGAGCTAACCCAGAAGAGTAGGACCCAAGATACCTGAGTTTTGATGGCAACGGGTAAATCACATATAAAAAAATGATGATAAAATATAGAATGAGTAAGACAGTCTCAGGCAAGAATGTCAAAAATGGAACTGTGAGGGTCAGAATAAAGCTACTTTGTAAAATGTCTCCTGTCCACTGGTCATTGAATAAAAGTGTCCCAGCCAGCAGGGCAGATAGAGGTCTTTTGGAACCACAGATTCTGGGTGAGGGAAGAGATGAAAAAGAGACACTCTTGACCCCTGAAAAGTAAATGGTCTTCAGTTGGGTTTATACCTTCAACACTGGGACCATTGCCTTCTGTCTGGTTCCAGACATGTGGCCAGCAGCCTTTGGCTGCCATTTTAAGCTGAGATGAGTCATCTCAGTGGCCTGGTGTGTGTGATTTCTTGTTCTGCCTCTCCTACCAAGCATTCCAAGGGAAACCTGCATATTGGTGGATTTGCTATCTTTTGACCATTGAAAGAGATAGTCTTTATAAAGCAATTGGTGCACTGTTGGGCCCACAATTGGTGGGCCAGGTACTACCATGAAGTGGCAAATACTACCATCATTATCCTAGATCTTTGTCACCTGATCATTTTTCTGTACCTTCCTCTGAGAAAGAGTTGGAATGGCCTCCCAGGCCTGACTGTGGATGACAACCATTTGTCTCTTTTAGGAAGTTCTATTTTTTTGTTCCGAGATGAAAAGTGGGACAAACCAGGCCAAGCATCACAGATCATGCTCCTACTTGTTCCATGGTCACACTGCACAGAATATGAATATTCCCCATGGGTAAACAGTTCCCTTACACAACAATTTTGATGTTACACAATTAAAATGGCTTACATATTAAGATTTGAGGCAATGTGAAAGTACCTCATAATTAACCACTCTCTATTTAACCAGACAGCTCTAGCAAGTTAATTTGATGTCTGTTATGAGACTTAATAATTGTCAGTGATTTTTAAAAACAATTTACTGGTATAATCATTAACTACCCCTAGATTATCTTGTCAAATTGGTAATTAAATGCCTCAAAAATTCATTACAGAGTCAGTGTATTAATAGGAATGTAATTAAGTAATGTTTGCTTATGTAATCCAGGGTTTATTACCTGTACACTTATTTATCTTTTCTATACTTATTAAACCTTTCGGGGGCCTTTTCAGAATCAATAGAAAAACCAAGAGTCAATAAATGTCTTATTAGATCCAAATGAGTCACTTAATTGAGAAACGTGAAATAAATATGGATTCTCCATGTCTGGGGAGTGGGAGGAGAGATTATTCCGACTTCACAGTATTATCGGTTGAGGAAAGAGAGTGCCATTTTTTCTTTCTTCCATTTCTTCCTGTGTCCTTTCTTTCCCTCCCCACCCCATCTCCCCTTTCTTGTCCCTTCTTTCTTTCTTCCCTCACTCTCTTCTTTTTTTTTTCTTTCCTTTCTTCCATCCAACATCTAAGTGTTTGCTCTATATATGTCATTCATTGTGTAAGACACTGAGACTATATAAGGTCTCATTTGAGTCTAATGTAGCAAAGAAAAATGACATAAATAATTGCAATGCCACCCCAGGGGTGTGTCCCAAGTGCTAAGGGAGCACGGAGGAAGGAGCAAGTAATTCTACGGTAGTCAGGGGAGATTTCTCAGAGGAGGTGGCATGTGAGCTTGCCAGAGATCAGGATGTGGGAATTCTCCAGAGAGAAATGGTCCAAGAGAGGCATTCCAGGCAGATATGTGCAAAGATGTGGGGCCAGGGAGGAACATGGGCCACTGAGGAGCTAGACGGAAAGGGATGAATTTTAAACTATGGAGTATCATGATCGGAGCTATGCTTTTCAAAGGATGACTTTGGAGGATCGTGCTGGGGTTGTAGTAGCTCTCTTTTACATGGTTATGAAGTCCAAAGCTTGCTTTGATGTCCTTGAGGCTTCAGGATATGCATTCAATCGCAGTCTGGTTGGTCTGTCCCTTCTATAGCCTCTCGTCCTGTTGATGATCGATCATCACATGCCAGGATTTTACTGGTTGCATGGCATTCTGTTCTGCTGTCACTGTACAGATATTCATACATTCCAGAGTACATATTCAAAGTTTGAGCTTAATAAATAAGATCACAACATATTTCAACCTGGGCCTTCCCACAACAGGAATCCATAGTTTAGTTTGTTTATTCCCAGAAACTCTCCGACATACTCAGAATCAAGGATGGTTTGTTGTTTGAACCACTCTGGCTAAAATTTAGAAGGGAAGGGCCCTTAAATTTAAATTAATACTTCTCAAACTTCAGCATAGACTTTAACCTTCTTATCCTTCATAACCACTGAGACTCCTAAGAGTCGGTTGTAATGATTTTTGTCCTTGACCAAGTGTCAAAGACTATAAAAGTAACTGCCTGCATGTTTCCTCTGGCTCTGTGGCAGGTGCCTTTTGGTCAAGAGGGAAAAGTGGGAGAGAGAGAGAAAGTGAAAACAACAACAACAACAAAAAACGTATTCTGGCATTTAAAAGGATATTGGTTGTACTCAGCTATGTAAAGTAAAAATGTGTTCAAAGTCTCTGAAGACTCTTTTTCTTGTTGCTTGGATATCAATTTCACATCTTAAGCTCAGGCCCATGGAAAAATCTGCTTGGAGGGCTCTCCTTGGTCCCAGGAAATCAGTACAGTGCATATCTGATTACCCATATGCTCTGCAAGCACCAGGCCTCCCTAAGTGATATGTACTGTGAACAGCAGGGGTTTAAAATGATCACATTAGATCATGACATTAGACAAGGTCAGAGGGGATCAAAGTCAATGGCTAATTAATCCTGAGAGTACAAAATTCTCTAAACTCTGAGCTGAGAAATGTTTACAAGCAAATGACAAAAGACAGTCTATAAATACAAAGTGGCTTTATTTTTAAAAATGAATGAATGAATGAATGAATGAATGAAGTGGAACATCTGCAGGTTTGTCCAAAGAGGTAATTCCGTTTGTCAAAGCTTCTAGGCCAAGATACTAGACGATGTTTTCTCAAGGCCAGATATTAGTTAAGCCTGGACCCCAGTCTGCTGACCTGGTTTGAAATCCCTGGTCTGCCATTGCTAAGTGGATGACTTGGGACCAGTACCTTTCTCTCTCAGGGCCTCAGTCTCCTCATGTGTAAAATGGGAATAATTGTCCCAGGCCCACCCACCTCACATCACTGTTGGAAGGATCAAATGAGACCATGAATGTAAAATACCTTGTAAACAGGTCATAAAACCCTGCAGAAACACGAAGGGGGGGTGGTAGTATTATGATTAGATATAAAAGGCTATAAATATTCCAGAGGACAATATTCAGTATTCAAAGCACATGGTCAGAGTCAGGTGCTGCCAATGAAACCGACCTTGGCTCCGGGCACTGATAAGCAAAATGACAGGTTTCTGTTCTCAGAGAGGGGTTGTTCTTCCCCGGTGCTCCCCTGTGGAGGCAGATATTGTCTCTGACTCTTGACCTGTCTGCATACTCGGTTAGCCTGTGAGCTCTGGGACTGTAAAGATCCTGCCCACTGGGACAGTCTAGCACTACGGTAAATGTATAGGATTTAGGGACAAGTACCTAGACCAGTCCTTCTTCTGGCCCTGGCTTTGCCACTTACCCACTGTGTGACTTTGGGCAGATTACTGAACCTCTTCAGATCTTAGTTTTCTCATCTGTGACATGAAGGTAGTAAATATTATCTTAGGGATATTAAAAGATTAAATGAGTTAGTACACGTCAAGTGCTTGACTTAAAACCTGGAATGTGGAAAGGACTCAAGGAATTCTGGATATTCATTACTATAACTGCTCTTGTTCCTCCCTTCATATCTCCTCTGCCCAAAATAATATTTAGCATGTAACAGGTATTCAGTAAATGGGTAGGGAAAGAAAAAAAAAAAAGAAAGTCCCTATCTCGGCAGAGGGGTATGCTGAGATTAATGAATCCTAAACGTCAGAAAAAGAAGGAAACGAATTGAGTTCTGCTGGCTGATGGTTTCAGACTTTGGGGCTATTTCCACCCTTGAGTTCCACTGGCAACAAGAGCATTTCTATTCATGCTGGGAACCTGCAGTATTAGTATAGCACTTTAGAGCTGACAAATAATTTTTAAGACCAGTGTCTTATTGGATTCCCACACCAACACTGCAGGGAAGGTATTATTATACTACCCACTTCACAGATAAGAACATTGAGGTTCAGGGAGGGGAAATTTCTTGCACAACCGTCAAACATCTGATAAATAGAACTGCTGAAATTAAGTCTTCCTGGTTCTTTTCTCCCTCTGGGAAGAGACCCAAGGCTAACCCACCCAGGACTGGGTTTCTGATGGTAGCCATGGACAGTTTTATGCAGAAGGGCCTGGTTTGTCTCCCTGAGTGCAATAACCAAAATTAGGGGCGTAGCCTGGCTTTCTTACACTAATCTGGTAAGAATCTCTCACCTGACAGTGTAACTAAACCCTTGGGAAGCTTAGTAGTTCAGCCTGTACTCTGGTTTTGAATCCCAGTTTCCTTGGCGTAGGAAATGTGCTTCACCATCATTGTGCTGGGTTTTCCCCTACGAGAGTGAAGCTGCCACAACCAGTCCCTGCTCTGAATATGGAAAACAGAAGCCCTGGAGGTCTTTCAACCGAGGTCACTTAGGCAAAAGCAGACATAGAAGTGTAATTACACCATTACTCAACTTCATAGATCCTCCAGATTGCCTGAAGAGAAAAGCATTTCTCTTGATAAATCTGAAACCCCTGATAATTTCCTCTGAGGAATTACCAGCAGGTTGCAAAACCAGCATGGCTCTCCATTCCCTGACTTTTTCTCCAGTCCCGTTCTCTGCTCTCTCTCTGCCACACGTTGCATGCTGTTGACAGTCTTTCCTCCAGTGTTTCTGGAGACCCACCATTACTCTGGTTCTCTGATGCTTCCATCCTGGACTCCAGTTCTTCCACAGCCTTGCTACAGCGGGCACTTGCCCATGGCTAAGTCTATGTCCTCCATTTCCTCTTCTCTACTTTGTTGTCTCCTCCCATCAGCTCTGGTGCCAGCTTTTAGGAGAGGCCCTGAGTATACAAAGATGAGCAAAATGTGGTATCTAACCTCAAGGAGCTGGTAGTCTGGTAGAGGGGGAAGAGATGTGAGCAAAGCCCTCCAATTCTAGGGAAGTGTGGTGCTTTGATATGCCTGGCTGGGTTTGAGTGTGAGGAGGGGACAGTGAACAGTGCAGGGCAGAAAAGTCCCTGGGGGAGGAGTCTTCAGAGATGTTGTAGAAGATAAGGTGGTGCTCGTCACTCAGATAAGAAAAGAAAGGCCATCTGAGATAAGAGCGCATCTTGTACAAAAGAGCCAAGGGAAGAAACTTTGACTTTTATTTTCCAAATCAGGAAAACGCGCGGATAATAACAACTTGCAACATGAATGTGAGCATGGGTGAATTGGCCATAAATGGAGCTGGGAAATGAGTAGATAATGAATGAATGGCCGATAATAAATAACAAGGCCCTTTCCTTCTTTCTCTTACTAGTCTTTTCTTTTCTTTTCTTTTCTTTTCTTTTCTTTTCTTTTCTTTTCTTTTCTTTCTTTCTTTCTTTCAAGATGGGACTGGACTAGAAGGTTTTTAAAAGGCTCTCTGAATCTAATATCCCAAGGTGCCTTAAAATCCTCTAGGGAAGTTTAACAACAGTGCCATCCTTTCTTCTCCATACATCCTGCTAATACTGCCAAGCCTCAGCACTCTCGCGCCTCTGGACAAACAAACCATTTACTCTAAGGACCATCAATTTTACGGATAAACAAATGCTGCCTCATTAGGTATATTTCACCATTGCATGGACTGTCTGGCTTTGCGTTGTTCAACTTCACCCACAGGCTCAGCTTGTCTTCTGTTTCCGATTGTAAACTCCCCGGAACAAGGATGGGTGCCCCTGGACGTAAAGCAGGAACATAGGATACCAGTCCCGGCTCTGGAACCTACTAGCAACCAGAGCATAGCTTACTTAGTTAGCCTTCATTTTCTCATGGATTAAATAGGGAGCACAATAATGGGCACCTTTTGAATCTTTGCTGATATTTAAATGAGATAATGCATTTGATGCCACTTTGCAAAGTAGAAAGCATTATGAAGGTAGGAATCTTATATTCCATTTGCATCTGCACCTGTATTAACCAGGACTCTCTTGATTACAACTATCAGAAACCCAGCACAAAGTAGACTAAGTAATAGATCACATACTGGGTACAAAACTGTGTAATTCCAACAGAACCATGTTTCTCTCCTTCTCCTCCTCCTCCTCCTCCTCTTCTTCTTCTTCGATTTTATTTATTTGTTGGAGAGAGACAGAGAAACAGGAGCAGGGGAAGAAGTAGAGGGAGAGGGAGATGCAGGCTCCCTGCTGAGCAGGGAGCCCAATGCGGGACTCTGTCCCAGGACCCTGGGATCATGGCCTGAGCCAAAGGCAGATGCTTAACCAACGGAGCCACCCAGGCGTCCCAATGCTTCTCTTCTTTTATCAGCTGTGCTTTTCTCTGTGTTGGCTTCTTTCTCAGGCATCTGTTGGTGTTTCCCAGCAGCCGAATGTTTACGTCCTATCAGTTGAAAAACCTTAACCAAAAACTGGGTTTCCCCCAAGTCATTACTTGACTTTTGTCAAGTAATTTTGACAAAACATCCACAATCCACTCCCAGTGGACTGACAGGGGCATGTGTCCCTCTCTAGTTCAGGGACCATGGCCGGCGAGGTTCGATGTGCTCTTTGAGCAAGCTTGGGTTTACCCCGCAAACGGAGCTGAGAGGAGCAAGGTCAGTTCCTCATATACCACATGGCTTGAGACGGAGGAGTGGTTCTCTAAAGGAAGAGCGGAGCCCTGTTGCTAGAATAGGAGAAAAGGGGTGCCCCAAAGGCCAAAACGACAGAGATATTCTGTCGCGCCCACCACAGCCTTATCCATCAAGGCCAAGAGAGCTGGAGAGGACTGATGTGCTGTGTGGTAATGCCACACACATGGGAAAGGACTGCAGTGAATCAAAATGCACATCACTGGAGGCATCACAATTCACTCAACAACTCACCTAAAGGAGACAGGGTGTGGAAAGTTCCAAAGCAGGGATATTCATAGGGCATATATTGGGCACCCAACCAAAGTTAAATTGCTTTGATTTTGTTGATTTCAAACTGGCCTAGTTTTCTTATACTGGCATTGGTGAGTATGAGGGCAAGAGGAACAGAGAAAGTTCTGAGACCATATTTTTAAACAAAGTCTTTTAAAATAAAACATTCACTCATTTGAATACCTGTCTCAAAGCAGGAGGGCCTCTGATGAGTTCACCTCAGGACACGCTCACTTAGTGCTATGGAGCCGGGCTGCTGGGAGGCAGGAAAGGGCAGAGCCCGAAGCGTCTCCTGCCAGCTGGGTTGCTCCTTCCTCCCACGAGCCTCCGGGCAGCACGGCCTCCTGGCCCTTGGTGTCCTTTCTAGCGGGCATGGTTTGGAGGCTCATCTGGGTGCTTGTGTTCAGTCCCTCGGTCCTAGCTCTGGTGGCATCTGTCCACGTTTGTGGACAGTCACTGAATGGAACCTAGTGAGAGACTCGGGAAATGCCAGAAATGGCTCCTCACTTTGTGTGGCTGATCCTTTGTTTGGCAAAATAGACTAAGCTAAGGGATTAGAGGGTCTTCTACTTCTTTTTTCTCTTCCCTCCCTTCCTCCACATCCATCGCCATCTTCCTTGTCTTTCAACTTTTTCTGCTTTCTTCCTCCTCCCATTTGCCTTTTCTACTAGAACAAATTCCCTTAAGGACAATATTTATGTCTTAATTATGGACAGAGCCCTGGTTGGGGGGGTAGATATTATGACATATAAAATGCAAATCCTGTCTTTCAGTTTTTAATAAAAGGAGAAGCCCCTCTGACAATAAACCAAAGGTAGGAAGTGATGACCACCCCATCCCCCAAAGGCACACATGCTGATTTGGGAGTTCAGAGGCAGAAGTTAGTTTTAGCGGGTTACTTTGGGCAGTTTTAGTTATGTTAGGTCTTAAAGACCACTCATTGAATGAATACAAGTAAACCTGGCAAATTAGCAGGGGACATGGATCCAGCCACAAGAAGGACTCAAGCTCAATGCACCAATATTTACATGGTTTGCTGATGGGCTACAGTCCTTCATCCAGAGCTTGATGAATTTTAATTATAAAAACTGCCTATAAACTTGGTTGCTTACAAATACATGAGACCAAACCTAGCTAATTAAAAGTGGAAGAAATGGCCAGCATGGGCAGGCTACTGGAGACGGAGAGATGTACAATGCTGATGGCTTGATAAGACGAGAGGAGACAGAAAAACAAAACAAAACATGACCACAAATCCACAAGTATGAAGAAAAAATCACTGCAGTCTGAATTGAGTCAAGCAGTCCTTTAAATTTAGAATCCTCTACTAGAATGTCATTGTGCATTAGAGTTCGGTGAAGAAAGTGATAGCCCGTAGTCCTCTCCCCCCAACCAAAAAGGTTAAATTACATTTTTTATGATTTGTTTTAGAATATAGACAAATGCATAATCAATTTTAGAAAGAGTTTCATCCCAACTAAGTTACAATAAAATTTATATTAAAACCATAAACCTTTGGCATTTGGAATATACCATCCTATAGAGGGAATCATTCGATTTGAATTTTAATAAACCCTAACGTGCTATGGGTCATTTTTTGTCATGCATCCTACTTCCAGGTTGCTTATTGTCTCTTTGCCTCCTGTGTTCCTAAGGTTTCTTTTCCTTCTTCCCGGACTGTGGCTTTCAGCAGCTTCCTCTGACACTGGCATCCTGAGCTACTTTGGGTCACTTTTCTGTGGCATTTCGAACGTGGTGGTGAGGGCAGGGAGGAGCTCTAGGGCAGGGCCTAGGGACTTGGGTACGGACCTTAGCTTCCTACCGAAGAGACAGAGATTTTAGAAAAATCACCTTTCTTCTTTGAACCTCTGTTTTCCCACATGGAAAAGGGGGATAATGACCCTTATTCATGGAGTTGTGAAAATCAGACACTACTTGATGGGAAATTGGCCAACTGAATGGTGGTTCCATTCTCAGCCTATAACTGCACTTATAAACTACTCCTACCTCTAATTATCACTGGCATACACACCTATCTCCCTCATTTGATTGTTATTTACTTGGCGCTGTTACTTATTTGGGGCTGTGTTTTTCTTGGAATTCATGTTTGTTCTTTGTTTGTTTTGGTGTCTCCTTGAAGAAAGGGTACTTTGAGATCCTGGGCAGGTCATGCGTCCTGCACAATACTGTGCGGGGGGGGGGGGGGGGGAGGACACCATTCATAGGATCATCATGTGAATAGGGTCCTTTAAGGTTGGCTGATGCAGAGGCTCTGAATAAAATGCCTGGCATGCTGTAACTATTAAATAGCAGTGGCTCTCTTTTCCCTCCCTAATATTTAAGTCTTGTCCTGGGGCATAAAATATTGCCGAATACTGGATTCTGGGCCCCAATTTAACATTGTCCCTCTATTGTTTGGTTTCAGGCCCAGCTTTCAGCCTCCATTTTATCTTTGACTGGGCTGGATTGGTCATGCCCTTGGCAGAATCCTACAGCCACACAGTTCTCTACCACAGGTGCCGAAAAGTTTTGGGCTACCGGGATTTCCAAGTAAAAGTAAGTTAAAAAAACAAAAAACAAAAATACTTGGCAAGACTTGTGTTTAGACTTTCGTGTTTAAGTCCCAGAATGTTTTATAAATGAAGACACCCCAACAGTCAGGACTGAAAGGAGGGCCAAAAATCACACACATTCCTCCTCTGCTCCCCCATTCACTCCAATCATTACGGAGATTTCATAGCACCTGTGAAGTGTTCTAGTCTGACTTGTACTTCCCTCTTGATGGGTGTCAGTTTTCCTTATCTGCATATTGGGACTACTCATATCTACTCCTAGGGTTACTGAAGGGATGTCACATGAGCACATCCAGACATGGAGCCTGTCTCCTATTGTGCGCTCAGAAGTGGTAGGTGACTCTGAAACAATGGTGGCATGAAGCCCCCCCACTTCCATGTTCTGGTAAATTTTTGATGCATAGCCTTCCCATCGAACTGTCTACCCCACAAAGAAAGAAACAAACCCATCTCTGTGTAACTTCTACCTATGAGACCTTTGGGCAAGGACGAAGTGTTTTCCCATTTTCCTGGCCTCCCCACTGGTGAGGACAGACAGCAGAGGGCCCCTGTGGTCAGAGGACCGAGGAGCCAGACAAGCCTCTGTGGTTCCACACCTATTTATTTCTTATTTATTACTTTTGCAGCTAACATTTTTACAATCGTGTTATTTTGTGGTTTATTTGCAAAATGCATTGTGAGTCAAGTTTGCTTCAAATGTTCTCCGGGCTGGAGGTGGGGAAGGGCAGGAAAACAGTTACAAAGACGTTATAGAATTGATTTATCTTTTAATGATCTTTTCTTTGTCATCGGGCTCCACAAGGCAGGTGGAGCAGTGGAAACTGGGAAAGCATCACGAGCTCATGGGGAGCAGCACGAACAGACTCCACAGCCTTATAAATGAAATGCAAAGGGACGACAGGCAACCCAAAGGGAGGCAACCCAGGAGGAGGACAACCCACTCCTGCCTACCAGCCACCAAGCACCGAAAACGACATCTTCTGAAAGACTTTGGGAGAGGGAAGAGGTTGGTTATAGGAGCGTGATGGCTAATGAGTTAATCCATAAATATTAGTATTAGGAAGCTTATTCCCATTAGCTTTTAAAGATCTTAATAAAAACAAAAAACCCAGTTTTCGGAGATTAGCTAAGACGGGGCTCAGGAGACACTGCTGAGCTGCTTTTCCTTTTCGTTCTGTATTCTTCCTCCCTCACCCCCCAGGCAATAGTAAATTCCTGAGATGGTGCCCAGTTGTTGCTGCAGCCCATTTTGACTGTATTCAAGTTTGTTCTTGTATTATTCCATCTGGTGGCTCCCCAAACCACTTTCCTTTTTTACTCTCCTTGTAAATATTTACATAAGAAGGTTCTTGCAGGATCCTATATTGGTGGATTGGTGCAAACCAAAGAGTCTTGACGTGTTTTATTCCTTTTACGAACAATTTGGTTAAGTGGATTCCCCTCCAGCTCATTAAAAAAGAATCCTTTCATTTTAATAACATCATCAGAAACCAAACAACATCAGAGGGAAAAATAAGTTCGCAACGTACAGCCTCCCCGAGTGGCAATCTCAGAGAGGCTTCTAGCTGTTAATGGTTGATGCAAGAACTGGAGATTGTAGTTAATGGCTGGAATGCAGCAGGCATTTCAAGCCCTTCTCTCCCTGGGCAGGGCAAGGATATGTGGTGTTTTCTGGGCTGGCTGGGTGAACTAGAGATCAGATAACTGAATCAGGAGATCAAGACGTGGTTCATAAACTTCAGACACTGGCTCGTCTTGCCACCCTCCCTAAGGCTCCGTCTTTGTTCGCTTTCTCCTCTCTGCCTGCCTTCTTGGACAAGTTCATCCTTGCCCACAGCTTTAACTGACGCCTTTCTGCAGGTAAAATCAAGCCTCTCTCTTTAGCTTTGGCCTCTTTTGTGAGCCCTAGTTCTGTATTTTTCAGCTCCTCTGGACATTTCAGCGCGATAACCATCACTACCCTAAGTCAGCAGGACCAAAGCCAACTGTGTCTCCATCTGGACCTGGTCCCACTCTGGCTCCTGGGAAGGCGCCCCCACACCCACCCCCGCCCCGCCCCAAGCAGCATCCTTCCCTTGGACACTTAGTTTCTAAATCTGCAATCTTTGATTACTCCCTCCCTCTTCCCCAACTCTCATTAGTTCTGGAGTGCTGTTGGTTTTAACACCTCGTGAGCCTTGCGTGGGTTTCTCTCTGCTTCTATCTTGCCTGTCATTACCCTAGGTTTCTTTAAGCTTTATATTCATTTCTCCATATGCTTATTTCTTCAACACACACATTGTTTAGATGCTTCCTGCATGCTAGACAACTAGCAGGTGTTGGGGACACTGGTGTTGGGGACACTGGAGTAGACAAGATAAAAAAGATCTGTACCTGCTCTCCTCTCTCAGGGGAAGAGGCATGAAAAAGAACAGTAAAATTTTTAAATTCTAAAACAGAATGTTCAGAAGGAAAACAGGGGACATCACAGGTCTCTCTGCCTTCCTTCTCTCCCAAGGCCCTGCAACATACTGTTGTCATATTTACTGATTGTGTCACTTTCCCTCTCAAATGCCATCAATGCCCTTTGCTATTCCCTACTCATTTTGTGCCATTTATTCGTTCATTTATATAGTCTTGTGCTTCTCCCTCACACCGTGCTGATTGCTGTCTGGCTGTCACGGTTCCTTCTTCCTGTGTTACCCTCTTTTCACCTCACTGCAGCCAGCAGCTCTTTACTGGGCTAGTTGAAGACACCTTCATCAATGCAGATACCAACATTTCTGGCGAGATCTTTTCATTCCTCACTGAAGTATAACATGCTCACCAGCTTTTTTCCCACCCCCCCTTCTACCCTTAGGTACCTGTTCCCTCATAACTTTAGCACCTGATACTGATTAATCTGGCTGTGCACTCTTGGTTCTGTGACTCTAGCCTTGATCTTAATTTGGTGTTTGTAGCACACCTTCTTTGACTTGAAACCCCTGCCTTAATGATATACCATCTTTGATTTGGCTGATCCCTCCTGGCCTTGTTCACACTTGTTTGGGGAAGAGACTGCTTCCTGTAAGCTGCCATCCACAGAAACTGCTGGTAACCCTGGCTCCTTGGTCAGTGTTGGACTGTGCCAGGTTTAGAACAGGCAGAGCAGATAGTTTCCATAGGACTATTTATTATGTGACCTGGGATTAAGTGGTATTAGACAGCTGGGCAGTAGCATCCTTATCAGAAATCATTGCTCTGTGTTCCTTCTTTCTCTCTCTGGTTTACAGACGGGGAAGGACAAAGTTGAAAGAACAGCATCTTGTACATGCTATAATGAGTTAGAAGAAATGATAGAGAGGCTAGAAATCAGATTTTATGAACACATGTTTTGATACTCGGTCTCTTGGATTTGCATGGTTGCAATGAAAATTGGTTAGATGCTCTGAAGTTTTGGTCCAGTTAGTTTACGATGTTTTGATTCCCTTCTATTGAGTGTCCCCCTCACTTCACCCCTTTTTGAAAAAAGACCAGACTTCCTGAGACCGTAGGACATCTGCCGTGGAGACAGTGTGAGCACCAGACGAGCCCTAGGCTGTTTGTTGAACAACGCTTGCCTGCAGCTGAGCCAAAGATGAGACTGGTTTCTGAGAAGGACTTTGCTCTCTCTCTGTTGGAAAGGCAGACATCATTTCGGGAAATATTCAATACAAAGTTTTTGAGACACAGAGTCCCATTCATGGCGAGAGAGATCGCAGGGAGCTGGTTTCCCTCTTAAGTCTTAGGTCAGTCTGGAAGGATGTTATTTAATGTAACCCAGAACTGATTATTTTGTTGATCATATTTCAAAACTCCTGCCCTTTAAATGAGTTCCCAGAGTAAATTGAATGCAATTGTGGGAAGTTTGACTTGAAAAAAAAAAAAACTTATTATTTTTTTGAGATTCGAGGGAGAGGGTGGCAGGAGAGGGTAAATGGAAAGCTGCCCAAGGACCAAAAAAATAAAAGGGGTTTGGGGAGTTGGGATGGATAGAGCAAAGAAGGAGGAGAATTCTGGGGTCAGAAACTCTTGCTGAATGAGTCATTCTACAGGACAAATAAAACCTCACTCATCACCCTGTCTTCCTTCTCTGTAGCAAGAGAAGCAAACAGTGGGGCCCTGGAAAAACATCAGCAACTTCTTGTAGCATCTGTAGGTGGGGAAGTTTTCCAAGCCACAGAAGGAGCGTGGACGCGTTTACCGGGGCCCTAGTTTTTCTCAGCCAAATAGGAAGAATCTCCAAATTGACCTTGGAAAAACATACTCACTGAAGGAAAAATATTCTAAGCTCCCCCTGTGTATTTGTATTAAGAGATTTTTTTTTTCAAAGGAAACAAATAGATTGCTTTCCAGTTTTCCATGAAAAGAGTTTGATGCTGTCAGACTCGCAGTGGTGGAATCCTTAAAGTGGGTTTTGAAAGGCCTTAGAGAGGACTTAAGCCTTGTCCCTAGTTAACGAACACAAGGTCACCCACATAGCGCAGCTCTTTTCCTATTGAAAAGCCTAAGGGGAAAAGCATTCTTGCCACTGCTTTCTGCAAAGATTGCAATTAGCATTTTTATGAAGAACATAAACTCTCTGTGTATCAAAGATGCACTTTTATTACTCTGAAACTGGCTCAAGTAAGCATCCCGCAAATGTTTGGCTCTTTCCCTTCCGGGAGGAGGCCAATTAAAGCTCAGTCTGCCTGACTGCCAGTCCCTACCCACCCCTCGGTGGGACAACAACAATACAGAGATGGGAGCGTTGGCACCCTCCAATGTGGCTTTTCAGTTATTGGGCACCTCGAAGGAAAATAATGATTCCTTGGCTGCCATCACACACGTACACACAAAAACAAAAACCCAAGGCTTATTTTGCTTTTCCCTCCTGATGCCAGCTATGAATTGCTGGGTTCAAAAGGAGGATTGAACTTGCCACCGATGGTGTCGGACGTTGTCCCACCTGGGACGCAGCAAGGCTCACGGGAGAGTGGCAGTTGACCATGTCTTCTTGGTGCCAGCGTTCTTTCACAAACTGGACAGCCTTCTGGAAAGCAGCCTGTGCCTGTGGGCTGCTTTCTGGGGCAGGGGCTCGCTTTGCATAGTTTCCCCCGCCTCCCAAATCATGGGGCCGTGCGATATTGTTGCTTCAGGTATATTCTGATATGACTAGTGGTTTTTCCAGTTAACAGTGGACCCCCTAGCCTGGCGTGGGGCAGAAAGTGAAAAAGGGCAGTGTCTGGATGCTTTTACAGCCAAAGGCACCAGGCCAGGTTTGACCTCAGTCCTTTGGTTCTATGTGTCAGCCAAATGGGTCTGGCTAAAATATTTAGTCTCCATATACACAATAAACAATCTTGAACCAGAGTCAGGAAAAAGTATAAATAAGCCTAATAACCCTTTCAGGGGAAATGGCACCAAGCACCAAGCACAGTGTAAGTAGACGATGCTGGAATAAGAAATTAATATGATGAGGCGAGGAAGGGAATACTTTCTACCAAATGACTTTAGATACAGTTTCATCGTATTTTCCTCATGTACCTCTATTCCATTTCCCTGTATTTTCTGATGTGATGAAATTTGTTCTTCTGATTGCTACATTAATATTACCTCTGTGATTGAGGTTTCCAGATCTCAGACAAAGGATTGGACTGACTTCATATGAAAACAATTCATGCAATGTTTGGAAATGTGACAGTTTTGATGCTTTTGGCTGCAAATAAGAGAGTATCTGTCAAAACTAGTTCAAATGATTCAGATTTATTAACAAAAGTGAAAAAGCAACATGTCCAGAGATTAGCAGTTCTGGGTTAGATAAGCAACTCATCAATGTCAAAGGTTAAGATCAATACTTGGGGAATTTCCTTTTTCTTCCTTCCATGCTTTCAAGATGGCTGTTACCATTCCAAGCATCATGTTTTCCTAGAATGATATCGAAAACACAACATCAGAGCTTTGTTGAAAGACCTAAAAGGCTTCCTGTTATATCTAATTCTCTATAGCTGGGCCATATGCAAAATGAACAAATTTCCATGACTGACTTTGACCCATTGTATTAATTTCCTAGGGCTACCATAACAAAGTGCCACAGACTGGCTAGCTTACCCAACAGGAATTTATTTTCTCGTGGTTCTGGAGGCTAGATATCTATGATCAGTGTCAGCAGGGTTGTTTTTGTCTGAAGTTTTTCTTCTTGGTTTATAAATGACTTTCTTCTACCTGTGTCTTCACATGGTCATTTCTCTATGTGTATCTATGTGTTCATCTCCTCTTCTCATAAGGACATAAGTCATAATGGATAAGGGACCATCCTAATGACTTCATTTTAACTGGATTACCTCTTTAAAGATTCTCTCTCTGAATGTAGACACAGTCTGGGGTAACAGAATTCAATATAGTCTGAGTTCTGGAGGAATACCACTCAGCCCACAGTACCCATCATGACTAGTTCTCCTGAGTTTGGCACATTACTGCTCAGGCAATATTGGGGTTTGGTTACTAAGAAAGAAGGAAGAATGTCACAGATATTCTTACTTATTATCATCATTATTTTTTATGTAATTATTGTTGCAATACCTTCCTTTCCCCAAAAGAAAACCAATTTTGAAGAGGCCAATGTTAGGAATGATTCAGAGGAACCAAAGATCAGGATAACTGAGCACCTCTGTCTCTAGCTCTGTCCCTTGACAGAGGGCTAGCTAGTATCTACTGAGCACATACACTTTAGTAGCCACTGCATGGTAAGGGAAATAAATGGGTTTTCTTAACAAATGGTACAAGGATTTTTCTTAAGGAAGAAAATATCTTGGGCTCCAAAAATTCTTGACAAGCTGCTTAGTAAGAAAGTGATAGAAGTTCTGAGCTACCAAGAATCAAGGTGACAAAAGAGAAGGCTAAACTCCTTTCAATAAATGATGAACAAGGATTTGGGAATTGGGGGAGGGTGGTCAGGAGGTAAGAGGAAAAGGACAGAATGTTAGAAGGTAGCACAAAGCCTGAAGACCTCAGGAGAAAAGTGGGCAGTGATAATACCCATTTGTGGGTGAAGCAATGTCTTCCTAGAACAAAGAAGTCTGGTGTGCAGTTTGAACATATTTTTGTTGGTGTGATGTAGTCCTTTCCTTGGCCATCTTTCTCTGATCATCAGTAAAACCAACTGAGCACACACCTATCTCATGAAAGTAGAGCTTTAGGGAAGGGGTTGGGTTGCAGCACTGAAAATGTCATGAACAGATTTGGCAGATGATTCACACATGGAACTGATTCAGCCAAAGCAGGACTTCAGAAGCAGGTATCTGTGAGCTTGAATCAATTTCTATTCCTACCTCCAAGCATGAACAAAAATCTGGGGAAACAGTTTTGATTCTTACACGACACTGAAAAGGACATGAGAGTGAGGATATGTTTAACTCAGTCTTATCTACACTTTAAGGGGCAGACTGATCCCAGATTTCATGGGGGTTATGTATGTATCATAATTCATTACTTTTTAGAAACAGCAGTCCAACCTTATGCTGGATTATGAGTGATTTTAAAATGTTTCTCCACATATTATTCTTTATTTTCTAAGATTTCTGTTTTTAATCACATTTGATTATAATAATGTGGGAAAACCAACCTGAACTTTTAAAAAACATTTTATTTATTTAGATTAAAAGTTTATTTTGAAATCACATTAAATTGACATGGAGTTGTAAGAACTAGCACAGAGAGATCATGTGTACCCTTTGCCCAATACAATATCACAAATGGAATATTGTCTTGCATATATCAAGATACAGAACATTCCATCACCACAGGGGTCCCTCTTGATCCTCCTTTAGCCATACCCACACCCCTCCTGCCCCATCCCTTTCTTAATCCGTGGAAGGCACTAATTCTGGAGATAGTTCTCTGTTTCTAAAATTTGATCTTTGAAGAATGTTTTATAAATGGAACCACACAGTGTGTAAGTAGCCTTTTGGGATTTTTTTTTTCTTTTCACTTAGCATAATTTCCTAGGGAGTCATCCAGGTCTTTGCATGTATCAACAGTATTTTTCTTTTCATTACTGAGTAATATTCCATGGTATACATGAACCAAACTTTGTTTAAATATTTACCTATTGGAAGATATCCAGGTTGTTTCCAGGAATGGGATATTGCAAGTAAAGGTACTTATTGTGAACTGAATTGTGTATCCCCAGAATTCCTATGTTGAAGTCCTAGCTCCCAGGACCTCAGAATATGACTATATTTAGAGATAGGGTCTTTACAGGGGTAGTCAAGTTTAAAATGAGGTCATTAAGATAGGCCCTGTTTCAGGGTGACTGGAGTTCTTGTGAAAGCAGAAATTTGGAGGCAGGCATGCACAGAGGGTGAACGCCATGTGAAAATGAAGTCAGAGATTGGGGCGAGGTTTCATCAAGGCAAGGAGGACCAAAAATTGCACTCAACTACCAGAAGCCAGGCAAGAGGCGTGGAACAAAGTCTCTCTTACAGCCCTCAGAAGGAAACAATCTTCTGACACTTCAATCTTGGACTTCTGGCCTCCCAAACTGTAAGACAAAAAATTTCTCTTGTTAAAGCCACCCAGTTTGTGGTGCTTTGTTAGTGCAGCCCTAGCAAACTAATACAGTGCCATAAACATTTGTATATAAGGTTTTGAATGATTACAAGTCTTCATTTCTTTGGGATAAATGCCCAGGAGTACAATTGCTGGTTCATATGGTAATTACATGTTTCTTTCTTTCTTTCTTTCTTTTTTTTTAAAGATTCTATTTATTTTATTTGAGTCACACAGAGAAAGAAAGAAAGAGAGAGAGATAGGGCACACACACAAGTGGGGTGGGGGAGGTGCAGAGCAAGAGAGAGAAACAGATTCTCCGCGGAGCAGGAAGCCTGATGCGGGACTCCATCCCAGGACCCTGAGATCATGACCTGACCCACAGACAGAGGCTTAAGCAACCTAGACACCTCGGTGCCCCAACATGTTTCATTTTTAAAGAAATAGCCAAACTATTTTCCAAAGTGTCTGTACCATTTTGTATCCCAGCAATGTGCGAGTGATCCAGTTTCTCTGAATCCTCTCCATCATATGGTGTTGTCACTATTTTTTTTTTAATTTTTATTTCAGCCATTCTGATAGGCATGTAGTGATATCTCATTATGGTATTAATTTGCATTTTTCTAATGCAAATGAGGATGGACATCTTCAGTGTGCTTGGTTGGTTGTTTTTACTGTTGAGTTTTGAGAGTTTTTATATATTCTAGGTAATAGTCATTTGTTGTATATGTGGTTTGCGAAGATATTCTTCCAGGCTATAGCTTGTTCTCTCATCCCCTAATAAAGTCTCTTTACATCAAAAGTTTAACTTTGATGAAGTGCATTTTATGATTTGTTTCCTTTTATGGATCATGCTTTAGTGTCAATAAGAATGCTTGCCTATCCCAGGATACCAAAGACTTTTTCCTATTTTTAAAAGTTTGATAGTTTTCTATTTTCCATTTCAGTCCATGATCCATTTGAATTGATTTTTGTTGAAGATGTGGGGATTAAATTGAAGCTTATTTTTATTTTTAAAAATTTTTTGGCTTGTAGATGTCTAATTAGCCCAGCACCATTTGTTTAAAAGGATGACTTTCTCCCATTGAATTGTTTCCGCACCCAAGTCAAAAATCAGTTGGGAATATTTTTGTGGATCTATTTCTTAGTTATTTATCCGGTTCTACTGATCTATGTGTCTGTTCTTCCATAAATATCAAATTGTATTGATTAGTGTAGGCATGATTAAGCTCTATATCAGGTACAGTGATTTCTACCACTCTATTATTCTTTTCTCCTCTATTGTTATCTTTAATTAATGCATTTGCACCCTTTATATTTTTTTATAATTATTGATATCTTAGAGTTACATTTGCAATTTTATTTTTTGCTTTGTTTTTATTCTGGTGTTTTTGTTTGTTTGTTTGTTTGTTTCTGTTTTCTTTTTTTCCTATTGTTCTCTGGGTTAATTGAACATTCTATAGAATTCCATTATCATTTTTCTACAGTATTTTTTTTTTAAATCTTATCTCTTTCTATAGTTGTTTCAGTGGTTGTTCTAGGTTTTACATTATATATACATAACATCACTCTTCACTGGTGTCATTTTACCAATTTGAATGAAATATATAAATTCTATCTCTCTTTGTATTTCTTAACCTTCCCCCATTTAAAATATAACTTTCCTAAATATTTTCTCTACATGCACTTAGATCCATATCAAACAACATTATAAGTTTTGCTTCAATTGTGTAAAATAATTTAGAAAACTCAAGAGAAGGAAAGTCTATTTTTATTGGTGCATATTTTTGCTTACCAGATACTTTCTTCCTTCCTGATATTCTAAGATCTTTTCTTTTATCATTTTTTTCTCTGTTCAGAGGACTTCCTTAGCCATTTTATTGTGGTAGGTTTTCTGATGACAAATTCTTTTATTTTCCTGTTTCTGAAAAATGCCTTGATTCTCCTTTCCCTGCTGAAGGATATTTTCACTGGATGTTGGATTCTGGGTTGACACTTCTTTCATTTAAGTAATTGAAAAATGTGCATTTTTCTTCTATCCACTATAATTTCTACTGGGAAATCCAACTGTAGTTTGATTGGTGTTTTTCATATAAGTGTGGTTTTGTTTCTTTTTTGCTTCTTTAATATTTTTTTCTTTGTCTTTTGTTTTTAAGACTTTGATATGTCTTGGTATGAATTTCTTTGGGGGTTTTCCTCTTTGGGATTTTCTCAGCTTCTTGAATCTGGAGGTTTATGTGTTGTTTTTGGGTTTGTTAATTTTTGGGGGACAAATTCGGGAAATTTTCAGGCACTATTTCTTCAAATAATTTTTTATTCCTAGCCTTTCCTTTTCTTCCAGAACCCCAAAGACACAAACGTTATATCTTTTTTTATATTCCACAGTCCTTGAGGTTTTGCTCATTTTTTTCTCAGTCTGTTTACCTCTGTCGTTTGGGTTGGGTAATTTCTATCGTCCTTAAAATTTACTAATTAATCTGTCTCCTCCATCTCATCTTTGAATCCATGCATTGTGTTTTTTTTTAAGCTAAGTCGTTGTATTTTTTAGTTCTAAAATTTCAACTTGGTTCTTTTTTGCATTTTCTATTCCTCACCGAGAGCTTCTGTGAAGAAATCTTTGGCACTTTCTTGGTTTCACCTGTTTCATCTGTGTGCATAATTGCTCATTAAAGCCTTTTTATGATAGCTGCTTTACAGTATTTGTAATGTGATGTTATTCTAACATCACTGTTATCTCAGTGTTGGCAACTATGATTGTCTTCTTTCATTCAATTTGAGGTCTTCTGGTATTTGGCATGATTTTTTAAATTAAAACCTGGATATTTTGGGTACTATGTTATGACAAATCAGATTTTATTGAAACCCTTCGTTTAAGCTTACTTTCTCTGAATCCATTTTGACAGGAGTTGGGGCAAGAAGGCAGTGTGTTGTTACTGTTATGTGGTGGTTATGTAGTGGTTACTGTTACGTAGTGGTTACTGTTATGTAATAGGTTCCCAACTTGACCTCCATTGACACACAACAGTTAGCTCTTCATTAGGTAGAGTTGGAAATTTCAGTTTTCTTTTCTATTTTTCTTTTTTTAAAATTTTTATCCAATTTCTTTCAACCATTTGAGAGTAAGTTGCAAAGCATGACAACTTCAGTGTGTTAAAACCAATATTCTTTAAAGTAACCTTGGTACAATTATCCAAATTAGGAAATTAACATTGATATATTATTTAATCTTATAATTAATTACCAACTGTACTACTTGTTCTTTGTAGCATAAGAAAAAAATAATCTTGGCTATTTTATGGGGAAGTATGGCCTCTCATGTTAGATCCTGAGATTTCCTGTATTATTTTATTGGGCAATAAAGTCCCTGGTTCTCTTTCTTTTTTTGTTATTTTTCTTCACCAAATTCACCCTGACTTTTGATCTTTGAAGGTACCTTATAGTCAATCAGCCTATGATCTCTTTATTTGTATCTAACTAGATCTCTACTTGTACCAGTATTTGTTAGGCAAGGAAAACAGTCATTCTAAGTAATACAGGAACAATATCTTTATATAGAATATAAAATATATAGAATATTGAATTCTATGTAGGATATAGAATATATGAGATACTGAATTCTATAAAGAATAGATAATACTATCTTAATATAGCAATTAAGGATTAACTGAGATAGGAAAGATTAAGAAGGGTAGAATCAAAATATCAGAGAAACAGCTTGGAACTATAGTAAGTAGTTAACAAAATTTTCACCAGGAAATTGCTGCAACTCTTGAGTCTCAGAAAATTCTTAATCAACTATCTTGGTTAATAACCTACTCTTGGCCACCCATCTGGCCACCTTTATCTTTCAAATCACTTCTGCCTACCGAAGTGTCATGTGAGTTTTTCTTATTGGTAAATATTAATGTATATTCACATTAACAAAGTGGATTCCAGAAAATATAGTCAGATGACTTCTGGTTTATCTGTCTCCTGATGAGTGAATGGTGCCCTGTAATAAGAGAGGTAATGGATGGGAAAACATCCAGCTGCCCCAGGCAATCTGTCTTTCTGGAAAATTACTCAAATAGAAATACATTGCTAAATTCTGCCACTGGACCCATGTCAGAGATAATTGGTTCTCCTTTTCCCATCATAATACTGAACTTGTTTTTGTTATCTTCACTTTCCCCAACTGATTCACCTTGAAATATTATCTAAAAAAGGTATCTATAGTATTATCTAATCTACATGCTTCATTTCTTTTAGGAATTGTTTTTTTCCCCCATTCAAACCAACTGGTTTTAATTGGGACTACTATGACTTTCCGTGACCTTGATTCCATTCTTGGTCATGTTTTATTGGTCCAAAAATGGCATATTACTCAAGTTGGAATAATCAGTGTTTTGTTTCCTGGAAACAGTTTATTGGTCTGCGTATAGGTCCCTGATCAGATGAGATAATCAGAATTACTTCTAAATTTTTTTGAAATGTAATTGAGAGAAAGTGTTAGTTGTTGTCTTCTGGTGGGAACTTCAAGAAATTTGGCAGCTCAGTTTCCTCTTCTTTGGAACACCCCATTTTCAATGAAAGGAAAGAACTGTGACACATAGAGAAAAAGAGCAAAAAAGAAAAAGACAGAAAAAGAAGGGTGTGGTCATGTTCAATTCCCTGATTCTAGTTGTTACAAAGTCAAGCTTCATCTCTCCTCTTCTCATCACTTGCTTACTCAAATCTTGTTTAGTTTTTGGGAACCAATTACCTTCCACTCTCTTTTTTACTAAACTGGTTCAAATCAGGTTTCTGTCACTTGGACACATGTTTTGTCAGAGCACTGGACCAACTGCAATCTAACTCACATTTTTAAAACTTCCCAAACCACTTATTTTGAAGAGTGGTCATTTGTCCTACTCACAAACATTGACTCTACTTTTTTCTGATGGAATCTTTCAACAATCAAAGTTTATTATTTTTGGTTTGAGTGTTATTGTTCTATGTTGTGGACACTATATATATGCCTTTACATATCTTGTTCAGTTTAAATTTCCTAACAACCAAACTGGTAAAGATTTTTGTTCATATTTTAAATATGAAAAAAATAATGGAAGCTTTAGATAATTTGAGTAATGTCTCATAGGTTATCCAAAGAGTAAGTGAGATCTTAGTTCAGGGATTCAGCTTTCATATAAAGTACTTTTGTGTGATTCGGAAAGAGGTACCCTGCTGTTGGGCACAGCTCTGAGCCACGATGCACAGCTTGGTGAACAAAGTGTGAATTAGATTTCAGACTTCACTTATCCTTACCTCATGTTTGCCCTTGTGCAGTGAAAAACCTTGGTAGCCATTACATGGTACCTGACAGAACTCATGTCTAGGAAAGAATTGGACTTTTGTCATTAAGTTCGTTACTCTTTTTTCTTTTTCATTTGGCCATGCAGCGTTTATTTTTCATTTCCACAAATGGCTTAATTTTATGATACAACTAGAACAAATGAAGACTACATCAGTCAGTATAGACTAAGATGTGCTATGGTAATAACTCCAAAATCTTAGCAATTTAGCATAACAAAATTTTACCTAGTGCTCAAATTCTACTGAAAGTCCAGGTGTTTCCCCAGGGCATCTGTCCACGATGTGCTAACTCAGTATCTTAGGCTGCTTAGATCTTATGGTACTTCCATATGGATACATACTTCTGTAATTCTTGTGGCAAAGGAAAAGCCAAGCTACGGTTTCAAGCATCTGCAAGTAAATTACTTCCACATGGAAACTGCACTTGTCACTTCAACTCATATTTCATGGTCAAATCAAATCACATGGCTATGCTCAAGTTCAAGAGGAAGATTAGTACAGTCTTCTGTGTACTCAGAAGTAAAGGATACCTAGATATCAGTGAACGATAGTGATGGTTACATGTGAACTTACAGTTGGAGTTAATGATGATTCAGGCAGCTAAGTATGATGCCCATAGTCTTGGAACAGAACACTGTTAGTCAGTTCTAAGGAAAACATTCTCTTTCTCTCTCTGTCTCTCTGCTCTGCCATTACTTTGATCACTAGGCTTGGGAAAGTCAAACATAAATAATGCTATTTCTTTCTATTTTGCCTGACATTGTAGATGACTTACTTCTGTATAACACCTCTTCTGAGTTAGAGAATCTAGTGTTGAAGTTAATGATAGAGTATTATTTATGCAGCCTGTCACAAAGGGTTGTTGTAAACCTCTCACAAAATAATGCTTACAGAAACTGGGTACACTTTAATATCTTAAGTTGTTATTTTTTCTTTGGATTTCTACCAGAAGCATCTCTGATGATTTTTCAGAGGGAAGGTGAGTGGATGAGTCATTAGAGGGCATAAACCCCCATTTTCAAACAGTCTAAAGGCCTTCTTGCCAACTGACTCCCATGAGAATCTATTTACTCAGTAAAAGACCCAGTTTAGTGTGGCAGCGTAGAATGGGCCTGGGGTATAAAGTGAGGGTGATCAGAACAAGTCAGTGATAAGGATGTGGCTCAGATGGAAAAATAAAGCATCCTATACGATAAATGTGAGCTTGCTGAGATCTGCTCTGTGATTCTCTCTAATAACGGAGTCGAGAGGTGTTAATGAGCATGACACAGGGCACACAGCCATCAAGTGAATTAGTCATAGCTTGATTCTTTTATGTGCCTCGTCTAATGGCAAACATTACCCAGCAATCGCAGCAGCAGCACTCTCAGATGGCGCAGAAGGTGTGGAAGGGAGTAATGAGGCTGCCTAAATACTGTTTTACAGAGCCCTGCACCAATTCACAACAGATAATAGAACTCAAAGCCAGACAGATAATAGAAGCGACAGCCATTTATTGCTAAGAGACTGTCTGAATATTTGTGCGTAAAGCAGCCCACTCCAAGTTCTTTAATCACATTTCCTGAGGAAAAGTGGCAACGAGGAAAGCCACGTGGCAGGCTACTCCCATTAGTGTATTCTAAATGAGTATAAAGAAGAGGAATTAGTAGGTATGAAGAAAAGAATACTGACAGAGACTGCAGATCAGAAACAGAACCTGGCTGTTTGACTCCAGTAAACTGGGACATGTTCGCCTTGTGGGTAGGGCAAGGTATTGGAAAAAAAAAAATCTCATCCTAGAGTTATTTGATATTCAAGATTGTTAAAAGAATCTTAGTTTACAATTCTTCTTTGATTCTTGAAAGATAGGATGGCTCACCCAGACGCCATTTTTACTTCATGCCTAGACTTTAGAACTTTTTCTGTATTGTGGATAGTGAACAGGGACAAAAGTATTTGGTAAATGCCTAAGGAATTGAATGCATAATTTTCCATAAGTTTTTGTAAGCACAGACATCTCTTACCTTATTTCTTATCTTTCGCCAAAAGGACCCCAAAGGGAAGCTTATATGATGCTTCCTAACATAAAGTAAAATTCAGGAACCTTGTTTTTCATATTTTTTCCCACTTAATCTGGCAATCATATTTTCTCTTCTGGTGCAATATTTTAAGAGGAACATTAACCAGATGAAGTGCATCCAAAAGAAGGTATCCAACTTGTCACTGGAATGTAAAACCATATCATTTAAAAATGGTTGGAGGATGTGGAGAAGGATTCTGCATGGGGAGGATTGTGAGTAGGTATCTTGACACCAGTATTCAAATAGCTGATTACTTTCTTGTGAAAGAAGAATTCTGTAGGACTTTAGGGAGTAGAGAAGGATGAATACAGCAAAGTTAGAGTACGCTGACCTTAACCTGATTATAGGGAATGATTTGGCAGTGATTAGAGCTGTCTAGGAATTGAATGGACTGTCTGGAAGGAATAGCGAGCTCCTGTCAGTGAAAACGTTTAAGCAGGAGCCAAGTAACCACTTGTGAGGGATATTATAGAGAAAAATCAAACTAGAGAATTGTCCTAATTGATGTAAAGTCCACTTCAACCCAGAGGGACTGTGGTATTCCTTTTGTTATTAGTCTCCTCAGGGGAGCCCTTGATGCATGTAACCAGGAGCCCAGGAGATGAACAAGGATGGAAAAATGGAAACTTTAAGGCTATGCCTAAAATAGTTTTTCTTCTCTTCTGAAGTCAGAAAGACTTCTGAGTTTATATTGTTAGGATTATAAAAGCAAGGTTTATTTTTGAAATAAATAATAATCATGCTTGTTTTTTCTTTTAGTACAATTCTTTCTTTTTCCCAAAGTTAATAATTGCCTTATTTATTAATTTTCTTCACTTTCAAGTACACATAGATAATTAATCTCTGTATGCTCTAATAGTTTTATAAAATATTCTGCATTATTATTTTATACACAAATGTACTAGGTGATTTATCAAGTCCACATGTAACAATTTAGCACCCAATACTGTTAACTGCATATCCAAATCCATTCTCCTTTTCTCTCTTTCCCTCTTTTTAAAAAGATTTTATTTATTTATTTGGGAGAGAGAGTGGAGAAGCAGGCTCCTCACTGAGCAGGGACCCTGAATGTGGGGCTCGATCCCAGGACCCTGGGAGCATGACCTGAGCCAAAGGCAGATGCTTAACCAGCTGAGCCACCCAGATGCCCCTCTCCTTTTCTCTTTAATGGAAGCCTAGTAATTGTTTAGTGCAGCAATATGTAGAACTTTAAAAGAAATTATTTACTAATCTCATTTACAGGAAATATCATCCATAAGATACTCGTAAGATCCATAATATACTTCTCTTTTTCTTTATTCTCCTTCTCCCTTCTATCTTTCTTTCTTTCTTCCTGAATATGCTGATTTTATGCAAAAAATGGAGCGGGTTTATATTACAAGAGGCAACCATGAGAGTAAAATATATAAGGAGCGAAGACTAGAGACTTGGGTGTTAATGGCATTACAAAACTCAGTCCAGGACTTTTTATCTTCAGATATCTGTTAAATGTGGGGGAAAAGAATTACGTGATTCAATCACTTTGATCAGGTTTCTAAGATATTTAGCTAGATATAACCCTAACTGATACCAATGGCATTTTGAATCAGTGAGTTTCTCAGTAAATAATGTTGGGACAAGTACCTAGTTATTTGGGGAAAAAATGAAGTAGAGTCTTTGCTTTTTAAAAGATAATTTTATTTTTAATTTATTTTTAATTATTTGAGAGAGAGAGAGAATGGGTGTGTGGGGGTAGGGCAGAGAGAAAGAATCTTCAGACACCCTAGTGAACACAGAGCCTGTTGGGGGGCTGGATTCCAGGATCCTGAGATCATGACCAGAATGAAAATCAAGAGTCGGACACTTAACTGACAGAGCCATCCAGGGGCCCCTTTACTTCCCTATCATTCCAAAATTAGTCTTGGATGGAATAGCAGTATAAACTGAAATAAATCATGACTAAGCTTAATCATACAAAATTTAAATTTTCTACATAGATGCTCAAATAAGACAAATAACTGATTAGCAGGAAAATTGTTGCTACACTAAACTATAAAGCTAAACTCCTTTCTATATATAGAGTGCTATAATAAAAACAAAATTTCAGTAATAGAAAGATTGGCAAAGGAAACAGACAATTCTAAGAAAAAAGAAAGATATTTGAGAAAAGCCTCTCACAAAACAGACTGAATAAATAAATAAAATAACAAATAAAAAGGAACTTGAAAAAAGAGACATATGGAAGAAACCAATTAAAATATTATAAATAATTTCCTCAGAGAGATAAGGGAAAACAGAACACCCTGGAAATAACAAAAAGATGTCTCATACATTTAAAGAAAAAACAAATAGAAATACCAGAGAACAAAACAAAGCTTTTGAGAAATTTTAAAAATATGGTAGTAAAAAAATAAAAAAAAATATGGTAATGAAAATGACTGAAAATAGTTGGGATATAAAGTTAAAGAAATAACCCAGTAATTAGAATGAAAATACAAAAGATGGTCAATAGAAAAATACAAAATTGAAAAACTAAACCATAAACTCCAACCTTCACCTAATAGTAGCTAGTAGAAAGAAAGACCAGCATGAACAGTGGAGAAGAAACTGCTTAAGTCACAATTTTGTTAAATCTTCTCAGTCCAAAAGATGTGACACTTAAGATTGAAAGTGTACATGGGTTGCCTGTCATTAGAGATGAAACTGTCCCATACAAGGGATCAGAAATCAAAATGGCATATGCATCTATTCTTACTTCCTATTTCATTATATATTTTACTCTGGAAAAGGTATTGAAATTCATCAAATACATTTTCTAGTGAAACTGATTCTTAAACTATGAGAAGGTGGTCTTGTTGATATCTCTTAGCTATGGGCAATGTGACCACAAGAGTGACTTAGTGGGAGAGGACTGGTGAATTGGCATAAATTCTATCTTCATTGCTGGAAAACCAAAGGAACTGAGCTCCATCAGTGCCAGTATGATTCTTAATTCACATCATTTTTGTTTTCCTCCCTCTCTCCATTCAGTTTTTTCCCCCTGTGGAAAATATTGTCAAGAGTTGGCACAGGTATAAGAACCTCTAGGCTAAGAAGCATCAATTCTGTTCCCATATATGCCACTTTCGCCTGAGGCTATTTCACTGTAATCACATGGCCCCCATTATATGATTTCCTTTAAACATTCTTAATTTCTGTATAGTGCAGAAAATTGAACCTGGGATTTTAAAATATATCAAACTCTGAGGAAAGCTGTAGGGGAATAAAGTCAAAGATAAGAAAAATATGAAGTTTTGCTTATAGAGTGCAAAGCTCTGATCTTTTAGAGTGACTGATTGTCCTAGTTTGCCAGGGCCTGAAGAGGTTTCCAGGACATGGGAATTTCAGTAAAGTGGGGTAGAACCAAGTAAATTAGAATGAGTTGGTCACCCTAGATCTTATCCAACTAGCTCACTAAGATACCTACCCTTCAGCCTCAATGAACTAGCACAACAGCTCAGGTTCCTAAAAAGAGTCCTTACCTCTCTAGCTCCTGGGAATATCTCCAGGGAAGGCGTGTTTGAACATTACAATCCAGTAGCTATCTCTGATGCATCTCGATGCCTATATCACCAACTATAAAGAGAGAGACTTCCTCCTTTGCTGTTCATTTGTGATCTTCCTTATGCTACACCCCTCTCTCCCATCCCCTTCCCTCCCACTCCTTCAACCCTTGATTTCTGGATTTCTGGTTTAAGGTCTATGATTCTTCTTCTTCCCCAATTTGTCTTTACCCTAGAGATAGACCCTTCTTCTACATACCAGGATTTAAGTTTATTCTTAGGGACTGTGATATAGTATAAAAATATATTTGGTCTTTGTCTTGATTCCTGCACAGAGCCCCTAAAAGCTTGAAATTTCCTGAGTGATAGGAGTATATTTTGTTATTCACAACAAGCTCCTTTGGAACACAGCTGAGTTTATGCAAATGAAGTGACTTAGGGTGGGGACCCAAGATGCACTAAGGATGGGGCTGGTAAAGAGAAAGACCTAGTGAATAGAGGATCAGAACTTTCAGCCCCATTCAGGAACCTCCAGGAAGGGGTGGGGCAGAGCTGGAGATACAGCTCTATAAAAATGTTCCAACAATAAGCTTCAGAGGTAGAAGCCCTCTATAGAAGGCTAGTAAGGTTGGCATGAACACATCAAGGTGTTGGGAGAGTAGTGTGCCTAGGAAAGCCACGGAGCTTTGCTTACCTGTCTCTCCCCACCATCCCCCGACCCTTGCCCAGTACTTTGTCCTGTGTATCTCTTCTATCTGGCTGTTCCTAAGTCTTAGCCTTCACAATGAACTGGTAATAATAAGTAAAGCATTTTCCTGAGTTCTGCATTTTCCTGAGTTCTAGCAAATTATCAAATGTGGGGAATGGAGAGAGTGGGCTAGGAGAATCCTCAAACTTGTAGCCAAGTCAGACAGAAGTATGGAAAATCAGAGGATCTGATATTTATGGCTGGCATCTGAAGTGGGGACAGTCTTATAAGACCAAACATTTAAACCTGTGGAGTCTGACACTAAATCCAGGTAGTTAGTATAAGAATTGAACTGAATTGTAGATCATCCAATTGGTATCATAACTGGTTAGCATGTGAAAAACAAAACCAAGCTATAAATTTGGTGCCAGAAGTGTTATGAGTAAGAACAGTTCAGGGCAAATTTAAAAGTTCATATTCATTCACCCATTCACTCACCTGTCCAATTAAAGATGTGTAGAGTTTTTACCACATGCTGGGCACTATCTTAGGTGCTGGGGGTTTAGTGGTTAAAAACAACAACAACAACAACAACAATCTTATTTTTGCTGCTATGGAATTTATAATAAATTTATAATAAAAATAATTAAAAAATAATTATTTTTGTGAATAAAATCAAATAGTGTGATTGGATAAACAGTAAGGGGGTATATTTTAAACTGGGTTTGTGAGGAGGTAGAATGTGAGCTGTGGCTGGAAACATTAGAAGGAGCCAATAGTGAGAAGATGTAGGGAAAGAAGAGTGACTATAGAGACTTCCAACTGGCTTGTTTGAAAAACATCTAGAGGAGCATGGCTGGAACATAGGAAACAAAAATGTTATTATTATTATGTGGTATTGGAAAGAAGGAACCAGAGCATGCTAGGGCTTGGAAGGCCATGGGAAAGAATTTGGGTGAAGACACTACAGTTGGCACTTACAACACAGGTGTGAACTACATGGTCCACTTATATGCAGATTTTTTATAGTACCCTACTGTAAAAGCATTTTCTCTTCTTTATGATTTTCTTAATAACATTTTCTTTTCTCTAGCTACTTTATTATGATACAGTCAACAACACATATACAGAAGGTGTGTTAATTGACTTTATGTTATTGGTAAGGTTGGTGGTCAACAGTAGGATATTAGTAGTTAAGTTTTGGGGGAGTGAAAATCATACAGAACTTTTTGACTACTGGGGAGTCAGTGCCTCTAACCCCCTTGTTGTTCAAAGGGCAACTCTAGATGATTTTTAGTAAGAGAGCAATGTGGTCTGAATCATATTGAAGGTATATATCTTTTAGACTTCTGTGTGGATAAGATCATAGGAGTTGAGAGTAGGGGTAGTGAGACCAAATTAGGGAGGTATTGAGATTGTTCAAATAAATGTAAAAGCTGGATGGTTCTAGGATGGGATGGAGGAAGTGGCCATATTTAAGACCCATTTTGGATTTAGAGATTATAGGATTTGCTATTGAATGGGGTTGGTGGGGGTGTGGAAAAAAGAATTAAAGATGTGTCCTGCACTTTTGGTGTGAGCAGCAAGTGGCTGTTGGTGTCTGAACTTAATTCATTGATCATACAATTCATGACATCATGTAGCCTGTAAGAGCTATAGAAAAAGTCAAACATTGCTGAACTGAGCAGAGCATTTCCAAATGGTATTAAGTATTCCTCCACCACAATATGGGCATGTGCATAGTGGTTAGGGGCAGTAACCATGGAGCCACATGGCTTGACTTTGTATTATTCCATCCTGCCACTTACCACGGATATAGGTTAAGTTAACTTCTTTGCCTCAGTTTTCTTATGGAGGATAATAAGGGATACAGAGCTCACACAATTTTATGAGGATTAAATAAGCTAACACATGTAAAGCAATTAACACGAATATCCGGCAAGAAATGATAGTGATTCTATTTAAATACTTTTAATAGCTGCATGATATTCCATTATGTGATGTATTATAGTTTACATAATTGATCTTTCCCTCTGTCAGACATTTGGATTCTTTCTTTCTTTCTTTTTTTTTTCTTTTTGAAGATTTTATTTATTTATTTGACAGACAGATCACAAGTAGGCAGAGAGAGAAGGGAGGAAGCAGGCTCCCTGCTGAGCAGAGAGCCCGATGCGGGGCTCGATCCCAGGACTCTGGGATCATGACCTGAGCTGAAGGCAGTGGCTTTAACCCACTGAGCCACCCAGGTGCCCCCATTTGGATTCTTTCTAATAGTCTCTATTAGCTATGGTTCCATACTGGACAATTTTCATGTACAGAAATATTTTTCCACTCTCATGATTCTTTATTTAGGAGACATTTCTACTATTGGATTTGCTGGCTCAAATCATGTGGGAGATTTAAGATACAGGATTTAAGGCTTCAGCTACTTATTGCCAAAAGTTGTACCAATTTAGACTCCCACTAGCCATGTATTTTTTTCGTACTCTAGCCAAACTTTGATAGCATCATAAAAAAAAGAAAACACACTTACCAGATTGATGGAAGAAAATAACATGTCCCTAATAATTAAGTAATTATTGAATGGACTTAAAGCTTAATGGTAAAGTTAACCATTGATTATTTTTATATTGGAGTATTTGGCATTTTTATTTCAATTTGTAATAGCTGTTTACCTGCTGCATATGCTTTAATCGAGGTTAGTGAGTTGGTTGTTGAATTCAGTGTGTACATCTTTTATATCTTCCGTTCCCATACTGATATCCTATAAATATCAACCAGGTTTTTAAAGGTTAATTAAACTGAAAAATTTTTTAGCATATGATAGAAGTTTAATATATGGGTTTTGTTTTTCAAAATAGTTATTTTGCTTGATATACTTTACTTGACTATTGAATTTCTTATTCTCCAATTTAAAATATTTTCCCTAAAAATATTGAGATATATTCACAGAAATTTATATCTAAATGTACACGTGAGTAAATTTTTTAAAAAAATGGAATGCACATGCTCTGTTTTAATGTAAAAAGTTATTGTCATACATGTTCAGCTCTGTTTTTGAGCTTTTCCCTCTATTCTATTTACCCCTCTCTGTGGTTCTATACCACTATTTAAAGAATTGTAGCTCTTAAATCCATTTTAATAGCTAGGTTTGTAAGTCTCCCAACGTAGTCTCATTTCAAAAAGACATTCAAGTATGGAGTGGAATGTTGTTAAATTTCAAGATGAATTTTGGAGAATGTTAGCAACATAATACATCAAATTTCCCCTATCAAGAACATATATTCATTTATTCAGGTGTTCTTCAGGTTCAGTAAATTTTGAGTTGCAACATATAAGCTAGAAAGACAAACAACAAAACCAAAACAAAAACAGGGCAAAGAAACCAAAAGAAGGGATAGGGGAATGAGAAGGATAAGAAGAACTTTTTTCCTTCCGAGGAAAATTTTTTGTCTTTTTCATTGTTATTATGTATTTACTTTTTATGTTAATTTTAATTATTATTTTTATTCCAATATAGTTAACATACAGTGTTATATTAATTTCAGGTGTACCATATAGTGATTCAACAATTCTACACATTACTCAGTGTTCATCATGATAAGTGTACTCTTTAATGTTCTTCCCCTGTTTCACCCAATCACCCACCCTCCTCCCTTCAGGTAGCCAGCAGGGTTTTTTTTTGTTTTGTTTTGTTTGTTTGTTTGTTTAATAGTAAGAATTTGTTTTTTGGTTTGTGTCTTTTTTCTTTTTGTTTGTTTGTTTTTTTTAATTGCTCTTTATTTTTTGCATATCTATTACTGGTTTCTGATTTGTGGTTACCATTAAGTTTGTATATAACATCTTCTGCACATACCAGTCTGTATTAAGGTGATGGTTGCTTAAGCTTGAGCCTATTCTTTACTCCCCAACCTCTGCACAGACATTTTAGATATATGGTGTCATACTTTACATCTTTTTACCTTGTGAATTCCCTGAATGATTTTTATACATATACTTAATTTTACTGCTTTTGTGCTTGCTACTTTTCTTACTCTTGCTTATGGTATTTCCTTTCCACTCAAAGAGTCTCCTCTAACATTTCTTGTAGGGCTGGTTTAGTGGTGATGAATTCCTTTAACTTTTGTTTGCCTGGGAAACTCTTCGTATCTCCTTCTATTCTGAACTATAACTTTGCTGGGTAGAGTATTCTTGGTTGCAGGTTTTTCCTTTCTGCATTTTGTATATATCATTCTACTCTCTTCTGGCCTACAAAGTTGCTGCTGAAAAATCAGCTGATAAACTTATGGGAGTTTCCCTTGTACATAACAGTTTTCTTTTCTCTTGCTGCTTTTCTTTTTCTTCTTTTTATTTTTTTAATCTATTTTTTATTTTTATTATGCTCAGTTAGCCACTGTATAGCACATCATTAGTTTTTTAAAATTTAATTTAATTTAATTTTTTTTCAGTGTTCCAAAATTCATTGTTTATGCACCACACCCAGTGCTCCATGCAATATGTGCCCTCCATAATACCCACCACCAAACCCCCACCAGCTCCCCTCCCAAACCCTCAGTTTTTTTCTCAGAGTCCACAGTCTCTCATGGTTTGTCTCCCCCTCCAATTTCCCACAACTCCCTTCTCCTCTCCATCTCCCAGTGTCCTCTGTGTTATTCCTTATGTTCTACAAGTAAGTGAAATCGTATGATAATTGACTCTCTCTGCTTGGCTTATTTCACTCAGCATAATCTCTTCCAATCCTGTCCATGCTGATACAAAAGTTGGGTATTCATCCTTTCTGATGGAGGCATAATACTCCATTGCATATATAGACCATATCTTCTCCTTCTTCTTCTTCTCCTTTCCTCTTCTTCTTCTTCTTCTTCTTCTTCTTCTTCTTCTTCTTCTTCTTCTTCTTCTTCTTCTTCTTCTTCTTCTTCTCCTTCTTCTTCTCTTTCTCCTTCTCCTCCTCCTCCTCCTCCTCCTCCTCCTCCTCCTCCTGCTCCTCCTCCTCCTTCTTCTTCTTCTTCTTCTTCTTCTTCTTCTTCTTCTTCTTCTTCTTCTTCTTCTTCTTCTTCTTCTTCTTCTTCTTTTTAAAGATTTTATTTATTTATTTGACAGAGAGAGATCACAAGTAGGCAGAAAGAGAGAGGGAAGCAGTCTCCTTGCTGAGCAGAAAGTCTGATGCAGGACTCAATCCCAGGACCCTGAGATCATGATCTAAGCTGAAGGCAGCAGCTTAACCCAGTGAGCCACCCAGGTGCCCCTGGACCATATCTTCTTTATCCATTTGTCTGTTGAAGGTCATCTTGGCTCTTTCCACAGTTTGGTGACTGTGGCCATTGCTGCTATGAACACTGGGGTGCAGATAGCCCCTCTTTTCACTACATCTGTATCTTTGGGGTAAATACCCAGTAATGCAATTGCAGGGTCATAGGGTAGCTCTATTTTTAATTTCTTAAGGAATCTCCACACTGTTTTCCAAAGTGGCTGAACCAACTTGCATCCCCACCAACAGTGTAAGAGGATTCCCTTTCTCCACATCCTCTCTAACGCTTGTTGTTTACTGTCTTGTTGATTTTGGCCATTCTAACTGGTGTAAGGTGGTATCTCAATGTGGTTTTGATTTGAATCTCCCTGATGGCTAATGATGAACATTTCTTCATGTGTCTGTTAGCCATTTGTATGTCTTCTTTGGATAAGTGTCTGTTCGTGTCTTCTGCACATTTTTTGATGTGATTATCTGTTTTGTGTGTGTTAAGTTTGAGGAGTTCTTTATAGATCTTAGATAGTGTCACTTGCAAATATCTTCTCCCATTCCGTGGGTTGCCTCTTTCTTTTGTTGACTGTTTCCTTTGCTGTGTAGAAGGTTTTTATTAAAAAAATTTTTTTTATTAGCATATAATGTATTATTAGGCTCTGGGGTACAGGTCTGTGAATCGCCAGGTTTACACATTTCACAACACTCACCATAGCACACACCCTCCCCAATGTCCATAACCCAACCATGTCTCCCTCCCCCTCTCCCCCCAGCAACCCTCTGCTTTGTGAGATTAAGAGTCTCTTATGGTTTCTCTCCCTCCCGATCCCATCTTTTTTCATTTTTTCCTTCCCTACCCCCCAAACCCCCCACATTGCCTCTCAAATTCTTCATATCAGGGAGATCATATGATAATTGTCTTTCTCTGACTGACTTATTTCGCTCAGCATAATACCCTCCAGTTCCATCCACGTCATTGCAAATGGCAAGATTTCATTTCTTTTGAAGGCTGCATAGTATTCCATTGTATATATATACCACCTCTTCTTTATCCATTCATCTGTTGATGGATATCTAGGTTCTTTCCATAATTTGGGTATTGTGAACATTGCTGCTATAAACATTCAGGTGCACGTGCCCCTTCGGATCACTACATTTGTATCTTTAGGGTAAATATCCAGTGGTGTGATTGCTGGGTCATGGGATAGCTCTATTTTCAACTTTTTGATGAATCTCCATGTTGTCTTCCAGAGTGGCTGCACCAACTTGCATTCCCACCAACAGTGTAGGAGTGTTCCCCTTTCTCCACATCCTTGCTAGCATCTGTCATTTCCTGACTTGTTAATTTTAGCCACTCTGATGGTGTGAGGTGGTATCTCATTGCAGTTTTGATTTGTATTTCCCTGATGTGGATTGATGTGGAGCACTTTTTCATGTGTCTGTTGGCCATTTGGATGCCTTCTTTGCAGAAATGTCTGTTCATGTCCTCTGCCATTTCTTGATTGGATTATTTGTTCTTTGGGTGTTGGGTTTGATAAGCTCTTTATAGATGTTTGATACTAGCCCTTTATCTGATATGTTGTTTGCAAATATCTTCTCCCATTCCGTCAATTTTCTTTTGGTTTTGTTGACTGTTTCCTTTGGTGTGCAAAAGCTTTTGATCTTGATGAAGTCCCAAGAGTTCATTTTTGCCCTTGGTTCCCTTGCCTTTGGTGATGTTCCCAGGAAGAAGTTGCTGCAGCTGAGGTTGAAGAGGTTGCTGCCTGTGTTCTCCTCAAGGATTTTGATGGATTTCTTTCTCACATTGAGGTCCTTCATCCATTTTGAGTCTATTTTTGTGTGTGGTGTAAAGAAATGGTCCAATTTCATTTTTCTGCATGTGGCTGTCCAAATTTCCCAACACCATTTGTTGAAGAGACTGTCTTTTTTACCATTGGATATTCTTTCCTGCTTTGTCAAAGATTAGTTGACCATTGAGTTGAGCGTCTGTTTCTGGGCTCTCTATTCTGTTCCATTGATCTATGTGTCTGTTTTTGTGCCACTACCATACTGTCTTGATGATGACAGCTTTGTAATAGAGCTTGAAGTCTGGAATTGTGATGCCACCAACTTTGGCTTTCTTTTTCAACCTTCTTCTGACTATTCGAGGTCTTTTCTGGTTCCATATAAATTTTAGGATTATTTGTTCCATTTCTTTGCAAAAAAATAGATGGTATTTTGATAGGGATTGCATTAAATGTGTAGATTGCTTTCAGTAGCATAGACATTTTCACAATATTTATTCTTCCAATCCATGAACATGAAACATTTTTCCATTTCTTTCTGTCTTCCTCAATTTCTTTCATGAGTACTTTATAGTTTTCTGAGTACAGATTCTTTGCCTCTTTTTTTAGGTTTATTCCTAGGTATCTTAAGGTTTTGGGTGCAATTGTAAATGGGACTGACTCCTTAATTTCTTTCTTCTGTCTTCTTGTTGATGTATGGAAATGCAACTGATTTCTGTGCATTGACTTTATATCCTGACACTTTACTGAATTCCTGTATAAGTTCTAGCAGATTTGGAGTAGTCTTTTGGGTTTTCCACATACAGTATCATATCATCTGCAAAGAGTGAGAGTTTGACTTCTTCTTTGCCGATTTGGATGCATTTAATTTCTTTTTGTTGTCTGATTGCTGAGGCTAGGACTTCTAGTACTATGTCAAATATCAGTGGTGATCATGGACATCCTGCCGTGTTCCTGACCTTAGTGGAAAAGCTCTCAGTTTTTCTCCATTGAGAATGATGTTTGCTGTGGGTTTTTCATTGGTGGCTTTGATGATATTGAGGTATGTACCCTCTATCCTTGCACTTTGAAGAGTTTTGATCAAGAAAGGATGCTGTACTTTGTCAAATGCTTTTTCAGCATCTATTCAGAGTATCATATGGTTCTTGTTCTTTCTTTTATTAATGTATTGTATCACATTGCTTGATTTGTGTATGTTGAACCAACCTTGCAGTCCTGGAGTAAATCCCACTTGATCATGGTGAGTAATCCTTTTAATTTACTGTTGGATCCTATTGGCTAGTATTTTGGTGAGAATTTTCGCATCTGTGTTCATCAAGGATATTGGTCTGTAATTCTCTTTTTTGATGGTGTCTTTGGTTTTGGGATCAAGGTAATGCTGGCCTCATAAAATGAGTTTGGAAGTTGTCCTTCCATTTCTATTTTTTGGAACAGTTTCAGGAGAATACGTATTAATTCTTCTTTAAATGTTTGGTAGAATTCCCCTGGGAAGCCATCTGACCCTGGGCTCTTGTTTGTTGGGAGATTTTTGATGACTGTTTCAATTTCCTTTCTGGTTATAGGTCTGTTCAGGTTTTCTATTTCTTCCTGGTTCAATTTTGGTAGTTTATACATCTCTAGGAATACATCCATTTCTTCCAGATTGTCAAACTTGGTGGCATATAGTTGCTCATAATATGTTCTTATAACTGCTTGTATTTCTTTGGTGTTGTTTGTGATCTCTCCTCTTTCATTCATGATTTTATTTATTTGGGTCCTTTCTCTTTTCTTTTTGATAAGTGTGGCCAGGGGTTTAATTAATCTTATTAATTCTTTCAAAGAACCAGCTCCTAGTTTTGTTGATTTGTTCTATTGGATTTTTTTTGGGGGGGTTCTATTTCATTGATTTCTGCTCTGATCTTGATTATTTCTCTTCTCCTGCTGAGTTTGGTTTTCTTTGATGTTCTTTCTCCAGCTCCTTTAGGTGTAGGGTTAGGTTGTGTATTTGAGACCTTTCTTGCTTGTTGAGAAAGGCTTGTATGGCTATATATAGCGATATTTCACTATATTTTCCTCTATGGACTGCTTTTACTGTGTCCCACAGATTTTGAACAGTTGTGTTTTCATTATCATTTGTTTCCATGGATTTTTAAAATTCTTCTTTAATTTCCTGGTTGACCCATTCACTTTTTAGTAGGATGTTCTTTTGCCTCCATGTATTTGGGTTCTTTCCAAATTTCCTCTTGTGATTGAGTTCTAGCTTCAGAGCATTGTGGTCTGAAAATATGCAGTGAATGATCCCAATCTTTTGGTACCAGTTGAAACCTGATTTATGACCCAGGATGTTATCTATTCTGGAGAATATTCCATGTGCACTAGAGAAGAATGTGTATTCTGTTGCTTTGGGATAGAATGTTCTGTATATATCTGTGATGTCCATCTGGTCCAGTGTGTTATTTAAGGCCTTTATTTCCTTGTTGATCTTTTGCTTAGAAGATCTGTCCATTTCAGTGAGGGGGGTGTTAAAGTCCCCTACTATTATTGTATTGTTGTTGATGTGTTTCTTTGATTTTGTTATTAATTGCTTTATATAGTTGGCTGCTTTCATGTTAGGGGCATAGCTATTTAAAATTGTTATACCTTCCTGTTGGACAGACCCTTTGAGTATGGTATAGTGACCTTCCTCACCTCTTATTATAGTCTTTGGCTTAAAATCTAATTTTTTTTAAAGATTTTTTTTTTTAATTTATTTGACAGACAGAAATCACAAGTAGGCAGAGAAGCAGGCAGAGAGAGAGAGGAGGAAGCAGGCTCCCCACTGAGCAGAGAGCCCGATGCGGGGCTCGATCCCAGGACCCTGGGATCATGACCTGAGCTGAAGGCAGAGGCCCAACCCATGGGGCCACACAGGCACCCTTAAAATCTAATTTATCTGATGTAAGTATTGCCACCCCAGCTTTCTTCTGATGTCCACTAGCATGGTAAATTGTTTTCCACCCCCTCACTTTAAATCTGGAGGTGTCTTTGCATCTAAAATGAGTTTATTATAGACAGCATATTGATGGGTTTTGTTTTTTTATCCATTCTGATACCCTGTGTCTTTTGATTGGGTCATTTAGTCCATTTACATTCAGGGTAACTATTGAGAGATATGAATTTAATGCCATTGTATTGACTGTAAGGTGACTGTTACTGTCTATTGTCACTGTTCCTTTCTGGTCTACTACTTTTAGGCTCTCTCTTTGCTTAGAGGACTCCTTTCAATATTTCCTGTAGAACTGGTTTGGTGTTTACAAATTCTCTTAGTTTTTGTTTGTCCTGGAAACTTTTTATCTCTCCTTCTATTTTCAATGATAGCCTAGCTGGATATAGTATTCTTGGCTGCATGTTTTTCTCGTTTAGTGCTCTGAATATATCATGCCAGTTCTTTCTGGCCTTCCAGGTCTCTGTGGATAAGTCTGCTTCCAGTCTAATATTTTTACCATTGTATGTTACAGACTTCTTGTCCCAGGCTGCTTTCAGGATTTTCTTTGTCACTAAGATTTGTATGTTTTACTATTAGATGACGGGGTCTGGACCTATTCTTACTGATTTTGAGGGGTTTCTCTGTGCCTCCTGGGTTTTGATGTTTTTTGCCTTTGCCATATTAGGGAAATTCTCTATAATAATTTGCTCCAATATACCTTCTGCCCCCCCCTTCTTCTTCTGGAATCCCAATTATTCTAATATTGTTCCATCTTATGGTATCATTTATCTCCCAAATTCTCCCCTCATGGTCCAGTTGTTTGTCTCTCTTTTGCTCAGCGTCTTTATTCTCCATCATTTGGTCTTCTATGTCACTAATTCTCTCTCTGCCTCATTTATCCTAGCAGTAAGGGTCTCCATTTTTTTATTGCACCTCATTAATAGCTTTTTTGATTCCAGCTTGTTTAGATTTTAGTTCTTTTATTTCTCCAGACAGGGTTTCTTTAATATCTTCCATGCCTTTTTCGATCCCAGCTAGCACTTTGAGAATTGTCATTCTGAACTCTAGATCTGACGTGTTACCAATGTCCATATTGATTAGGTCCCTAGCCTTTGGTACTGCCTCTTGTTTTATTATTTTTTTGTTTTGTTTTGTTTTTTTGTGGTGAGTTTTTCTTCTTTGTCATTTTATCCAGATAAGAATATATGAAGGAGAGAATAAAATACTAAAAGGGTGGCAAAGACCCCAGAAAAATGTGCATTAACCAAATCAGAAGAAACCCCCAAATCGTGGGGTAAGAAGAAGTTCAAAAAAAAATTTAAAGAAAATTAAAAAAAAAATTAGGCTGGTGAATAGAAATATATATATACACACACACACACACACACACACACATATATATGGTTTCTCCTTCTAAAAAATTTTGGGATACAACTTCTTCTACTAAATCAAAATATACCCTAAATCTAGCACAGGGCTTAGTTCTAGTCTCCAGCCTGAGCAAATATATATACATATATATATGATATATATATGTATATATATATCATATATATATGAACCTTTATTATTATAGTCATATTTTATCCTTCTTTGTATCTAATTTTAATATATATATTAAAATTATCTAATTTTAATATATATATTAAAATTAGATACAAAGAAGGATAAAATATGACTATAATAATAAAGGTTCAAAAGATTTTTTTTAAAGAAAGGTATTGCTAAGATAAACTAGTTAAAAAAGTTTAAAGAGGAAAGAGTAGAAGTTTAAAAAATTAGAATAAGAAAAAAATAAAATTAAAAAAAATTTAATTAACTTTGCAAGACTAAAGAATCTTGGGGAGAAAGCTATGAATTCCATGCTTTGCTCTCTCCTCCTCTGGAATTCCACTGTTCTCCTTGATCAGTGAGCTTTTTCTTCGCTGGGTGTTCTTGTTGATCTTCTTGGGGAGGGGCCTGTTGTAGTGATTCTCAAATGTCTTTGCCCGAGGTGGAATTGCTCTTCCCTTGCCAGGGGCCCGGCTAAGTAATCTGCTCGGGTTCAATCTCCGGAGTTTTTGTTCCCTGAGCACTTTCTGTAGAACTCTGGAGGACGGGAATGAAAATGGATGCCTCTCAATCTCTGGTCCAGAGGAGCCGAGAGCTCAGGGACCCACTCCTCAGTCTGCCCTCGGAGAAAAGTGCTCAATCACTCCCATCTCCCTGGTCTCCAGCCACATTCTGAGCTCACCTGGCCTGTGACTGAGCATTTCTGTCTCTGGCACACAACCCCATTTGCAATCTCCAAACCAAACAGATTCCTGCCTCCAGAGAATGAAGGTGAGTCTCCCGGATCTGCCACTTGTGGGTTCCCTGTTCAAAGAGCAGTGGTCTGATTGTGCCACGGATCACAGTTTAAGTTAATTCCAAGCTGAGAGCTCACTCCTCAGCCCCGTCTCTGTAGCTGGGTTCCCCGCTCTAATATCTGTGAGCTTTCCTATACACAGACACCCCCAATCCTTCTGTGACCCCACAGGACCTGAGACCACACTGTTCCCACGAGGGCTCCATCCTCAATTAGCCTCTGGAGTGATGTCCCTCAGTGGAGCAGACTTTTAAAAGTTCTGATTTTGTGCTCTGTTCCTCTGCCACTTGCCAGGAGCCTGCTCCTCCCCCTGCCATCTATCTTCCCATCACTTCAGATTCACTTCTCCACATGTCCTACCTTTCAGAAAGTGGTTGATTTTCTGTTTCTAGAATTGCTGCTTTTCTTCTCTTCGATCTCCTGTTGGATTTGCAGGTGTTCAGAATGGTTTGATAACTGTCTAACTGAACTCCTGCGACCTGATGTCATCTCAGCCTGCTACTCCTCCACTATTTTTGACTCCTCCTCTGAAGCTTTTGATCTTGATGAAGTCCCAAAATTTCATTTTCACTTTTGTTTCTTTTGTCTTTTTGGACATTCTTGAAAGAAGTTGCAGTGGGCAATGTCGAAGAGGTTATTGCTTATGTTCTCTTCTAGGATTTTGCTAGATTCCTGCCTCATGTTGTCTTTTGTCCATTTCAAGTTTATCTTTGTGCATAGTGAAGAGAATGGTTGAGTTTCATTCTTCTAAACATAGCTGTCCAATTTTCCTAGCATCATTTATTGAAGAGACCCCACCCCCAAACTGCTAGAACTCATAGAGCAATTCGGTAATGTGGCAGGATACAAAATCAATGTACAGAAATCAGTTGTTTCTTATACACTAACAATGAAAATATAGAAAGGGAAATTAGAGAATCAGTTCCATTTACTATAGCACCAAGAACCATAAGATACCTGGGAATAAACCTAGCCAAAGAGATAAAGCATCTGTACTTAAGGAACTACACTACACTCATGAAAGAAATTGAAGAAGACCCAAAAAGATGGAAGAGCATTCCATGCTCATGGATCGGAGGAATAAACATTCTTAAAATGTTTATACTGCCTAGAGCACTCTATATTTTCAATGCCATCCCAATCAAAATTCCACCAGAATTTTTCAAAGAGCTGGAACAAACAATCCTAAAATTTGCATGGAACCAGAAGAGACCCTGAATTGCTATGGAAATGTTGAAAAAGAAAAACAAAACTGGGGGCATCATGTTGTCTGATTTCAAGCTTTACTACAAAGCTGTGATCACTGAGACAGCATAGTACTGGCACAAAAATAGATGTGTAGACCAGTGGAACAGAATAGAGAGCCCAGATATGGACCCTCAACTCTCTGGTAAAATAATCTTCAACAAAGCAGGAAAAAATATACAGCAGAAAAAAAACATCATTAGTTTTTTATGTAATGTTCAATGATTCATTAGTTATGTATAACACTCAGTGCTCATCACAATAAGTGATCTCTCTTGCTGCTTTTTAATATTCTTTCTTCATCACTACTTTCTGCCATCTTAATTACTATGTGTCTTGGTGTGGACCTCCTTGGGTTGATTTTGTTGGGGACTCTCTGTGCATCCTGGGTCTGAATTTCTGTTTTCTTCCCCAGATTTGGGAAGTTTTCAGCTATTATTTCTTCAAAAAAATATTCTGCCCCCTTTTTTCTCTTTTTCTTTGGGGATCCCTGTAATATGAATGTTATTATGCTTAATGGTGTCACTGAGTTCCCTAAGTATACTTTCATTTTTTAAATTTCTATTATTCTTTCTCCTACTTAGCATGATTGTTTTCCATTACTCTATCTTCCAGGTCAATGATCCATTCTTCTGCTCCCTATAGTCTACTATTCATTCCATCTAGTGTATTTTTAATTTTAGTTCTTGAGTTCTTCTTCTCTGGTAGGTTCTTTTTTATGTTCCCCATCCCTTTGTTAAGGGTCTCAGTGAGGTCCTCCACTCTTTTCTCAAGTCCAGTGAGTATCTTTATAACCATTATTTTAAATTCTTTATTAGGCATATTACTTATCTCTGTTTCATTTGGCTCTGTTGGTGTGGTTTTGTTCTCTTCTTTCATTTATCCCATATATTCCTCTGACTCCTCATTTTGTCTAACTCTCAGTGTTTCTATGTGTTAGGAAAGTCAGCTATGTCTCCTGCTCTTGAAAGTAATGACCTTATGAAGAAAGTCCTGTAATGCCCTGCAGGGCAGTGTCCCCTGTTCACCAGAACCTGGTTCTTCAGGGGTTTTTCAATGATGTGTTGCATACACCCTGATGTTATGGCTGAGCCACTTTTGCCTTCAGTCCAGTGGTCTGCAGTGGCTCTCTTTGCCTGTTGTGAGTAGGATTTGGTCCCTGTGTTGTGAATGTAAGTCTGGGGCCATCTTAGGCTTGAGTTGAGTCAGACCAGGCATTTTCCAGAGCTGTGGTAACACAGAACTTCAGGGTACTCTCCCTGTGTTGTCTCCTGAGAGAAGATTTCATTGGTGGGTGGAGCCTGTAGTCAGACCAGATATCTGTGCCTAGCCCACTGCTGGGGCTGCAGTCAAACCACTGTGTATGGTTATCCTCCCCTTTCCTCTGGGGCAGGAGTCACTTTTGAGTGGTGCTGGTCCCCTCTGGAACTGTTTGCATATTATCAGGCTTATTGTACCACTTGAGATAAGCTCTGGCAAAGGGCATATTGGAGAGGGCAGGTCCAGAGGAAAACACAGAGGTAGGCCTGCAGTGTCAGTAAGGTTAACATGGGTCTGCTGTGGAAGGATATCTGGATCCAAGGCATGGCTGGAGGGGGCATACCAACAGGAAAATGCAAGTTAGGGTGCACTCTTAGGAAGTTGAGTAGCAAGTGTTGGTGCTATGCTTGTTCTCATAGGTGTTCCTGTGTCTAGGCTGTGGGGCAGGGGAGGGAAACAGTTCCTGCCAGCTCTTTTGTTCTTGGAGAAGTCTCCCAATGATCCCTGTCCCTCCAGTACATGCTTTGAGATTAGTAAGTAAATGCACCTCCTGTATACTCCAGGCATTTTTCAAATGCTGCTTCTATGCAGTATCTCTATAAGGCTGTTTGTTGTGCTGTCTCTTTAAGGTCAGGGACTTTAGCCTTCTGGCTCTCCCAGAGTTGAGTCCACTGATTTTTAAAATTCTAGGTGTTAAGCCTCACTGATTGTAAGAACTCATGATATTTGGTCTGCCTAGTTTTCAAAGCCATATGTTATGGGAATTTATCCTCCTGTGCGGGCTCCCTGGTGTAAGGGTCAGTTTCTTTCTCCTTTCTGCACTGGAGGTGTCCCTCCCTCCTTTGGATAGCCCTGCGGTCTGTTTAGCTCCCAACTTTGTCTCCGCCCTTCCTATCCTCTTTGATGTGGCCTCTTCTCTACATTTAGCTGTGGAGAGTTTGTTCTGCCAGTCTTTGGGTCATTTTTCTGGTTATTTACACTGATGTGAGTGTTATCTAGTTGTATCCGTGGGATGAGGGGAGTTCAGGGTCCTACTCTGTCATCTTCCCTGGTAGTCTATTCATTTTTTAGTTTGAAATAAAACATATATTACATAAAATTGATCATTTTAGTCATTTCCAAGTGTACACTTTAGTGGTATTAAGTGCATTTATGATGTAAAACCTTCAGTACCATCCATTTCTATAACCTTTTTGTCTTATAAAGCTAAAGCCCTGTACTCAATAAGCAACAATTTCCCCTTCTCCCATCCACTCAGACCTTGGATGACATTCTACTATCCATTTCTATAGTTTTAGCTACTCTAAGTAAGTTAGAATCATACAGTATTTTTCTCTGACTGATTTATTTCTCCTGGTATAGTATTATTCAAGTTTCATCCATGTTATAGAATATTGCAGAATTTCCTTTCTTTTAAAAACAGAGTAACATTTCATTGTATGTGTATACCACATTTTCTTGTACATTCATCTGCTGAAGGACGCTTGGGTTGTTTCCAAACTTTAGCTTTTGTGAATAATGTTGCAATGAGTATATATCTCTTTGAGACCCATTTTCAACTCTTTTAGGTATATATCTGGAAGTGGAATTGCTGTTAATTCTACTTTTAACTTTTTTTTTTTTTAAGATTTTATTTTATTTATTTGACAGAGATTACAAGTAGGCAGAGAGGCAGGCAGAGAGAGGAGAAAGCAGGCTCCCTGCTGAGCAGAGAACCTGATGTGGAGCTTGATCCCAGGAGCCTGGGACCATGACCCCAGCTGAAGGCAGAGGCTTTAACCCACTGAGCCACCCAGGTGCCCCTCTATTTTTAACTTTTTAAGAAAGTGCCATTCTGTTTCCCACAGCAGCTGTATCATTATACTCTTCCAAAAAAATGTTGCACAAGGATTCCATTTTCTCCACAACCTCCCCAATACTTGTTGCTTTTGTTCTTTTCATGGTAGCCATTGTAATGGCTCATTGCAGTTTTGACTTGCATTTCCTTAATGATTTGAGATATTGGGCATTTTTCATCTGCTTATTGGTCATGTGTCTATCTGTTTTGCAGAAGTGTTTAAGTCCTTTGCCCATTTTTGAATTGGGTTGTTTTTTTTTTTATTGTTAAGTTTTAGAAGTTCTCTCTATATATGTTCTGACTATTTGTTCCCTATCAGATATGTAATTTGCAAGTATTTTCTCCCATTCTGTGGTTGCTTTTTAACTCTGTTGCTATCATCCTTTGAAGCATAATTTAAAAAATTTTCATGAAGTCCAATTTGTCTATTTTTTTTTCTTTTGTTGTCTGTGACTTTGGTGTTGGATTCAAGAAATTACCAAATCCAATGTCATGAAGTTTTTGCTGTATTCTTTTCTCAGAGTTCTTATAGTTTTAGGTCTTACATTTAAATATTTGATCCATTTGGGGTTAATTTTTGTCTATGGCATTAGGTACAAGGTCCAATTTCATTCTTTTGCATGTGGATATCCAGAACCAATTGTTGAAAGGACTGTTCTTCCGCATTAAATGCTCTTAGCACCATTGTCAAAAATCATTTGACCATAAACATAAGGGTTTATTTCCAGGCTCTCTACTCAATTCCATTCATCTATATGTCTATCTTTTTTTTTTTTTTTTTTTTTTATTTTATTTTATTTTATTTTATTTTATTTTATTTTTTTTATTTTAATAAACATATAATGTATTTTTATCCCCAGGGGTACAGGTCTGTGAATCATCTGGTTTACACATTTCACAGCACTCATCATAGCACATACCCTCCCCAATGTCCATTTCCCCACCACCCTCTCCCATCCCCCTTCCCCCCCGCAACCCTCAGTCTGTTTCTTGAGATTGAGTCTTTTATGGTTTGTCTCCCTCCCAATCCCATCTTTTCATTTTTTCTTTTCCTACCTCCCCCCAAACCCCCCCACCTTGCATCTCCACTTCCTCATATCAAAGAGATCATATGATAGTTATATTTCTCCGATTGACTTATTTCGCTAAGCATGATACCCTCTAGTTCCATCCACATCGTCGCAAATGGCAAGATTTCATGTCTTTTGATGGCTGCATAGTATTCCATTGTGTATATATACCACATCTTCTTTATCCATTCATCTGTTGATGGACATCTAGGCGCTTTCCACAGTTTGGCTATTGTGGACATTGCTGCTATAAACATTCGGGTGCACGTGCCCCTTCGGAGCACCACGTTTGTATCTTTAGGATATATACCCAGGAGTGCAATTGCTGGGTCGTAGGGTAGCTCTATTTTCAGTTTTTTGAGGAACCTCCACACTGTTTTCCAGAGTGGTTGCACCAGCTTGCATTCCCACCAACAGTGTAGGAGGGTTCCCCTCTCTCCGCATCCTCGCCAGCATCTGTCATTTCTTGACTTGTTAATTTTAGCCATTCTGACTGGTGTGAGGTGGTATCTCATTGTGGTTTTGATTTGTATTTCCCTGATGCCGAGTGATGTGGAGCATTTTTTCATGTGTCTGTTGGCCATCTGGATGTCTTCCTTGCAGAAATGTCTGTTCATGTCCTCTGCCCATTTCTTGACTGGATTATTTGTTCTTTGGGTATTGAGTTTGATAAGCTCTTTATAGATTCTGGATACGAGCCCTTTATCTGATATGTCGTTTGCAAATATCTTCTCCCATTCTGTCAGTTGTCTTTTGGTTTTGTTAACTGTTTCCTTTGCTGTGCAAAAGCTTTTGATCTTGATGAAATCCCAATAGTTCATTTTTGCCCTTGCTTCTGTCGCCTTTGGCGATGTTCCTAGGAAGAAGTTGCTGCGGTGGAGGTCAAAGAGGTTGCTGCCTGCATTCTCCTCAAGGATTTTGATAGATTCCTTTCGCACATTGAGGTCCTTCATCCACTTTGAGTCTATTTTCGTGTGTGGTGTAAGGAAATAGTCCAATTTCATTTTTCTGCATGTGGCTGTCCAATTTTCCCAGCACCATTTGTTGAAGAGGCTGTCTTTTTTCCATTGGATATTCTTTCCTGCTTTGTCGAAGATTAGTTGACCATAGAGTTGAGGGTCTATTTCTGGGCTCTCTATTCTGTTCCATTGGTCTATATGTCTGTTTTTGTGCCAGTACCATACCGTCTTGATGATGACAGCTTTGTAATAGAGCTTGAAGTCTGGAATTGTGATACCACCGACTTTGGCTTTCTTTTTCAATATTCCTTTGGCTATTCGAGGTCTTTTCTGGTTCCATATAAATTTTAGGATTATTTGTTCTATTTCTTTAAAAAAAATAGATGGGATTTTGATAGGGATTGCATTAAATGTGTAGATTGCTTTAGGTAAAATAGACATTTTCACAATATTTGTTCTTCCAATCCATGAGCATGGAATATTTTTCCATTTCTTTGTGTCTTCCTCAATTTCTTTCATGAGTACTTTATAGTTTTCTGAGTATAGATTCTTTGCCTCTTTGGTTAGATTTATTCCTAGGTATCTTATGGTTTTGGGTACGATGGTAAATGGGACTGACTCCTCAATTTCTCTTTCTTCTGTCTTGTTGTTAGTGTAAAGAAATGCGACTGATTTCTGTGCATTGACTTTATATCCTGACACTTTACTGAATTCCTGTATAAGTTCTAGCAGTTTTGGAGTGGAGCCTTTTGGGTTTTCCACATATAGTATCATATCATCTGCAAAGAGTGATAGTTTGACTTCTTCTTTGCCGATTTGGATGCCTTTAATTTCTTTTTGTTGTCTGATTGCTGAGGCTAGGACTTCTAGTACTATATTGAACAGCAGTGGTGATAACGGACATCCCTGCCGTGTTCCTGACCTTAGCGGAAAAGCTTTCAGTTTTTCTCCATTGAGAATGATATTTGCGGTGGGTTTTTCATAGATGGCTTTGATAATGTTGAGGTATGTGCCTTCTATCCCTACACTTTGAAGAGTTTTAATCAGGAAGGGATGCTGCACTTTGTCAAACGCTTTTTCAGCATCTATTGAGAGTATCATATGGTTCTTACTCTTTCTTTTATTAATGTATTGTATCACATTGATGGATTTGCGGATGTTGAACCAACCTTGCAGCCCTGGAATAAATCCCACTTGGTCGTGGTGAATAATCCTTTTAATGTACTGTTGGATCCTATTGGCCAGTATTTTGGTGAGAATTTTCGCATCTGTGTTCATCAAGGATATTGGTCTGTAATTCTCTTTTTTGGTGGGATCCTTGTCTGCTTTTGGGATCAAGGTGATGCTGGCCTCATAGAATGAGTTTGGAAGTTTTCCTTCCATTTCTATTTTTTGGAACAGTTTCAGGAGAATAGGAATTAATTCTTCTTTAAATGTTTGGTAGAATTCCCCTGGGAAGCCGTCTGGTCCTGGACTTTTGTTTGTTTGGAGATTTTTGATGACTGTTTCAATCTCCTTACTGGTTATGGGTCTGTTCAGGTTATCTATTTCTTCCTGGTTCAGTTGTGGTAGTTTATACATCTCTAGAAATGTATCCATTTCTTCCAGGTTGTCAAATTTGTTGCCATAGAGTTGCTCGTAGTATGTTCTTATAATTGTTTGTATTTCTTTGGTGTTGGTTGTGATCTCTCCTCTTTCATTCATGATTTTATTTATTTGCGTCCTTTCTCTTTTCTTTTTGATAAGTCTGGCCAGGGGCTTATCAATCTTATTAATTCTTTCAAAGAACCAGCTCCTAGTTTTGTTGATTTGTTCTATTGTTTTTTTAGTTTCTATTTCATTGATTTCTGCTCTGATCTTTATGATTTCTCTTCTCCTGCTGGGTTTGGGCTTTCTTTGTTGTTCTCTCTCCAGCTCCTTTAGGTGTAGGGTTAGGTTGTGTATTTGAGACCTTTCTTGTTTCTTGAGAAAGGCTTGCACTGCTATATATTTTCCTCTCAGGACTGCCTTTGTTGTGTCCCACAGATTTTGAACTGTTGTGTTTTCATTATCATTTGTTTCCATGAATTTTTTCAATTCTTCTTTAATTTCCTGGTTGACCCATTCATTTTTTAGAAGGATGCTGTTTAGTCTCCATGTATTTGCGTTCTTTCCAAATTTCCTCTTGTGATTGAGTTCGAGCTTCAGAGCATTGTGGTCTGAAAATATGCAGGGAATGATCTCGATCTTTTGGTACCGATTGAGACCTGATTTATGACCCAGGATGTGGTCTATTCTGGAGAATGTTCCATGTGCACTAGAGAAGAATGTATATTCTGTTGCTTTGGGATGGAATGTTCTGAATATATCTGTGATGTCCATTTGGTCCAGTGTGTCATTTAAGGCCTTTATTTCCTTGTTGATCTTTTGCTTAGATGATCTGTCCATTTCAGTGAGGGGAGTGTTAAAGTCCCCTGCTATTATTGTATTACTGTCGATGTATTTCTTTGATTTTGTTATTAATTGGTTTATATAGTTGGCTGCTCCCATGTTAGGGGCATAGATATTTAAGATTGTTAGATCTTCTTGTTGGACAGACCCTTTGAGTATGATATAGTGTCCTTCCTCATCTCTTATTATAGTCTTTGGCTTAAAATCTAATTGATCTGATATAAGGATTGCCACCCCAGCTTTCTTCTGATGTCCATTAGCATGGTACATTGTTTTCCACCCCCTCACTTTAAATCTGGAGGTGTCTTCGGGTCTAAAATGAGTTTCTTGTAGGCAGCATATGGATGGGTTTTGTTTTTTTATCCATTCTGATACCCTGTGTCTTTTGATTGGGGCATTTAGCCCATTAACATTCAGGGTAACTATTGAGAGATATGAATTGAGTGCCATTGTATTGCCTGTAAGATGATTGTTACTGTATATTGTTTCTGTTTCTTTCTGATCTACTACTTTTAGGGTCTCTCTTTGCTTAGAGGACCCCTTTCAATATTTCCTGTAGAGCTGGTTTGGTGTTTGCAAATTCTTTCAGCTTTTGTTTGTCCTGGAAGCTCTTTATCTCTCCTTCTATTTTCAATGATAGCCTAGCCGGATATAGTATTCTTGGCTGCATGTTTTTCTCGTTTAGTGCTCTGAATATATCATGCCAGTTCTTTCTGGCCTGCCAGGTCTCTGTGGATAGGTCCGCTGCCAATCTAATGTTTTTACCCTTGTATGTTACAGACTTCTTTTCCCGGGCTGCTTTCAGGATTTTCTCTTTGTCGCTAAGACTTGTAAATTTTACTATCAGGTGACGAGGTGTGGACCTATTTTTATTGATTTTGAGGGGCGTTCTTAGCATCTCCTGGATTTTGATGTTTGTTCCCTTTGCCATATTAGGGAAATTCTCTCCAATAATTGTCTCCAATATACCTTCTGCTCCCCTCTCTCTTTCTTCTTCTTCTGGAATCCCAATTATTCTAATGTTGTGTCGTCTTATGGTGTCACTTATCTCTCGAATCCTCTCCTCGTGTTCCAGTAGTTGTTTGTCTCTCTTTTGCTCAGCTTCTTTATTCTCTGTCATTTGGTCTTCTATGTCACTAATTCTTTCTTCTGCCTCATTTATCCTGGCAGTGGGAGCTTCCATTTTTGATTGCACCTCATGAATAGCTTTTTTGATTTCAACTTGGTTAGATTTTAGTTCTTTTATTTCTCCAGAAAGGGCTTTTATCTCTCCGGAGAGGGTTTCTCTAATATCTTCTATGCCTTTTTCGAGCCCGGCTAGAACCTTGAGAATTGTCATTCTGAACTCTAGATCTGTCATGCTACCTATGTCTGTATTGATTAGGTCTCCAGCCTTCGGTACGGCCTCTTGTTCTTTTTTTTGAGGTGAGTTTTTCCGCCTTGTCATTTTGTCCAGGTAGGATTTGCTTTCTCCTGCTGTGGAATTCCGCTGTTCTTGGTGACTGAAGTTGGTTTTGGATGGTTTCTTGTTGATCTTCTGGGGGAGGGGCCTGTTGTAGTGATTCTCAAGTGTCTTTGCCGCAGGTGGAATTGCACTGCCCTTGCCAGGGGCCGGGCTAAGTAATCCGCTCGGGTTCGCTTTCGGGAGCTTTTGTTCCCTGAGCGCTTTCCGTAGAGTTCCGGAGGACGGGAATGAAGATGGCGGCCTCCCAATCTCTCGGCCCGGAGGAGCCGAGAGCTTGGGGTTCCGCTCCTCAGTGCGCTCTCAGAGCAAAGCGCCCAATAGCCCCGCCTCCCTGGCTTGCGGTCGCGCCTCGAGGAAAGCAGTCAATTGTTGGAGCTGGAGAAAAGCGCTGGGTCGCTTTTGTCTCCGCGGCCTGCGGCCGCGCTCCGAGCCCACCCAGCCTGCGACCGGCACAAGGTAACCCCGGGCTTAGAGCTCACTCCTCGGCTTTGTCGCTATAGCCGGCTTCCCCGCTCTAATACCTGCGAGCTCTGCGGCACTCAGACACCCCCAGTCCTTCTGTGACCCCGCGGGTCCTGGGGTTATGCTGACCCCGCCTGGGTTTCCCCCCAGTTTAGCCTCTGGAGCGATGTCTCCCAGTGGAGCCGACTTTTAAAAATCCCGGTTTTTTGCTCCGTCGCTCCGCCGCTTGCCTGGTGCCGGCCCCTCCCCCCGGGGTCTATCTTCCCGTCGCTTTGGATTCACTTCTCCGCAGGTCCTACCTTTCAGAAAGTGATCGATTTTCTGTTTCTGGGATTGTTGCTCTTCTTCTCTTCGATTTCCCGTTGGATTTGTAGGTGTTCACAATGGTCAGATAAGCTATCTAGCTGATCTCCTGCTACCCGATGTCGTCTCAGCCTGCTACTTCTCCGCCATCTTGACTCCTTATATGTCTATCTTTATGCCACTATCATACTGTATTGATTACTTTCCCTTTGTATTGTTTTAAAATCAGAAATATGAATCCTCCAGTTTTGTTCTTATTTCTCAAGATTGCTTTGGCTATTTGGGGATCTTTTAAGAATTTTAAGATGGGCTTTTCTATTTCTGTATAAAAAGTTAATTGGAATTTTGATAGATATTGCTTTGAATTTGTAGATTGGTTTGGATACTATTGACATCTTAACAATATTAAGTATTACAGTTCATTAATGAGGTGTCTTTCCATTTATTTATGTCTAAATTTCTTTCAGAAACATTTTGTAGTTTTTATTGTATAAATCTTTTACCTTTTTAGTTAAGTTATTTCCTAAGAATTTTGTTCTTCTTGACTATTTTAAAATGACTTGTCTTTGTAATTTCTTTTCCAGATTTTTCACTGTTAGCATATAGAAATGCAACTGACCTTTGTGTGTTGACTTTTTATCCTGTTACTTTGCTGAATACTTTTATTAATTCTAACAGTTTTTGTTTGTTTCTTTTTCATTTTCTTTTTGTTTGTATTCATTTGTTTTTCGTAGAATTGTTAAGAATTTCTACATCTAAGGTCATATCTTTGGCAAACAGAAATAATTTTACTTCTTCATTTCTTTTTATTTTCTTTTCTTGCCTAATTTTCTCTGGCTAGAACTTCCAGTTCTATGTTAAATAGAAATGGTGAAAATGAATATCCTTACTTTATTGCTGGTCTTAGAGGAAAAGCATTCAGTGTTTCACAATTGGATATAATCACCATGGGTTTTCCACATATGGTTTTTTATTATGCTGAGATAGATTCTTTCTCTATTCATCAGTGAAGCCCTTAGGTCTAGGGCTTTTCCTTACTGGGAGATTTTTGATTACTGATTCAATCTCCTTACTAGTTATAGATATTTTCAGATTTTCTAATTTTTCATAATTCAGTCTTGATAAATTTGGTGTTTCTAGAATTTGTGCATTTTATCGAGTTTATCAAACTTTTAAAGCATACAATTGTTCATAGTACCCGTTTATAGTTCTTTTTTATTTTAAATTCAACAGTTTCAGATGTAGTGTTCAACAATTCATCAGTTGCATATAACACCCAGTGCTCATCACATCACATATTCTCCTTAATGCCTATCACCCAGTTACACCATTCCCCCATCCACCTCCCCTTAGGCAATCCTCAAGTTTGTTTCCTATAGTTAAGTCTCCCATGGTTTGTCTCCTCTTTGATTTCTTCTCATTCAGTTTTCCCTCCCTTCTTTATGGTCTTCTGCATTGTTTCTTATATTCCACATATGAATGAAACCATATGATAATCGTCTTTCTCTGACTGACTTATTTCACTTAGCATAATACCCTCAAGTTCCATCCTCATTGATGTAAAAAATAGTCACCAAGATACTAGCCAGTAGGATCCAACAGTACAGTGAAAGGATTATTCACCATGACCAAATGGGATTTATTCCTGGGCTGCAAACATTGTTCAACATTTGCAAATCAATCGACATTATACATCACATTAATAAAATAAAGGATAAGAACCATATGATCCCCTCAATTGATACAGGAAAAACATTGACAAAATGCAGCATCCTTTCTTGATTAAAACTCTCCACAGTGTAGGGTTAGAGGGAACATACCTCAATATCATAAAAGCCATCTATGAAAAGCCCATAATGAATATCACTCTCAATGGGGAAAAACTGAGTGCTTTTCCTCTAAGGTCAGAAATGCGACAGGGATGTCTGCTCTTATCACTGTTGTTCAACATAGTAAGAGCAATCAGATGACAAAAATAAAAGACATTCAAATTGGCAAGGGAAAAGTCAAATTCTCACTCTTCACAGATGCTATGATATGTGGAATACCTGAAAGACTCCACCCCAGAATTGCCAGAACTCATACAGCAAAAACAATGCACAGAAATCAGTTACATTTCTATACACAAACAATGACACTGAGGGAAGATAAATTAAGGAATCAATCCCATTTACAATTGCACCCAAACTACAAGATACCTAGGAATAATTCTTTTTATTTCTGTAAATTTGGTAGTAATGTCCCTATTTTCATTTCTGATTTTAGCAAGTTGAATTTTTTCTCTTTATTCTTAGTTAGCTAGTTAAGCCTGTCAATTTGGTTAATTTTTTCAAAGAATCAACCTTTGGTTTCATTAATTTTCTGCTATTTTTAAAAATTTTCTGTTTTGTGGTATCTGTTCTAATATTATTTCCTTCCTTCTTCTAAATTTGGGTTTAGTTTGTTCTTATTTTTTAGTTCCTTAGGTTGCAAGGTTAGGTTGTTGATTTGAGATTTTTCTTTTCTTTCTTCTTTTTTTTTTTTAGCTTATATAGATTGTTTATAGTTTGCAGCTATACAATTTCCCCTTAGCTTTCATTATGTTCTACAAGCTTTGGTATGTTGTGTTTTCATTTTCATTCATCTCTAAGTATTTTCTTTCCTTTTTTTTTAAAAAATAATTTATTTGTTTGACAGAGAGAGAGAGAGAGGGAGAGAGAGAGCACAAGCAGAAGGAGTAGCAGGCAGAGGGAGAGGGCGAAGATGCAGGTTTTCTGCTGAGCAGGGAGCCTATGCAGGGCTTGATCCCAAGACCCTGGGATCATGACCTTAGCTGAAGGCAGATGCTTAACCGACTGAGCCACCCAGGTACCCCAGGTGCCCTTCCTCTCTAGGTATTTTCTAATTTCCCTTGTGATTTCTTTTTTGATCTTTTGGGTGTTTAAGAGTTTGTTGTTTAATTTCCAAAAATTTGTGCATTTTTCAGTTTTACTTCTGTTATTAATTTCTAACTTCATATTCATCTTGTTGTGGTTGGTGTAAAATTTTTGTATGGTATCTCTATCATTACAGATACATCTATTAAGATTTTACTTGTGGCCTAACATATGGTTTATTCCACAAAATGTCCCTTTTTGCCTTTGATAAGAATGTGTATGCTGTTGATGTAGGGTAGAATGTTCTGTAAATATGTTAGAAATAGTCAGTTCACTGTATTAAGTCTTGTATTTTCTTACTTATCTTATGTCTGAGTGTTCTACCCATTATTGAAAGTGGGGGATTAAAGTCTTCAACTATTACTATAGATCTACTCATTTTTCCTTTCAATTCTGTCAGTTTTGATTCATATATTTCAATGATTTGTCACTAAATGTATAAATTTTTTTAATAATTATATCTTTTTGTTCTATTGAATCTTTTATTATCAGTTCTTTCTTTGTCTCATTTTTTGGGTTTGTTTTAATGTCTATTTCACCTCATATTTTATTAGTCTTATGTAGTATTGTTCTATTTTCCATTTTTTGTTATCTTTTTTCATCCTTTTACTTTCAACTTATTTTTGTCTTTGGATCTAAATTGAGTGTCTTATAAATGAAATATAGTTGCAACATGTGTTTTAATCCATTCTGACAATCTCTGTCTTTTGATTGGAAAATTGAATCTATTTACATTTAAAATAATTACTATGAGAAAGAACTGATTTCTGTCACTTGCTATTTGTTTTCTATTTGCCATCTACATATTTTACCCCCTATTTATTGCATACTCTCTTTTTTTGTGTTTTTTTTGTAATAAAATGTTTAAATTTATTTCTTATTTTCATTTGTATATATTCAATAGCCATTCACTTTGTGGTTACCATGGAGATTAAAGGTAACATCTTAAAGTTATAGCATTCTTATTTGAATTTATGACAGTTTAACTTCAGTAATATACAAAAACTCTGCTCCTTTACAGTTCTGTCCCCACCACTTTTGGTTAGTTATTGATGTTATGAACTTATATCCTTATACATAGCATGCCCCAAAATATAACTAATGATTCTTTTAAATTCTTTGGTCTCTTAAATTTTGTAGAAAAGATAATGTGCAATTATGCACCCAATTTATGATAACACTGTTTTAGACTAATACTTTTTAAAAACATATGAGTCTCTTTAATCATGTAGAAAACAAAAAGGGTTGTAAACCATTGTTACAATAATACTAGCTTTTATAATTGCCCATATATTTACCTTCATTGAGATCTTTCTTCATATGGCTAATAGTTATTATCTAGTGTCCTTTCATTTCACCTCACAGGACTCTCTTGAGAATTTCTTGCAGAGCATTTCTTGTGGTAATGAACTCCCTAAGCTCTTGTTTACTTGGGACTATCTTAATTTCTCTCTCACTTTTGAAGGGCAGTTTTGATGGTTTAAGATTCTTGATTAAGAGTTTTTCCTTTTAGGACTTTAAAGATGTATGTTCATTGTCTTCTGCCTTCCAAGGTTTCTGATGAAAAGTCTGCCGATTATTTATTGAGAATCCTTTATACATGACAAGTGTCTTCTTTCTTGCAGCTTTCAATATTCTCTTTGTCTTTCAAATAGTTGATTATAATGTGTCTCAGTGTGGATCTCTTTGGATTCATCTTCCCTGCAGTTTCTTGAGCTTCTGGGATGTTTATATTCAAGACTTTCATCAACTTTGGGAAGTTTTTAAGCATTATTTCTTCAAATATTCCTATTGTCTTTTCTTATTCTGAGACTCCCAAATGTGTATGTCTTTCCCTTGGTGTCCCATACGTCCTTTGACCCTATTCACTTTTCCTTAATCTTTTTTCTTTTGTTCTTTAGAATGAATACTGTCAATAATCCTATCTTTAAGTTTGCTGATTCTTTCTTTTGTCTGCCCAAATCTGTCTTTGAATCCCTTCAGTGAAATTTTCATTTCTTTTTTTTAAATAAGATTTTATTTATTTATTTGATAGAGAGAGAGATCACAAGTAGGCAGAGAGGCAGGCAGAGAGAGAGAGGGAAGCAGGCTCCCCATTGAGCAGAGACCCTGATGCAGGGCTCGATCCCAGGACCCTGAAATCATGACCCGAGCTGAAGGCAGAGGCCCAACCCAATGAGCCACCCAGTCACCCCTTCATTTCAGTTATTATACTTTTTAGCTTTAGAATTTCTTTTTAGTTTATTTCTAAGTTTTTATAAAATCTCTTTAATGATATTTCCATTTTGTTCATACCCCATTTTTCTTGTCTTCTCCACATTATCCTTTAGTTCTTTTAGCATCTATAAGAGAGTTGTTTTAAAGTCTTTGTCTAATAGATTCTCCATCAAGTCTTTTTCTAAAGATAGTTTCTGTTGATTATTCTTCCTTTGAATGTGCCTTATTTTTCTGTTTCTTTATATACCTTGTGATTTCATATTAAAGACTGAATATTCAAATCTAATGATGCTTTAGTTCTGGAAATTAGATTCTACCCTTCTCCATGTGTTAGCTAGTTTTTGTTTTTGTTTTTTGTTTTGAGGCAGACTATTTTTTTAAAGATTTTTATTTATTTATTTGATATATATAGAGAGATCACAAGTAGCGATCAAGGCAGGCAGAGAGAGAGGAGGAAGCAGGTTCCCTGCTGAGCAGAGAGCCTGATGTGGGGCTCAATCCCAGGACCCTGGGATCATGACCTGAGCCGAAGGCAGAGGCTTAACCCACTGAGCCACCCAGGCACCCCAAGGCAGACTGTTTCTATGCCAAAGATTAGAAGAGATGTAAATGTAGGTCTCTTCAGGCTTTTTCTGAGTCTGTGCTTTTCCTTAGGAATATATTTTTTAATTTTCCCTGTATTTGCAGTTGTTTTTTAATGTCCACATCTTTAACGTTTAGCCTCCAAAAGAGGAAAAAAAAATGAAGGGAGGAAGAAAAAGGACCTTTTAAGTCCCCTGAAATTCATTTCAGCCAGAGAATGGGCCTCCAACAATGGGAAGAAGTGTAAGAACAAGGTCACCTACCTCTTTGCATAACTGTGATCAGAAGCATAGATCTCAGATATTTGTAGGACAGAGCCCTTTTTGTCTACCCTGGCTTTTGGTAGAATCTGCTCTTGGAATGTATTCATAGCTGCCTGCCATGGGGCTTGAGGGTAGGGGGTGGTAGCTGCTACTATCTAAGAGTTGAAATTGACTGAAATGAACTGTACTTTGCTTTCCAAGACTTACTCTGGAAGTTGAAAACCTTCAATAGACTCCAGAGTTCCAAAATATTGGCAGATAAATTCTGCCCATACAATTGTTGTCTAGGTAGACAGAATGTTTCCTAATGTTTCCCACCCCACCATCTTCCCAGAATCCTCTTTCCCTTGAGGAAATTTGACTTTTGTTTTCTTGAAAGATGCTGAAGTTAAGACGAGCTCAATGACCAGGGACACTTTCTGACTGTGACAATTGGAAATAAAGAAATGACAAAAATATATTGCACGCATGTGTTGCTTTTTTACTTATCAAGGTATTTATTTATGCACATGTCACTTCATCTTCCCAGTATCCCTATAGAAAAGCAAAGAAATGTCTAAAATGCCCATCTTACAGAAGAGGAATTTATCTCAGAAAGCCTAGATTGCCCCGAGTGGGATAGCTAGTTTTTGCAGCCTTTGACTCAGGAGTAGGGCATTTGGATTTTAGTGCTTACTCTATAATACTTCTCAGCATAATCAGTAGTGGTTATGAAAAAAAGGATGAGTTTAGATTGAAGAGCATTAAACATTAGGTACACTACCTCATGTACCCAATGCTGTTTCCAATACAAATATATTTGATTCAGGACAATTTGTTTCTACAATTTAAACCTTTTCTCCTCTGCAGAGACCAGATTTCTTTTTTTCTCCCCTTGTTACTTTCCTCCTTCCAAGCCTGTTCTTGTGAAAAGAACTGATATATCTAAACTTCACAAGTACCTCCTTATATTTCAGCTATTGACAGATTTAAAGTCTAAATCATGGGACAGAAATGTGATACAGTAGGCACCTAAGAGCTGGGTTGGAAAATAACATTTAATCAGGTTGAATGTTTCAGTTTCTGGATTCACACTGTGTAGATAGAGCTTTCTTGTTCTGCCTGGCCACTGTGCAGATTCCATATAATATGGGCTTACAGATATAGAAGAGCCTTATATGCAGTGCTCCCATTTTGTAGATGGAAAGCTAATGCCCAAAGAGGTAAACCAATTTTTTAAGGTCACTCTATGCAAATTTAACTTTTGTTTTGTTGACAGATGATTCAGTTAAGTCCTAGCTCAGTGATTAGTGATCTGTGGAAAGTTTGCATCTGACCCTGCCAGAGAGATTTAGTACGCAGGATATTTGCTAGGGAATGTCCTTAGAATCAACACCTGTGGAAAGAAAGGGGCAGATGCAGGAGAGGGCAGAGGGAGAAGTGGAGCTGTCATAGGCAAACTCAGTTCCTGGTCACTTAAACCAACACCACAAGAAACTCTGGAGCTATAATGATCCATCAGGGCTGTCCCAATTTGATCGCAATGACCAGGACTTTCTACTCCAGCCTCCCTCTGTTGGATATGAGCCACACCAGGAAGGCGTTACCTTGAGCAAGGAAGCTCTACACCTGAGGCAATCCCTGGAGTGTTGACAACTGAAGGCATTCTGTAACAGCAGTTCCAGCAATGGGGTCAACCAGACCTTCCTTGAAGGGGTGAATCAAAGCAGTGCCTCTTCACATCCATCATAAGAGCCTTGCCAAATTGGAGGATTAGAAATTGTGTCCAAGTGTTATCAACACTTATTGCAAAACGTGGACTTGGAATGAGGATTCCCTCCATACGATCCCCTGTCTTTACCATTCTCCTTTGCTATTAGAATCCAAAATCTTTCTTAGGGGTTTGTGATTTGGAATTATTTGTGATTCTTAGATATGAACTGTTGAACTGTGAAGAGACTTGCCAATCTGGTTGGCTCAATCTATTTATCTTCATGCTCAACCACCACAACAAAAACATTTCAGTCTATCCCTGAAGGTTTAACAGCTCCAGATATGGAGCAGAAGAGTTAATACCAAGCTCTCCAAATCTCTTCAAACTCCATAACTTAAAAAAAAATCTGTTTACTCCATTCTCCCTGGAGCTACATGTTGATAAATGATTACCCTAAGGAATTTTCTGAATCTACACCTTTTGTGTCTGCAGACATCATCCTTCATCTGATGAATACTGAACCAAAATTCTCCAGTACCATAGAGAATTTAAAGATATGATTAAGACTTTGCTATGAACTGACACAGGCTTCACCTATGACTTGAACTCAGTCATTATATTCTATCTGCCCTCTATATTGACATGTCAATGTCTTGTTTATTTTTTAAACATTTGCTCAAAGTCCACCTCCTCCAAAAAGATTAAATGATTTAATACTTAAAAAAAAACCTCAACCATACCTATGTAAGGATTCAATAAATATTATTATTATTATTATTATTATTATTTTTAATGGCTTTGAATCTTTTGCATAGAGTTCTGTAATGCACACTCTACAGCCTATTCCTTGGTGTGTTAAAGGCAAAAAAATATATTTTTCCCACATGTCATTGCTACTTGCAGCTGTGGTTTCAGAGATGATAACTGTGTTTGACTATAACTAATTACTTGGTCCACACCCCAGGCATAGTGTTCAAGCAGTGGCACAGAGAGGAGAGAATAAGAGAGAGAGTGCCAGAGTCACCCACAAGGCACTGAATCACAGGAGCTTCAGGAACCACCTGTTCCCAAATGCCCCAACAATACCTCAAGCCAGTTGACCCTATGTTTCTGTGGCACTCCTTCAGTGTGGCAAAGTGGTACATCCCATCTCTAGAAAACTGTCTTAAAAATTTCTTAATTTAGGAAAAATATAACTCTGGCACTTTCATCCAGACTTCTCATTCTGTTTTCTGGGACCAAATGGACCAATTTCCTCCCCTCTTCTTTAAAACTGCCTTTAAATATATGGAGGCACCCATTGTAGCTGATCACTCTTGAACACATTTGTAGAACTATGCCTTGTATATTGACTGACTTCAAAGGCACTTATTGTTACCTAGTCTCCTGCTTTATTTTTGGTGGCTGAGTATGGACTAGAGATTAAATTTAATTCTTGGGTGGGTTAGTATCACAGTTCTCTTATAGTCTGGTCTGGAAATTTCTTTCTCTTTTTTTCTACTTACCTAAATGTGGCCTTTTAAAAAAAAAGACTGTTTATGTATGCCAAAGAATGCCATGGCTCAATATCTTCTTCTGAATTATCCTTGCTGTAATCTTCTTTTAGCGACACTTACAGCTATATGCCCAGTTCTTGGTGTGCCCCCTCTGGGGAGCTAGAGAGAGTTATGCTCTTGGGCTGAGCATTTAGGGGTGAATCTTACCATGTGGCTCTTTCCCTGATTCTATCTGCTTTGTAAAATTGGTATAAGTAAACATGACAGTGAAGCCCACAGAGAGAATTGATGCTACTGAAAAGATGAAGGAAGACAGACTGTTTGTATGTATATGAGCACCAGGTTTTCTTTACATTCATTTTAAAAGTTGCTATTTTTTGGAAATGGTAATACATTTATGTGGTCCAAAAATCTAAACAATGTTAACAAATATAAATAGAAAATCTGGCTCCCACCCCGTCTCTATTCACTCTGTTTTCCCTTCCTTACTGTTTTATCCTTTTACTGTTTATTTTTAAAATGACAAGCAAATATAAATGCATATACTTATTTCTCCCCTTTTTTGTGCAATGGGTAATTATAGCAGAAACCAGTAATGCTCACCAATATTCATGTTCTCCTTTATATAGGAGAGACTTTGTGTGTATTTGCATGAGGAACTGACAAGAAGGAAATATATCATGAATCTACCACATTATCTAATGCATTGTCACATCAAAGAAACCATGACTCAGGACTGATAATGCTTTTATGTTTTCTTCAGTTCCTCATATTTGCATCAGTAAGACACTGGCTGTGAAATTTGGACTGCTCCAAAAAAGCACAAACATTCACTTAAGATATGACCACAGAAGATAGTGGGTAAAGAAGTACTTCCGAAGGAGGAGCCAGTTGCAATAGCAACACATGGACAGGAGATCTCCTCCCAAAGGCAGCATCAATACCCAGTCAACTAATCTTCCCTACTCCCCTTTTAAAAGCTCTTCAACTGCCTTCCCAGGGGGGATTTAAGAATTGCTATGGACAATCACTTCTGTGTATCTCCCATCCTTCCTTTGTCTGAATGAGTATTATTATTTTGGTAATCCTTCATTATTACACAATTACATATTCCATGTAGCTCCAAGGTTACTAGAACATAAGGAGATATATTCAGGTCCGAAAGAAAGGATGGAATCAGATATGCTGAATTCAGTGGATTCAGACTTTGAGTTTGGTGCAGTTACTAGATAGGACTTGGTGTTGTGTTCTTTGGGGAGAATGTAAGTATGTTCAATATGTTGAAGAAGAATGAACTAGAAGTTTGATGGCCAGAATGGCACCCTATGGAACACATGGCTAGTGCTCTTTAATATCAATGTATTTTCTTCCTCCTGAGCATACAGGTAGACTACATTTTTCTTGCCTTTCTTGTGGTTCAGGGTGACCACATGACTGAGTTTTGACTGATGAAAAAACAGAAGTGATGTGTCCTTTTTCAGGTTTGTCCATAAAAACCTTCTTCATGTGATTTTTACTGTCTTGGCACTCATCTGCTGGCTGAACAGTGCAGATCCCAAAGACTTAGAGGAGGAAAGAGTCACAGGATTGTGTGGATCCCTAAGTTATAGCCTAGAGCAGAACTCATCAGGATCTTTCTCTTTAGACCTCCTTTTGAGCTGGATGGTAAAGCCTCTTCCTCTTCTTCCAGCCATTACCTCCTTGAATGCCTGACCAGATGCCAGTGCTCTTCACAAGTTCATGTACCACTAAAAGTGTGTTTGTCCTGAAAGCTTTTTATCTCTCCTTCTATTTTTAGTGACAGACAGCCTAGCTGCATATAGTATTCTTGGCTGCATATTTTTCTCATTTAGTGCTCTGAATATTTCCTGCCTGTCATTTCTGGCCTGCCAGCTCTCTGTGGAGAGGCCTGCTGCCGATCTAATATTTCTACCATTGCATGTTACAGACCTCTTCTCCTGAGCTGCTTTCAGGATATTCTCTTTGTCATGAGACTTGTAAGTTTTACTATTAGGCGATGGGGTGTTGACCTATTTTTATTGATTTTGAGGGGGGCTTCTCTGTGCCTCCTGGATTTTGATGTTTGTTCCCTTCCCCAAATTAGGGAAGTTCTCTGCTAAATTTGCTCCAATATACCTTCTGCCCCTCTCTCTTTCTTTTCTTCTGGGATCCCAATTATTCTAATATTGTTTCATCTTATGGTATAAATTATCTCTTGAATTCTCTCATCATGGTCCAGTAGTTGTTTATCTCTCTTTTTCTCAGCTTCTTTATTCTCCATCATTTGGTCTTCTATATCATTTATTCTCTCTTCTGCCTCATTTATCCTGTGGTTAGAATCTCCATTTTTTATTGCACCTCATTAATAGCTTTTTTGTTTTCAACTTGGTTAGATTTTAGTTCTTTTATTTGTCCAGAAAGGGATTCTCTAATATCTTTTATGCTTTTTTCAAGATCAGCTAGTGTCTTGAAATCATTATTCTGAACTCTAGTTCTGACATCTTACTAATGTCCATATTGATTAGGTCCCTACCCATTAGTACTGCCTCTTGTTCTTTTTTTTTTTTTTTTTTTGAGGTGAGTTTTTGGGCCTTGTCATTTTATCCAGATAAGAATAGATTAATGAGAGAACAAAATACTAAAAGGTTAGTAAGAACCCCAGAAAAATATACACTAACCCAATTAGAAGAGACCCGAAACTGGGGAGAGAAGAAAGGAGGAAAAAAAAATATATATATATATATATGAATAAAACAGAGTCACACACTTGATTTGGGGTGTATTTTGGTCTGTTAGAAGAAACTACCTCCCAAAATTTTAAAGAAAGGAAAACATATATATACAAAAATAAGGGTAAACACGATGAAGGGATGGAATATGACTATAAAGATAAAATTTAAAAAGATTTTAAACAAAGAATTGATAAGAAGTTGGTTGAAAAAGAAAAAAAAAAAGAAGAGAATGTGATTAGGCTAGAGACTAGAACAAAGCCATATGATAGATTTAGGGTATATTTTGATCTGTTAGAAGAAACTATACCCCTGAATTTTAAAGAAAGAAAAACTTACGTGTATACAAAATATAAGGTTAAATACAATGAAGAGATAGAATATGACTATAACAATGAAAATTTTAAAAGATTTTTAAAAAGGTATTGATAAGGTAAAATAGTTAAAAGAGGTTAAAAGAGGAAAGAGGAAAAATAAAAAAAAATAGAATAAGAAACAAATAAAATTTAAAAATTTTAACTTTGAAAGACTAAAGAATCATGGGAAAAAAGTCATGAATTCTATGTGCTGCATTCCCCTAGCTCTGGAGTTCCACAGTTCTCATTGATCAGTGAACTTGGTCTTGCCTGGATGTTCTTGCTGATCTTCTGTGGGGAGGGCCTGTTGCAGTGATTCTCAAATGTCTTTGCTAGAGGCAGAATTACACTGTCCTTGCCTGAGGCCAGGCTAAGTAATCTGCTCGGGTGCACTCTTGGTAGCTTTTGTTCCCTGAATGTTTTCCATACAGCTTTGGAGGAGGAGTATGAAAATGAAAGCCTCTCAATTTCTGGCCCATAGGAGCTGAGAGCTCAGGCCCCACTCCTCAGTGTACTCTCAGAGAAAAGCAGTCAATCCCTCCTGTCTCCCTGGTCTCTGGCCACAGTCTGTGCTCACCCAGGCTGTGACTGAGCGTTTCTATCTCTGGTGCATGGCGCCACTTGGAGTCTCCAAACCCAGCAGATTCCTGCTTCTCACTCCTGTGCTGCTCCTCCCAGAGGAGGAGGGTGAGTCTCCCTGGTTCTGGCACCTGTGGGGGCTCTCCTTGAAGACAGTGGCCTGACTGTGCCTTGGATCATGATTTAAGGTAACCCTGAAATGAAAGCCCCCTCCTCAGCTCTGTCTCTGTAGTTGGCTTTCCCCTCTTTGATACCTGGGAGCTCTGCCACACTCAGGCACACCTGGTCTTTCTGTGACCCCACGGGTCCTGAGGCCACACTGTCCCTGTGAGGGCTCCACTCCCTGCTTAACCTCTAGAGTGACATCCCTCAGTGAAGCAGACTTCTAAAAGTTCTGATTTTGTGCTCTGCTTCTCCACCACTTGCCAGGAGCCGGCTCCTCCCTTGTGGTCTATCTTCCCATATATCACCTTGGATTCACTTCTCAGCATGTCCTACCTTCCAGAAAGTGGTCGCTTTTCTGTTCTTAGAATTGCTACTCTTCTTCTCTTCAATCTCCTGTTGAGTTTGTAGATGTTCAGAATGGTTTGATAACTACCTAGCTGAATTCCTGTGACCTAACAAAATTTAGGTCTCCTACTCCTCTGCCATCTTGCTCCTCTCTGCTCCATGTACCACTAGAAGTCTGGAGTTGGAAATTTGCCTTTGGAAATTTTCTATGCCTATCCTGGCCCATACTTCTCTCTCTCTGGAATTTTAAGACAACGCCCCAGAGCATACTTTACAGAGTCTGTTTCAGAATTGTACATTGGTTCTTACTCATCAGATCATAAACTGCTTGAACTCAAAGATAATGTCTTTTGCTTCTTTCAACACCTCAGTGCCCAGTAAAGTGCATGATACATAGTGGGGGTTCAGTATGTCTTAATTAATCAATTCACTGATTTCTCAGTGGAGCAGATTAGAGGTGACTGGGGTGCTTGAATGAGGTATCTTTGAACTTTTGACCCTATCCAGAGCTCTCCAGGAGTGTTTTGGCATGTCTTCCAAGAAAGATTGTAAGTCAAGAGAAAATGATCATTTTTACTGATGATTCAGCCGAAGTTGAACATCTACTAATCCAGAAAATTCTGCTGACAGCTTTGCTTTAGTTAAGTTTTAAGTATTAATGATTCTATAAGAAAATCAGCAGGGGGTTATGTTCCCTTATTTCAGGTGGTTAAGTAAAGTGTTTCTGGGAATGTATACTTGCCAAAGGACATTCTTTGAGTTTAGAAGGAAATTACTTTTATATATTATCTTTTTAAAAGGGAGTCATTTGCTTTTGGGGAGATTTAAAAGGCTTATAGTGGAAGGAGCTTATAAATATTGGTATATATAACCAAATCACTAGTAAACTAATTGATTAAATTCATTCAGTATTAATTAAACATCTGTCAGATTAAAGTCACTGTATTAAATATAATGTAACATGCAACAGTGAATGAAGCATGTGCAAAATGGAAAGAATCCTGGATAATCAGTGGTATTAATAGTAGTAGTGTTTATTTTAATAGTATCGATAGTAGCAGTGATGGTAGCTGCCAGTGTTGACCACTTGGTCATACCAGAAATATTAATCAAATTGTGTGTAATTCCCAAAATAACTCTTAAAGGTAAGTATATTACTGGTATCCATATTTTTGTAGTTTAAGTAACAAAAATTTTGAGACATTGAATGAGTTGTTCAAGATTACAAAACTATTAATTAAACTTCTTTTTTTATTTTTAAAAATATTTATGTTTAGAATTAGCCGACTGGATTCAGTTTAGATGATCCCAATTTTATTAGCAGTATCCAATGCATCATGGAAACAAGTTGAACATATGCATTTTTCTCTCTATCAGGCCTCATCAGCGAGGGTGTTGATATTGGCCACACTAATGTCATTGAGCTTTCTTTACAGACTGTTTAATCTGATACTCTTTGGCCTTGACATTTACAATGAATGCCAGTATGTTGTTGTTTTTTTATTTTCATAGCCACTACCAAATGAATTTGAATACAGCTCTCTGAATCCATATGTAATTTCCTGCATTAAACACATCTTGCAATCACAAGATCTGGATTCAAGTGTAGACTTTGCTTCTTAATGCTCAGTAATCTTGTTGAGTCTCAGTTTTCTCATCTTAACACCCAGGTGTTTCTTAACACTAATGACTCCATTTGTCTCCTGGGCGGTGGTGGGGGGAGCATTTAATCAAAGGGCCTAGTGAATGTGAAAATGAGCCTGAGCTGCAAAGCACCCTATGTATGCAAATGATAATAATCACAATAATTAGTAGTAGTGTTAGTTAAAGTAACTATCCTTCAGTTGCTTATGATCTAGAACAGAAGATAGAATGTGCAAAATAATAGTGTGAAAAGTGACAAGTGATGTAATCAATATATGTACAAGAAGGAGCTGGAGGTGTCCAGAGGGAGAGACCTCCCTGTTGGGATATCATGGAGGTACTGAACATATGTGGATATGGACTTTTGGGGAACACCATGGCTTCCACCCTGAAAAAGTAGTTCTATTCAACAGCAGGAATAGGCAAAGGAGAACTATTCTGCAGGAAGTCTTTCCTTCAGGTAGGCAAATACACTCCAGTGATGACAATGGTGTCCTGAAGGTCACTGGCATCAGAGTTACTGCAGTCTCAGTTTGAAAAAAATGTAGTAATTGCTTTATATGCCTTAGAGACTCTAAATAAAGGATAAACAAACTATAGGTTTGGGAGGATTGGGTGCCTGTTTTCACAAATATGGTTTTATTAGAATACAACCATGTCCATTACTTACATATTTTCTATGGCTTTCTTGCTACAATGATGCAGCTGAGTATTTGATACAGAGACTATGACTTGGAAAGTCTAAAATATTTATTATCTGGCTGTTCAGGAAAATGTTTAAAGAAACCTGCTCTAGACAGAGACAGCAGCTGTCACTTAAATAAGCAACTCTTTATGCTAAGCACATATCCACACATACGTGAGTAGGGAGAGGGGGCATAGAGGGGAAGCTGGGGTGAACAATGTGGGTACCATCTACTTTATTCACTGTCCATGTGTCCTAGCTGGTTGGCCATTAGTCACTAGCAGAGGCAGCACACTGTGATCAATGGTTTGCAAGCTTGGCTGCATATTAGAACCACCTGGGGATGTTTTAAAGCTCTGGATACGTAGGCCATCAGAACAATTAAATCAAAATCTCTTGGGGTGTGACTGGACATCAGTAATTATTAAAGCTTCATAGGTGATTTCAGTGTGCAGCCAAGGTTGAGAATCATTAATGTAGTGGAAATAACGCTGGCCTGAGTTTCTGAAATATAGTTCTAACCCAAGCCCTGGCACTATTTTATTTTAACTAATTAGTGGAATGTCTCAATGAGAAATTAATTAGTATGCCATGCTTTCTTCCTTCCAAAGCAAGAATTTTTACTGTCTTTTGTGGGGTGGAAGGATGCCTGGGAGGGTCTAAAGTAACGGCATTCTTATTTTCAGTCAGAGATTGTTCTTGCTCCATGTACAATGGATTTCAGAGTTTATGGACCCTGGGAAACATCAAATGGGGATGGAAAAGGGAATAGTCATGGGACAAGTCCATTTGGAATTTAAGATGTGCTAAGAGAAACATAACAAAATGAAATGTCTCTTTACTTGAAGAGCTCTTCCTCTTCGAATATATCATGTTATATTGTGTTCCAATAGAGTAAGGCTTAGGTATCTAAATACTTTATTTTCTCTCTCAAGGCCTCTTAACTTGTCCAGATTGAGAATGAATGGATCAACCAAGGTGGTTAAGAGAGAGGTAAGAGAATAAACTAAGGCTTGGCAATTTGGCATGGTGCTGTGGTTGTCCATTTGCTACCACAGGACTAAATTATTTACTCCAGTATAAAGTAAGGCTACTGAATCAGTGACCACATTTTGGTTAGTGACTGGAAGGCTGGTAGCCCCACTCACACTTTCATGGACCACTGGCTGGCTCCAGGGTTAAGGAGTCCACATTTTGGGAGTGTTTTCTGAAAGTATGACTGAAATTCAAATATGATAATTAGAGTTGTAGAGCACTTAACCCTATTAAGACATTAGCTCACATTAATATGGTTAATTTATTTGACTGACCTGAGGGAATGGACATTGGTCTAGTGAATGTAAATGATGACCAAGGAGCAGGACAAGAATAGTGGTAATTAGGTAATTAGGGAAGGTAGATCTATAGAGACTCAATAAAGAGGGACCTGGGGGACTGGATAGAGATTCTGTTCAGTGAGAATTTCTTTCTTTTTTACCTCTTTGATTCTAAAAGTATACTTACTCACCAGAGAAAATTTGGAAATGCAGAAAAGCATTAAAAAAAAAAAAAACTAAACTAAAATCACTTTGTAATCTTTTCTGCCAATTCCCAACAATTTCTGGCCCATTGTTTCTGTTCACTTATCAATAAAAAGTCCTTTGGCAACAGAAATAAATTTAGTGTTTATTTCTAATATTTGCCTATAGTGTTGTTCTATGACTCTCAGAAGGTCACTGCCCAAGTGCAATAATTGTCAACTGGTTTGCTGATGGGCCTTCTCAGGGATGCTAAAGAAATGTGGACAGTGTGTCAAACTAAATTGTAGTGTGACTAACTGTACACACTCTGATGGTTGACGTCTTTCCTGAAATACAAGTAAGAACAGAGAGTAATTACTGACTGTGGGAGGGAAGAGATACAGCATAATCAAGACTGTGCTTGCTTTCTGGAATGTTCTCTAGAATGTGAAAGGATATTGTCTTTCAAATATCTAAGAAAACACTATCAAATCAGTCAAAATATCCACAATTAAAAAAATAACAGTACTGTATAATGACCCAGAAAAAGTGCAATAACCATGAGTGATATTTAAATATAGAGAGATGTTGTTTTTCCTCAGAAGTGATTGTATTCTGGGGCATCTGGGTGGCTCAGTGGGTTAAAGCCTCTGCCTTCTGCTGAGGTCATGACCCCAGGGTCCTGGGATCGAGCCCCGCATCTGGCTCTCTGCTCATCTGGGAGCCTGCTTCCTCCTCTCTCTGTCTGCCTCTCTGCCTACTTGTGATCTCTGTCTGTCAAATAAATAAATAAAATCTTAAAAAAAAAAAGAAGTGATTGTATTCTCACTAATAGTGATTTTTTCCCAGAGGTTTAAAAAAATTTTTTTTAAATCCCCAATTTTAAAAATCCCATAACAGTGCATTACTAAACTCAAAGGGCTCAAATCCAGTCATTGAACACAAGATTAATAATTCCTACCCTAAGGAATGAAGGAGAGTATTACTTCGCTCAGGCTGCCATACACAATTCCTCAGGCTGGATGGCTAAAACAGCTGAAATTTACTTTTGTACAGTTGAGGAAGCTGGAAGTCTAAGATCAAGGTTCCAACAGGATTGGCTTCTGGTAAGGCCTCTCTCTTCCTGGTTTGCAAATGGCTGCCTTCTTGCTGTGTCCTCACATGACTTTTCCTCTGTATGTGTATCTCTGGTGTCTCTTCCTCTTCTGTAAGGACACCAGACACACTGAGTTTAGAAACACTCTTGTGCCTTCATTTAATTTTAATTACCTCCATAAAGGTGCTATCTTCACATATAGTCATACTGCATGGTTAGGGCTTCAAATTAGCAACTTTGGAGGGACATAACTCAGTCTATAACAGAGTACATGATTTTTGCATATTGAAGGAGAAGGTGAGGTTTATATTAGCTTTGGTGTTGGAAAGGTTTTCAATGCACTGGTGGACAGGACCATATATATATAATAAACAAAACCATTTTTTGGGAACAGCAGGCTTGGTTTACGTTTAATCAGAACATAAGATTTTTGAGGGAAAGATTTTGGATGTAGATTGAAAAGAGAGGTTGGGACAAAGTTGTGGAGCCTTGGAGTACCGGGGTGAGGCTGTGTCACTTGATTTGGCTGAGAGTAACCGTAAGCCACTGAAGAATTTTGAGCTGGGGAATGACATGGGTCAAAGCTGCACTATAAGCAGATGATGCTGGTGAAGAACAGCTTGGAGGGTGGGGCACAGAAGATGGAAAGTGAGGAGGCCAGTTAGAAGGCCACTGAAGTAATTAAGGACACTTCAGAGACAGCTTGATATGGTGTGGTTGTTAAGAACATTGACTCCAAAGCCAGGCTGTCTTGTTTCAAATCTGATTTATGCCTCTTATGTAACTGGATTACTTTAGGCAAATGACTTTACTTCTCTAAGCGGTTGTTTCTTTGTAAGTGATATAGGGCTGATAGAAGTGTTAAGAATTTTACACATGTCCGTATACGTAAGGTGCTTAAAAAAGTACCTGGTGTATGAGGCTACTGAACTGTTTGCTTGTATAGTGAAGGTGGAAAATCATTAGACAAAAATCCCAAATCACTTTCTTTTTTCCTCGACCGACTTTAAAATAAATGTTTTACTTAATGACTCCTGTAATTTTTCCCTACACCTATATCTCAGGCCTACTTTTGCAAGGAATTAGATTTTTGCTCTGCCTACCCCACCCTGTCTCCACTGATCCTGCCAAAAGAAATCCAAAATATACCCCAGCAGGATTCAGAATGCACTTAAGCAACCAATAAATCTTTTGCATCCAAGGGATACAGCTGTTCTAAAAGTTTACATCTGGACTAAGTAAGGTATGTAAATAGAAAGTCGGGACTATGCTAAAAATCTCATATTTCTGCATTCATTTCAACAACCAGACTATAATGAACCAAAACACTATAAACTCTGCCTAGGAATATAAACACATGCCGTGGTGCTCTCAGGAGAAGCCCACAAGGGCAACATTACTATGATTAAAAATATTGTCAGGTTGAAGTTCTTCACTAGGTTCTTAAAGGCACACAGAACGGTGTTTTTTACATTTAATGCAATATTCCACGCTGTTAGTGGGTGGTACTTGGACTCAGTTTGAGTTAGTCTGTGTTTAGGATGAATTATGTAAAATCCCCAAATCATCTGTTTTGTAAACATAAGAAAGGAAGTGATTCCAATGAATGGGAAAAGTTGTTCCAAATTGGGAAAATGGAAAATCAGGGCCAGATGGAAGTGTGTTAGAAGGCTCGACAGCACTAGCATTGCAAACAGTGAGCTTGCATCCTCTCTCACGCCTTCAAGTGCAGGGAAGCCTTATTTATGATTCCTGGGAACTGAAGTAAGGGCCATATATTTGTTGTTCATTCATTTTTTCATTATGTTGTCAGTCTTTATTATTGAGAACTTACTAGGTGCCAGATGCTGGGTTGTTTTGGGAAACTCATACCCCAGTGGTTTATAGGAAGATAACAGCTCGAAGGAAACTTTGATTATGTAGTTTAACCTCATGGCTTGACAGATCAAGAAACTCTGGTAAATCAGTGTCAGGACCAGGCTTCCAGGTCCCTGACCCTCTTTCCAGTGCCCTACTTGCCACAAAATACTGGCACTTGAGGTAGACACGTAAGCATTCTTCATCTTGGTCACTATGCAAAGGTGGGGAAAACAGTGATAAACCAGATAATCAAGCCTTGGAAGATGACCAATGGTGTCACTTAATGATCTTCTCTCCAGGCCCTCAGGGTCACTTTCTGCTGCCCTTGGAATAGTATGCATTGCTTATGAATTCTTTGGTATTAAGTGAGAAATGGGGAAGGATTAGGATCCTGGTCTGTCACATCTGAGGTCTTCACCCATTATAGCTAATGGCTGAGAAAACAAGGGGCATCTAGTGCAGATCTAGATTTAAGTTCCCATTGTAGCATTTTCTATGTGGTTTTTTTTTTTAATTTATTTGAGATAGAGAGAGAGTGCATGGGGGTTGGTGAGGGACAGAGGGAGAAGCAGACTCCCCACAGAGCAGGAAGCCTGACTCGGGACTCGATCCCAGAACTCCAGGATCATGACCTGGACTAAAGACAGCTGCTTAACCAACTGAGCCACCCAGTTGCCCCTCTAGGTGTTTTTTAATTACCCATCTCCTCAAACCTCAGGAAAGATACCTGTAAATGAGGTATGCTAATATTTCTTACCATTTAATATTATTGTGAGTGTTGGGGAAGGTTTTTGAAAAGATGTGACTGCCGGTTTATCACTGGAATGGACCTGGGCACCTGGACTCTCCTTACCCCCTCTCTTGACCTTGGAATGTGGGTTCCGCTTCCTTGTCCCATTCCAAAAGCTGCCCAAAAGGCATAGTGATGTGTTGTTGGAAACATCGGCATGATATACTTGATGGGACCCCGTTGACATGGCTATATCAACTTCTAAGGTTTGGTGGGTAAATGTGGGGACCCACTCATTTTGCTTCTGCCCCAAACTAGCTTCATATGTAAGATCCCTTTGCTTGTTAAAACTGCCACCCAGCAACCTGGAGTGTCCTGCCTCTTTCTTTGGTCTCTCCAGGCCCTCTGTATATGGGGCCTGGTTTCACCCAGGAATTTCTGAGAGGGTTGCAACCAACAGTGAGGCGCTGAAGGTAAGGTGCCACGCACATTGCCTGAAGAGTGGTAAGCTCAAGAAGGGTCGTTACCATTATCATTTGTCTCTGCAAATGGAGATGTGTTATATATATGTAGTACTAAATTATTACTATACTAGTTAGGGTTCAACACAGTCCCTGCCCACAGGGAGCTCCCATTCCAGCAGACAATGCAGACACATGCATAAAAAACTTGCTGGCAGTGCTGATTATGATAAACATTTTAAGGAAAACATGGAGTGTCTTGGAATGGAGGGGGAAGGGAGACTAATTTAAATTTCTCCCTGTTCTTAATCATGGTGCATTTCCTACTGAAGAAGGAACTGAATAAGTGTTCTTAGTGAAAAAACAAAGTGATGCAGTGGGTTGCATATGAGAGTTTAGGTAAATTGAACAGTTTGGGAAGAGATTCAATGAAAATGGAGCCTGTTTTTCTATCCTGAAATTGTTAATATGATAATGTCCGCTCTCCTGCATGAAGGAAACCAGAAAAAATAATACCTTTTTATTGAAATTTAGGTTTGTTCAAAGAGGAAAAAAGAGAATCGGTTTATGTATGAGATGTGACTTCCATAGCCGAAAACAGACACGTGGAAATGCATTTAAAGGTGCAATGTTTTATGATGCCGCTGCTTCTGATAAAAAGAGCAGAGAATAAACAGTATAAAATGTTGATGTTATAAAACATTCCATGTGAACTAACATCAATAGAGATGAATAGGGCTTTCACGTAATTAATGCCAACCTGCCTCTGTGCTGTCGTTTATTGTAGAACAGACAAAAGCAATTCAATCAGCTTTTCCAGAGCAAACCCACGCGATCTTAATTAATGGGTTAATGATTTTAGGAACAACAACAAAAAGATAATGTAGTATAGGGCTTCAAAAGTGGCTTGAAAGCTGGATTACAAATTTAAGAGATATTTTTATATAACTGGGTCAGGGGGTAGAAACCAGAGATGTTTCCTTCCCTTTCACTTTTTTTTTTTTTTTTAACCTGAATACACCTGACATTCTCTGTGCTTCATTAGAGAAGTCAGGAGATCTGGGTTTAAGTCCTGGAACTCAGTCACCAGATGTAGGAGATTTTATTTCATCATTTATTTCTCAGTTTACCTATCATAAAATGAGGGAATTTGGTAAGATGATTAGGGTTTCCTATAGCATTGTCAGATTAGCTCAACACAAAAGCAAAAATAAAACAAAGCAAAGTGAACATCCAGTTAAATTTAAATTCAAATTCAAATTAACACCCAGTTAAATTTAAATTCTCATGTAAGTGGGCATCTCTATCTGGCAACATTATCTGTGATGTGTCACTCATACCCTTTCCTTATGTAAGTTTTGAACAGTCACTGGACTTGGAATCAACATATCAGTTTTTTTTTTTTTTTAAATATTCCTAATATATCTAGGTTGGATAATCTGGCTTTGAGTTAAGCCAAATTCAGTCTCTCCTTCCAACTATTATTCCCAATCAAATTTACTAAAAATAATTTACCAGCAATCATTTTGCAGGGGAGGAAGTCAAGAGAAGAACTGGAAATGTTACTGTAATCCTGCCTTTATCCCACCCCACTTACTTCATCCCCGGAAGTGGGCTGGACCACTTCTAGAAGCATGTAGAAGGCTTAATGGCAGATCACCATCTATGACTATGTCTCTTGAGATGAAATGGATTTCATTTTGGTGCTGCTCATAAAAACTTTACAGTGAAGTATAAGAAGATTTAATTCATTCATTTAATATTGATTGAAGGCCTCATAAAAGCCATTTAAAAAATAGCTAGCATGTACAGAGCTTACTATTTGCTAGAAACTATGTAAGTACTTTATGCTTATTTATTTTTTAATTTTTTTAATTTAAATTCAATTAGCCAACATATAGTACATCATTAGTTTCAGATGTAGAGTTCAATAACTCATCAGTTGCATATAACATGCAGTGCTTATCATATCACATGCCCTCCTTAATGCCTGTTACCTAATTACCTCACCCCCAACTCCCGTCCCCTCCAGCAACCCTATTTGTTTCTTATAGTTAAGAGTCTCTCACGGTTTCTCTCTCTCCCTAATTCCTTCCCATTCAGTTTTCCTTCCCTTCCCCTATGATCCTCTGTGCCGTTTCTTATATTTCACATATGAGTCTCACTTAATCCACTCCTCAATCCTATGAATTAGTTTCTATTATCACCACCTTATTTTACCGATGAAGAAACTAAGGCAGAGAAATGTTGAGTAATTTGTTTAAGATCATACACTTCTAAAAAAGAAAATCAGCACCTGAAACCCAGACTGGGTGGCTCCAGTGTCTGTGCCTTTAACCATAATATTAGAGGGATCTTGTCATCAATGTCAGCACAGCACCACCAGCTGCTGAAGAAAGTAATCAATCAAAAGTGAAAAGGGACACTGAAAATCCTGTCAAGTTGAAAAGAGAATGCCTATCTACCTTACAGAATATGGGACACACATATACTTGATATATGCATGGTTGATATTATATATGTTTATACATTTATATCAAGCCCACTTTATATATAGACATGGATATATCTGGAAGTCAAGACATGCAAGACTGAGTGGCAGATGAACATTTTCTCTATGTCTTTCTTGCCATATTCCTTATGTTGTTGACTTTCCCCTTTTTGCTGTACTGTCGCATAAAGATCAATTCAGTGCTTCTTTCAGCAAACTTTTACTGAGTGAATACTGTGTTCTAGATACTGTTTTAGGCCCTTGAAATATAAATATGTACAAGGCAGGTTTCTTTAATAATACCTGTGATGATTGGCTCTGTGGAGGGGTGATTGAGACTAAGAGAGCAAACCTTAGGCATCCCTTGTTTAAGAAGTGGGAGGTAGAGAGTGCATATGACATATTAAAAAGAGTTTCCCAGGGGCACCTGGGTGGCTCAGTGGGTTAAGCCTCTGCCTTCAGCTCGGGTCGTGATCTCAGGGTCCTGGGATCGAGCCCCGCATCGGGCTCTCTGCTTAGTGGGGAACCTGCTTCCCCCCTCTCTCTCTGCCTGCCTCTCTGCCTATTTGTGATCTCTGTCTGTCAAATAAATAAATAATATCTTTAAAAAAAAAAGAGTTTCCCAAACAAAGAACTTCTTTGGAAGCACCCTTAAAAGCAGTGCCTCAATAAGAAAAGAAGCAATAAAATAATAAAAGTACGCATTAGGGGCGCCTGGGTGGCTCAGTGGGTTAAGCCACTGCCTTCGGCTCAGGTCATGATCTCAGGGTCCTGGGATCGAGTTCCGCATCGGGCTCTCTGCTCAGCAGGGAGCCTGCTTCCCTCTCTCTGTCTCTGCCTCCCTTTCTGCCTACTTGTGATCTCTCTCTGTCAAATAAATAAATAAAAAATCAAAAAAAAAAGTAAGCACTAACAGGAAGAAACAAAATTTGTGAAATAAGGTAATATTAGAATTTAGGTCTAGCTATGTGTAAAACTGACCAAAGTAACAGTCATTTAAATAAGATGTTATAGGCAGAATAATGACCTTTCTAAAGATGCCCCCAGCCTAATCTTAGAATTCATGAATATGTTACATTACATAGTAAAAGAGAGTTTGCCGATGTGATTAAGTTACAGATGTTAACATAAGTAGAAGACCACGGGTTATGTGCATGCAATGTAATTATAAGGATCCTTATAAGAAGGAGACATAATGAGTGAAGGAGTGATTGGAGTGATGCAAGGAAGGGGCCATAGCCCAAGGAAGGCAGGTGACTTCTAGATGCTGGAAAAGGCAGGGAAACGGATCTATCCTTAGGGCCTCCAGAAGAAATGCAGTGCTGTCTGAACCTTGAATTTAGAACTTCTGACATCAGAAACTGAACCATAATAGATTGATTGATCCCACTAAGGTTGTGATAATTAGTTACAGGAGTCATAGAAAACAATATACAAGAGATAAGTTATCTCTCTCAAGTAAGAATTAAGTGATAAGTGGTCCAGGGTCAGTGGGAGAGTTTTGCTGCCCCAAGTTGCCAAAAAATCCTGGCTGTTTACATCTTGTTACTCTTAACTTCTTAAGGGTGTCCCTTTCATTGATGGTCAAAATGCTCAGAATTACATATATATTTCAAATAGGTGGTTGAAAGAAGAGGAAAAGAAAGGCCATGTCCTTACTTTTTAAGTATGTGTTCCAGAAATTGCACACATCTTTTCTCACCCAGAACTTTATTACATGGTCACGTGACAAAAGGTCTAGGAAATGTGATCTTGATTTTGGGTGATTTTGTGCTGAACTAAAAGCCAGGGGCTCTGTCACTGCAGAAAAAAGGGATAATGGATATTGGAGATAACTAAGCAAGTAACTTAATAAAGTCATTATCCCTCTTAATAAAATAAAAAAGGTATAGAACAATCTATGCTCTATATTACCAATGATACCAACAAGATGTGGGGAGGTAACAGAGGGAGATAAAAGATACATGAGAACATGTTAAATTTCCTGCCCAGTTAAGGAAAATACATAAGATATTGATTCACTTTTTAAATGCTTGTGTTTTAAATATAGTTATATATCTTGATACTTTAAGAATAACCTCAGAATATTAAAAATAGAATGCATAATTTTTGAGCAACCAGAAAAACTGATCTATCCAACTAAAGGTATATTGGAAGGAAAATAATTGGACAAATTTTCTAAACAGGAAAAAAAAAACTATTTAGATGTAGTAAGTTCTATCACAGCAGTAGTTACAATAAATATAAATGAATTATAGTCACCAACTCCAAACATTCTTTCAGATGGGATTAAAAACAATATCCACCTTTATGTGGTCAATACAAGCTACCTTTTTTTTTTTAAAGTACATAGAAAGATTAAAAACAAAGACATAAAGAAGATACTAGACATGATCTGATAGTAAGTCAGAATAGCAATTTCAAAGTTGAACAAATTAGAAGTGGAAAACAATTATGATCAAGAGAAAAGATACATGTAACAAACTGATAAGATGAACAACAGATCAAGAATATATAACAATCATAAACATATTTGCTTCCAACATACCAATGTATGTTCAAAATGTATAAAGTGACAACTGACAAAACACTGGTAGAATAAAGGTAAATTAATATCTGGAGCTGGGGTCCTTGAAAACTGTTTGCTCAAATAGATAAAAGGAATCAGAGACATAAAAAAATGTGAACAACATTTAGATGAAAATTTGGCACTTAAATTACATTTGTAGGAATAAAAATTAAGGTAGGTTTCCACTAAAAAAGAAAAACAGTGATAACATAACATTATCCTGAACAAATGAGGAAGAAGAAAATTATAAAGTTGAGATCAAATTAATGAAATAAAGAACAATAACAATATATAGTTGAGTATAAACAAATAAATTTGGGCTCTTCAGAATGATGAATAAGATATATAGGTAACTAGTAATACTGGTAAAACTGATAAAGAAAAGAAAAAAAAGGATGAATATTCACAAAATACAGAATGAAAAATAAAAGCTATTACTATAGATGTAATGAATGATGTATAATTATAATCATAGGTGTGACTTATAATAACATAATAATGGAGACTAGAAAACAATGAATATTATTAAGGATCTATTAACTGATAAACCAAGGTGGAATAGATAAAAATAATTTTTAAACAATAATTAGCAGAAGAAATAGGAAATTTAAAATAAAAAAAAAATCAATTTTAAAGAACATAATAGAAACTGAAATGATTATTGAAAAATCCTCATTTCAACGTCTACCCTTTATCAAAATCTCAGGCTCAAATAATTTGTAAGTGATTTCTTAAAAAATTAATAAATGAGTAATCTTCTTTTACAGATTATCCTAGGCAGTGGAAGAATAAAAGAAGCTGAGTTGCCTAAATCATTAAATCATTTAGTGAGTCTAGTTCAACATTGATTTTTTTTTTTTTGGCATATAAAAATGTTATCTGTAAAGAAAATTATAGGCCAATTTTATTTATAAACAGATGTGAAGGTCCTAGAGTAATTATTAGATCACAAATTACAACATTCCTTTTTTTTTTTTTTTTAAGATTTATTCATTTGAGAGAGAGAAAGAGAAAGAGATCATGCGTCAGCAGGGGGAGGAGCAGAGGGAGAAGGAAGGAACCTTCAATCCTCAGAGAATCATCTGCTGAGTACAGAGCCCACCCCAGAGCTCAATCTCAGGAACCTTGAGATCATGACCTGAGCTGAAATCAAGAATCAGATGCTTAACTGATGGGGCCACCAAGGCACCCCAACAAATTACAACATTACTTTAAAAAAAAATTAACACAATGTATTATTTGCCACAGGTACAGGTCTGTGAATCATCAGGCTTACACATTCACAGCCCTCACCATAGCACATACCCTCCCCAATGTCCATAACCCAGCCACCCTTATCCCTACTCCCCCTCCCCCAACCAACCCTCAGTTTGTTTTGTGAGATTAAGAGTCTTTTATGGTTTGTCTCCCTCCCAATTCTTTTTAAAAAACAATATGTTGATTTATAAGGAAATTGATCACATGCTTAATTTAATAGAGATAGAAGATTATGGAATAAAATTCAGTTCCTACTTATAATACAATTTTTAAAAATATTTTATTTATTTATTTGAGAGAGAGGGAGAGGGCCTGTGAGAGAAAGCACAAGCAGTGGAGGGAGAGGGAGAAGCAGACTCCACTTCTGGGCAGGGAGCCCAATGTGAGGTTCAATCCCAGGATCCTGAGATCATGATCTGGGCCAAAGGCAGATACTTAACAGACTGAGCCATGCAGTCACTCCTGATAATATAATTTTTTTTACAAAGTTAGACTTAGAAGAGAATCTGATTAACTAGTTAAAGTCTATATATGAGAAATGTCCAGCAAACATCTTATTTAAGGAAGAAGTTTTAGGTATATTTCATAATAAGACAAGAAAGCTTTGTGTCACCACCACTGGTTTACTTTAATGCTAAAGAATATAACCAATTTTATAAAACAAGAAACACAATGAAGAATAAATATTTGGAAGGGAAAAATGTTTCAGAAGACATACCCATTTATTAAAACTAACATAATCTTTTACACTGTTTGGTACAGAACCCTAGTTCTGGATAAAAGATTATCTTATAACAATCAACAGAATTATCACCTGGAATAATAAAATACATTTGTCATTTCACAGGAGACCAATAAAACTTTAAAATAGAAATACATTAATCTAATAACAATCACACAAGATGATTTTGGAGAAATTACTTCTGTACTAAAAGGCATACAAGAAGATCTGAGTAAATGTAGAGATAAACCATGTTCATGGATGGGATGAGTTAACATTTTAAAGACATCAAATTTTCCTCAATTCAATAAATAGTGCATGGAATTCTAATAAGTACTTCTGCAGAGGAACTTGAAATAGTGGGTCTAAAATATGTTTGGAAAAACAGAAGTCCGTAAGTAAAGGACAGTTTCGGAATAGAAGAGAAAAAAGAATATTTGCCATACCCTATATTACCAGATAATAATAAAAGAAAACAGTGTGGTTTATAACAAACAAATAAAATAATGTAACAGATTAAAGGGCCATAGATAGTCCCATATAAAATATGGTACAAAATTAAGGTAACTATTTGAATTAGTCTGGGAAAGCCCTAATTTATGCCTGTTGGTCCAGCAAAATTATCAGCATAACACCTTTTACTCTCAAATTTCTCTCAGTTTGGAGTTCAAAGTTCAAAGTTCAAAGTTCTCTCAGTTACAAATTATATGATGTCCTTATATGTAATAGATTGTCATAATAAATCAATGGAGGAAAGACAGATTTTTTTCTTAAACATATTGTGTGGTTTAAGTGGCTTAGCAAATGGAGAAAAATGGAAATTGATAAAATTTTGAATGTATTAAACCCCTAGGTATACAGATAGATTATAAATTATTAAGAAATTGTTGAAAACCACCTTGGTGATTTTGGAGTGGGAAATGATTTCTTGAGCAGTACCCAAAAAAGTCCAAACTAAAATGGGAAAATGGATTTAGCTACATAAAAATTAAGAATTTCTGTTCAATGAAGGACATTGTAGATAAAGATAACAGATGGGAGACAGACTGGGAGAAGATAATTACAACACTTAAAACTGACAAGGGATTAATATCTAGAATAATTAGGCAATTCCTGCAAGTCAACAAGAAAAAAAGATGAATTAACAAAGAATACGAATAGGCGATTCACAGAAGGGGAAACCCAAATTACCTACATGCTCATGAAGAGATCCCCAACATCACAAGCAGTCAGAGGGATATAAATTAAAACCACAATGAGACTCATCTTACACCCATCAGACTGATAAAAATTAGAAAGTCAGATGGTAACATTGTTGGCACAGATGTGGCAAAGGGAGAATCCTCATGCACTACTGGGGGGAGTATAAACTGGTGAGCCATTCTGGACTGCAATCTGTCAGGAAATTGAATATATGCGAATCCCGCAACCCAGAGAAATTCCTCTTGTGGACCGAGAGAAACACAGGGTCATAAGTGACATATACAAGGATAGTCAGAGCATGAGAGTTTGGGTAGGGAGATGTTGCTCTATGAAAACTTTCAGAGAGAAACAGACCACCCTAAACTGGAGTTGGCTTTCTGTGTCTGCAGGCTTGTATTTCCTGCTGAATCTTCATTAAGTAGGAAGCAGCGATGGCCCCATTCCACCCTAGTCCTAGGGCATTTTGTCAAGGCTCAGAAATAGCCCTCCCCTGGCACTCTCTAAAAATTTCAGTGCCCTATTAAGAAAAGTGTCTAGGGGGCACCTGGGTGGCTCAGTGGGTTAAGCCTCTGCCTTCGGCTCCGGTCGTGATCTCAGGGTCCTGGGATCGAGCCCCGCATTGGGCTCTCTGCTCAGCGGGGAGCCTGTTTCCCTTCTCTCTTTGCCTACTTGTGATCTCTCTGTCAAATAAGTAAATAAAATCTTTAAAAAAAAAGAAAGAAAAGTGTCTAGGAAGTTAAATACATTGAAAGTGTTAGGAATTCAGTGAAACATTTAAAAAAGAGGATGTGATCCCAGGGAGAGGGCAATTCTTAACACGGGGGAAATGATAGAGTATAGGCTTCAGTGACAGCACAATAAGAGAGAAATCCATGACATCATTGAGTGTAGACATTTGGGGGCTCCATACAAGTTGAAGACCCCTTCTGCTCTTTTCCTTTGCAAAGCAAAAGGAAAACTACTTCATGATTATGGCTGTGAAAACATGCACCGAGAGCCAAAAGTCTTTCCAGTTTTAGTGGAAATCTAGTTTGAACACCAGGTTATTATGAGAGAAGGTTCACTTGCCTTCCTGTCATTTCCGGAAAGCCAGGAAAATAGGTGGATTTTGTCCTCATCCAGATGGCACCTCAGAAAGGAGCTCATTCTCAGGTAGCTTCCTTTCTGGCTTTTAATTTTTTTCCTAGAACCACAGAACATTAGAGCTGGAAGTTTCCAAGAAGTCAACTGACACAACAGCAGCCCAGTATAGAATTCTCTCTACAAACATCCATTCCCTAATAAGTTTAACCTCAAGATTCTTCTGGAAACAGGCCATCAATCCATTACTTTAGGACACATCTTCCCATCTTCAGGAAAGCTGTGTAAGGCCCTCCTGATAGAGGTTATGGCAGAAAAGCCGCCTCCCTATTACTCAGGGGTTAGGTTATAACTCTTGGATCTCACCTCCTTCATGAAGTGAGAGTTCGTGTTCCTTATCAATCTTGCCTTCTCTAGGAGGTCCTCATTGTGAGATGAATGAAATGAATTTTAATGAAGATGAATTAATTTTAATGAAAATTAAATGACTTTAATCTTCCTCTAGACATTTAAGAAAACAGAGAACAGTGAATCTCTACCCCTCTCTAACCATCCCCCCAATTATTTTCAGGTGTCCCCAGAGGTATACCTATGGATGCACAGATATACCTCCTCAGCCTTGGCTGCCAAAGTGCCTGTTTTCCTGGTAGTTTCCTCACTGCTCTGCCACTGGTGAGCTTCATGAATGGTGCCCAGGGAGTTAAACCAAGGGTTTTCTTGAGGTTCTCTCTTGGTCTTTTAATCCCACCTCAGACCATTGTTTTGTTTCCTGCTGTGACTAAGGCCCTTGACATCTACCAATGGAATCAAAATGCCGTTCTGTCTACCATTAAGAGCACTCTGTGCCTGCCTGCTGCGGCTCCTGCCACCGCTGATACTGGTGTTCCTGTTGCTGATGTCTGCATGATGGGGACATCATCGCAGATATACAGTGTCTCCCACCTTTATGCCATTGTCTCTTCCACTGGTCCCACAGTGGTGTGACCCCTTACTCCAAAGCCTCATGGACACGATGGGCAAAAATACTCCATTTAGGTCTTATGTGCAGGTCTTCTTTCCCCAGGATTTAAGCACAAGTTGCTAGGGACTGAGCAGGGTGATGAGTCTAAGGGAAGGCACTGATGATCACCGATACCATTCCTCCTCACCCGCTCAGAGGCAGTTGCAGGCATCTCCGTCTGGGTTTTGGCTACTATTCCTTAGACTGACTTATTTCCCAGGACACTCCTCTATAGGCTTCCCCAGACTTGTTGCAATTTTAGGTTGGCAACAGCTATAGCTAGAGCTGGGACCCCTTTGCTCGGGGAAGGCTGGAAGTATAGACCAACACAGCCATTTTAGGTTAGCAGTAGTCCCCTCTACTTTGTATCTCTTCCTTTCTCCCTTCTCTGCTCCTCTCTCTCTTTGTTAAGGAGAAGCCCACCTACCCCTAGAAATCGGTTCGTTTCACAAGCTGGATTCTCAGTTAGCATGGTCCTTACCTTTCTTAACCTTACCGCAGGGTCCACGATCATGAACTAAAAGCTTCTCCTGTCATCCAGGAAAAATACAGCACTGTGGCTATGGATCTGGTCTCTGAAATCAGAGCGTCTCAAGTTCAATTCCTAATTCAGTCCCTTTCTGGCTTTGTGGTTTGGGCATACTGCTTATCCATCATCAGTCAGTTTGACTTTACCTGTAAAAGGAGAAAGCAATTATTACCCACTTCACAGGACTGTTGTTAGGATTAGGTAAGATATATGTCATGTAGCATCCAATATCTGGGGGCTACTACTGTTATTAATTAGGGAGAAAAACCCAAACCACACACAGGGCATGGGTGAGGTGCTCAAGGCTTCAACTGCCACATTCAAGTGGGGAGATGAATGCTTCCCAGTCTGAGTCATTCACTCAGATGCCGGCAATTTTCTGCCCTATTACCTGGTGATGGGGCCCTCTGGTGGCAGAGGGTGGTGTGATCTCTTTTCCTGTATTCACTCTCCCATAGACTTTCAACTTTCAAATGGGGAAAGGACCCAGTAGATTCTGCAACGGGCAAAGGGCCTTGGATTCACATGCTGAGCCATTTGTCCTTGTTGTTACAGGTCTGTTTATTTTCTCAGGATGCTGAATGTTAGGTATAAAACTGGACGCAAATATCAAGCCTAGTGATTTGGATCTTAATATAAAAATCAACTTCCCTCCCCCCAAGACTGTGGGATCCTTCTGGATCATTAATACCAACCTTAGAGATCTATTTCTGAACCAGTGGGCTGCTCCATACAGTGAATTGCATTACCTGTGGGACATTAGGGCTGGTTAAGTCCTTAAGAAGCCCTAAGCATTACAAAGCTAAAATCTCTCATCTTTTGGAATTGGGGAAAACAAATAAAACAAAACAAAAACAACATTTAGGTCATAAAATAAGTATCAAAAAGTCAGAGGAAGGTGAGCTTCCCCCATAATGACAACCTTAATGTATTTTTTGAACTATCAAGAATAAATTCCCCAACTCCCTGCTTTTTGGTAGCATTTGTTTTTCTACTATCTTAGCCTATGTTTTATCCCCCTTTGAGTCATCCATGTCTGTGAGACATGTAGGAAGTTCTAAGTCAGAGGTGATTAAAAATCTTGGTAATCTTTTCCATCTTGATGGTGTTTCATAATTTATAGATTGCTTCAATAGCTATTGTCTCAGAAATCTCACACCGACTTAAAACACTTAAAATACTGGTTTACAGTAGATTTTCAATAAAGGAAAAAGAAGCTTGAACAAGGAGCGAAGAGGACATATTATCTATGTCTGTGTAGAAGGAAGTAGAGTCCCAGGGAGGTTATGTAAATCACTGGTCCAGCAGGGAGTAGAGTTGGCCCTTGTGTCCAGGACATCTGACAGCTTCTTTATATTATAGCTCAGCTCCGTGGGACACACTGAAAGTCCCTGGTGAAAAGGAACTCAGTCTTACTTGAAGAAAATTATGCAACAAAACAGAAAATAAAGTAATTTCTTTAGGCATTTCGATAAAGCATCATATCACAATGCATAATCAGCTAAGGCTGGGAGGAACCTCATTTTATAGAGGAAGGAAACTGATGACCGGGGAAAGGGAGAGTGACTTGCGTGAGATGCATGGGAGCTCACTGGCAGGACTGGTGCTGGGACTCTGATCTCTGCCCCAAAATCTACACAATGGGGGCAGCTGAGACAAGCCAGAGTGGACCTGCTTCCCACCGCCACTTGTGGCTGGAAACACTGAGCATACTGTTCACTCATTGTTTATTCTGCAAATATTTTGTAAAGCAAAAGAGAATGCTGCTGTGGTACATACTAACTCTATGGTCTTTCTACTTTCACCTGGCTTTTAAGGTCAAAATTAAATGAGTCCTGCTCAGAAAACAGAGGAAAGAACATATAGAGACTAAATCCAGACTAAGAGAAATGGTCATTTTGAAGCACAAAATACCCAATGATGTCTGAATTTTTATGAAAATAAGATTCTGTTTTTGAGGGGAAAACATAGAGAGGGTACAGATTAAAAAGGGCACAAAAGGGGTGCTGCAAAGACCCGAGATTAGGAATTAGGGGTGTCAGTTTGTAAGAGGCTCTCAGCAGTTCCACTGGCTTTCTTTGGGACTGGGACCTGGTACAAGCAATTTCTTTCTGAGCCTCAGTTTTTCCATCTGCTAAAATGACAAGGTTGGGCGATGTATCACACAGGCCCTTTATGGGATTTGACCTTCTGTGACATTAAGTGCTCTCTTTATTTTTCATATTTTCACCCCAGATGAAAGAACAATTTGTTGATTTACTAAGAAGCAGACCGTCACCAAAGTCAATCCTCTACTTCGCCTATTGAAATTTTTTGGGCGACAACTGACTCTGGGGCTGGCTTGTGTATGTTGAAAGCCTGCCATTCACCACCTCAATTTCGGCATTGGAATGGCACTGGAATTCTATGACGCCCACTCTTTTGAATTGGAGAAGGGCACGGTGACATTGGCATTTCTGCTTGGGGCTAGTGGTTGAATCACCCTTTAAAACTAGTAGTTGGGTTGCAATCCAAAGATGGCTACTGACTGGAGCCAAAAGTTTCCACAAGGATGTCATTAAGAGGAGTGACTTTCATTACCAGAGGAGAAAGTCGGCTCTCTAGAAGTAAGGCGGTTTGTGAATGACGAGTGCCATCTACAGCATTTGAGTTAAACCCACTAGTCAGGACTGACACAAGGTCCTTAATTTTTTTTTCATGTCTCATTTTTCTATCTGATGACCCAATGTCAAGGTTTTACTGGTGTCTGTAATAGGCCAGATAAAGGCACAAGGCAGATAACTAGGAAATGTTTGATAAATAAATGAATCTTCCTGTCCAGAATCAAAGAGTTAATAGGAAAGAAAGAGAGGATGTGTGTATGTCGAAGAGTGAAAACAAGGTAGCCCATGACCTGTGCTATAAAAAAGAGAAAAGTCAAGTATCACAGAGGCTTCAGAGGCAGAGAGATTATGTGGCTGGAACATCATGAAAAAGAAGGAATTTGAGCTGCACCGTGAAGGACAGGTCTGCGTTTCATACATAAGGGGGGTAAAGAGGAGGGAGAGGATAGCCTGGTTAAGAGAGCATAAGCAAGGTTAGGAAGGATCTATATTATGTGTAGAAAAGAGCTGCGGTCTAGGGTACCTGAAGTGGAGAAGAAGATTAGAAAGGTCAGTTGGTCTTACTGGGAAAAAACTAGGATGACAGAATCTTTGGATTTCTGCAGAAAACGGACAGCCCCTGGATCTTTTTGGAGAAGGGGCATGATGTGATCAAAACAGAGGATTAGAGTTAATTCATTTAGACCTATAATAACAGTACTCCATGAGAGGACTGTAGTATTGGATTTTATGTCAAAGTGTGATTTGCTCGTTGAAAGTGTAATGCTCGGGGGGAGACAAGATGGCGGGGAAGTAGGAGGAGGCGCCTTTTCAACCTGCACCCTAAAGTGAGCTGATTACCTACCAAAGAACTCCGATCACCCATGAAATCAGCCTGAGATCAGAATTATACACGTCTGGATCTCTACGGGGGCCAGAAGACGCCAGTGGGCAGGTAAAGTGGAGTGGGAACGTCGGACTGATATCGGAAGATAAACAAAAGGGGGAGGGAGCCACCAGAGGCGACCGACTGGAAAATAATACCCCAATACGAGAGTGCCCGGCATCTGGGGACCAGCATTAACTTGGAGTCTGGTTGAAAGCACTCAAAAGAGCAAAGACTCGCGCGGGGAAATTGTGGGAATCGGGGCGGATAGGGATAGGGGCTTAAATCCCCAGACCCAGGGCAGCATCCCCTGGCGCTGAGCCGGAGAGTGCGGCGGAGAAACCTGGTCTTTGTCCCGGAGCCGCCAGTGCGCCCGAGAACGGGTGGAGTCCGGCTCCCGTGAGGGGCTGGGGCCACGCCAGACGGCAGAACGCGCACCTTCCTGGAGATGCGCGCGTGCCTCAACCTCCCTTGAGAGAGGTGCACGAACGCCCAGCCTGGTGTTCTGGGACCCACGCGGTGATAGACCCACGCGGCGATAGAGCCGATAGAGCTGGAGGCGCCGCGCCCCAAACCATCCCCTGGGAGAGGTGCGTGCAAGCCCTGAGCTCTCAGCCCCAGCCAGCGGGAAAATCTCAGTGTGCGATTGCTGCTTGGAACCTCTCTGGCGGTCTGGAGCTGCCCAGACAGCCACAGCTGCCTTGGTTTTGCGTACAAGCAGGAGATCCTGCGTCCCCAGGGACCGTGACTCAGAACCTGCTCTGCCCGCGGCCCAGCGGCTGCAGCACCTGCAGGGGAGCAGACTGAGGCTTCTCTCTGAGAGGGAGGTTGGGGTGCAGTTTTCTTTCCTCTAAACCTCCAAAAACCATCAAAAGCTGTCAAGGCGAGAGAAAAGAAGTGAACAAACATAAAAACCTCCAGAGAACAAAAACCTGAAAAAAACGTTTTTCTCAGAGCCCACCCCCTTGAGGGGGTTGGGAGGACTTAACTCAGGGAACATCATTGACTGAAAACCCACGTGGCAGCCCCCTCCCCCAGAAAACAAATCAGGAAAAAAAAAAAAAGACTACAAGAGAACAACCACCACTACTTCATAGATACAACTTTTATTTTTAATTCTTTCCCACTATTCTGGTTCATTTTTTTTCTTTTTTTATATAGATAATTTTTTAACCTATTTACCATCACAGTGAGATGTCCAGTACATCAAATTCCATGATAAACTTCTAACCTGAATTTTTTGATACATACACATGTGTTTTTCTTTTGCTTTTCTATTTTCTTAATTTTTAAAAAAATTTTTAATTTAGTTTAGTCCAGTTTATTCCTTTTTTATTTTTATTTTCTAATATTCATATAGAGTTAAACTTCAAGGTAACCCCCTTTCTCCAAGCAATGCTACCCCTATAGGTGAACCAATTTTTAATCCCCCCTTTTCTTAGGAAAGTTGAGTCCTTTAACAAAGATATCAAGATACATCCAGGAAGAATCAAAATAACCTTCCTCGCCCACACCGAGAATCTATAACCATGCTCCCATCTTTTTCTTCTGCCAGTGTCTCTGTGTATTTATGTTTGTCTGGATAGTATATAAATCTTATACTTGGGGTTCTTCTTGACGAGGCTCCTCCTTTTTTTTGCTTATACATATATTTTTTTTCTCTCGTCATATACTTTTATCAGTCTTTTTGTTTGTCTGTTTTTGTTTGTATACGTCATAAACCTTACCCTGGGGCCCATTTGGGCTGAACCTTCACTTTTATCTTCCCTTTTTTTCCTGTCTCTCTCTCTCCCTCTTTTTTCTTTTTCTTTTCTTTTTTCTCTCATTTGGGTGGGGAATCCTGAGTGCTCAGAAGCGTTCCAGGGTGCACCTTGACTGCACCACGGTCAATACATCCAGCTACATCTGTCCAGTCATCTCTCACCAAAATGACTAGGAGGAGGAATCCCCAACAGAAGAAAAATACAGAGGATGGGCCTTCTGCAACAGAGCTAACGGCTATCAACATAGACAATATGTCAGAAAGAGAATTCAGGCTAACAATTATCCAGGCAATAGCTAGGTTGAAGAAAGCCATGGATGACCAAACAGAATTGATTAGGGCAGAATTGAAAGCGACCAGAGAGGAGGTTCATAATGTTAGGGCAGAGCTGAAGGCCACCAGGGATGAGGTTCACAACGCTCTCAATGAGTTCCAATCTAATCTAAATTCTCTAAAAGCTAGGGTAACTGAGACAGAAGATAGAATTAGTGATCTGGAGGACAAACAAATAGAGAGAAAGGATCAGGAGGAAGCCTGGAACAAACAGCTTAGAAGCCACGAAAACAGAATCAGGGAAATAAATGATGCCATGAAACGTTCCAACGTCAGAATTATTGGAATCCCTGAAGGGGAGGAGAAAGAAAGAAGTCTAGAAGATATAGTGGAACAAATTTTTCATGAAAATTTTCCCAATCTTGCGAATGGAACAAGTGTTCATGTACTAGAAGTAGAAAGGTCCCCCCCCAAGATTATAAATTCAAAAAAAACATCCAGGCACCTCATAGTAAAATTGAGGAATCATAATTGTAGATACAATCTCTTGAAAGCTGCTAGGACAAAGAACCTCCTTACATACAGAGGAAAGCCCATCAGAATAACGTCAGACCTGTCCACAGAGACCTGGCAAGCCAGAAAGGGCTGGCAAGATATATTCAGGGCACTAAATGAGAAGAACATGCAGCCAAGAATACTTTATCCAGCAAGACTGACATTCAAAATGGATGGAGAGATAAAGAGTTTCCAAGACCGGCAAGGCTTGAAAGACTATGCAACCACCAAGTCGACACTGCAGGAAATATTAAGGGGGGTTCTATAAAAGAGGAAAAATCCTAAGAATAGCATTGAACAGAAATATAGAGACAATCGACAGAAAGAAAGACTTCAAAGATAACACAATGTCAATAAAAACGTATCTCTCAATAATCACTCTCAATGTGAATGGCCTAAATGCACCCATAAAACGACACAGGGTTGCAGATTGGATAAAACGACAGGACCCATCCATATGTTGTCTACAAGAGACCCATTTTGAACCTAAAGATACACCCAGACTGAAAGTGAAGGGATGGAGAAGCATCTTTCACGCCAATGGGCCTCAAAAGAAGGCCGGGGTAGCGATTCTCATATCAGATAAATTAGATTTTAAACTAAAGACAGTAGTCAGGGATACAGAAGGACACTACATCATTCTTAAAGGGACTATCCACCAAGATGATCTAACAATTGTAAATATCTATGCCCCCAATATGGGAGCAGCCAATTACATAAGAAAACTATTAATCAAGATAAAGAGTCATATTGATATGAATACATTAATAGTAGGAGATCTTAACACGCCTCTCTCAGAAATAGACAGATCATCGAAGCAGAAAATCAATAAAGAAATAAGAGCATTGAATGACACATTGGACCAGATGGACCTCATAGATATATACAGAACATTCCACCCTAAAACAACAGAATACTCATTCTTCTCAAGTGCACATGGAACCTTCTCCAGAATAGACCACATACTGGGTCACAAATCAGGGCTCAACCGATACCAAAAGACTGAGATGATTCCCTGCATATTCTCAGATCACAATGCTTTGAAACTGGAGCTCAATCACAAGGAAAAGTTCAGAAGGAACTCAAATACCTGGAAGCTAAAGACCACCTTGCTTAAGAATGCTTGGATCAACCAGGAGATCAAAGAAGAACTTAAACAATTTATGGAAACCAATGAGAACGAAGACACTTCACTCCAAAACCTATGGGATACAGCAAAGGCGGTCCTAAGGGGGAAATTCATAGCCATCCAAGCCTCCCTCAAAAAAATTGAAAAATCCAGAATACACCAGCTGTCTCTACACCTTAAAGAACTGGAGAATCAACAACAAATCAAACCAACTCCACACGTAAGAAGGGAAATAATCAAGATTAGAGCAGAGATCAACGAGGTAGAAACCAGAGATACAGTAGAACGTATCAACGAAACTAGAAGCTGGTTTTTTGAAAGAATCAATAAGATCGATAAACCATTGGCCACACTAATCCAAAAGAAAAGAGAGAAAGCCCAAATTAATAAAATTATGAATGAAAAGGGAGAGATCACAACTAACACCAAGGAAGTAGAAACAATCATCAGAAGCTATTATCAACAGTTATATGCCAATAAGCTAAGCAACCTAGATGAAATGGATGCATTCCTGGAAAACTATAAACTCCCAAAATTGAACCAGGAAGAAATTGACAACCTGAATAGACCGATATCTAGTAACGAGATTGAAGCAGTGATCAAAAACCTCCCAAAAAACAAGAGCCCAGGACCTGACGGATTCCCTGGGGAATTCTATCAAACTTTCAAAGAAGAAATAATACCTATTCTCCTGAAGCTGTTTCAAAAAATTGAAGCAGAAGGAAAACTTCCAGACTCTTTTTATGAAGCCAGCATCACCCTGATCCCCAAACCAGGCAAAGACCCTACCAAAAAGGAGAATTTCAGACCGATATCACTGATGAATATGGATGCTAAGATTCTCAACAAGATCCTAGCAAACAGGATCCAACAGCACATTAAAAAGATTATCCACCATGACCAGGTAGGATTCATCCCTGGGTTACAAGGATGGTTCAACATTCGCAAATCAATCAATGTGATAGAACAAATCAATAAGAGAAGAGAGAAGAACCACATGATCCTCTCCATTGATGCAGAAAAAGCTTTTGACAAAATCCAGCATCTGTTCCTGATTAAAACGCTTCAAAGTATAGGGATAGAGGGAACATTCCTGAACTTCATCAAATCTATCTATGAAAAACCCACAGCAAATATCATCCTCAATGGGAAAAAGCTTGCAGCCTTCCCATTGAGATCAGGAACATGACAAGGATGCCCACTCTCACCACTCTTGTTCAACATAGTATTAGAAGTCCTAGCAACAGCAATCTGACAACAAAGAGAAATAAAAGGTATCCAAATTGGCAAGGAAGAAGTCAAACTCTCTCTCTTCGCAGATGACATGATTCTTTATATGGAAAACCCGAAAGACTCCACCTCCAAACTACTAGAACTCATACAGCAATTCAGTAATGTAGCAGGATACAAAGTCAATGTCCAGAAATCAGTGGCTTTCTTATACACTAACAATGAGAATACAGAAAGGCAAATTAGAGAATCGATTCCATTTACTATAGCACCAAAAACCATATGATACCTCGGAATAAACCCAACCAAAGAGGTTAAAGATCTGTACTCGAGGAACTACAGAACACTCCTAAAAGAAATTGAAGAAGACACAAAAAGATGGAAGACCATTCCATGCTCTTGGATGGGAAGAATAAACATCGTTAAAATGTCTATACTGCCCAGAGCAATCTATACTTTTAATGCCATTCCAATCAAAATTCCACCAGTATTTTTCAAAGAGCTGGAGCAAATAATACTAAAATTTGTATGGAATCAGAAGAGACCCCGAATTGCTAAGGAAATGTTGAAAAACAAAAATAAAACTGGTGGCATCACGTTACCTGATTTCAAGCTTTACTACAAAGCTGTGATCACCAAGACAGCATGGTACTGGCATAAAAACAGACACATGGACCAGTGGAACAGAGTAGAGAGCCCAGATATGGACCCTCAACTCTATGGTCAAATAATCTTTGACAAAACAGGAAAAAATATCCAGTGGAAAAAAGACAGTCTCTTCAATAAATGGTGCTGGGAAAACTGGACAGCTATATGTAGAAGAATGAAACTTGACCATTCTCTTACACCGTACACAAAGATAAACTCGAAATGGATAAAAGACCTCAACGTGAGACAGGAATCCATCAGAATCCTCGAGGAGAAAATAGGGAGTAACCTCTTTGATATCAGCCATAGCAACTTCTTTCAAGATATGTCTCCAAAGGCGAAGGAAATAAAGGCAAAGATGAACTTCTGGGACTTCATCAAGATAAAAAGCTTCTGCACAGCAAAAGAAACAGTCATCAAAACAAAGAGGCAACCCACGGAATGGGAGAAGATATTTGCAAATGACAGTACAGATAAAAGGTTGATATCCAGGATCTATAAAGAACTCCTCAAACTCAACACACACAAAACAGATAATCATATCAAAAAATGGGCAGAAGATATGAACAGACACTTCTCCAATGAAGACATACAAATGGCTACCAGACACATGAAAAAATGTTCATCATCACTAGCCATCAGGGAGATTCAAATCAAAACCACATTGAGATACCACCTTACACCAGTTAGAATGGCCAAAATTAGCAAGACAGGAAACAACGTGTGTTGGAGAGGATGTGGAGAAAGGGGAACCCTCTTACACTGTTGGTGGGAATGCAAACTGGTGCAGCCACTTTGGAGAACAGTGTGGAGATTCCTCAGGAAATTAAAAATAGATCTTCCCTATGACCCTGCAATTGCACTGCTGGGTATTCACCCCAAAGATACAGATGTAGTGAAAAGAAGGGCCATCTGTACCCCAATGTTTATAGCAGCAATGGCCACGGTCGCCAAACTGTGGAAAGAACCAAGATGCCCTTCAACGGATGAATGGATAAGGAAGATGTGGTCCATATACACTATGGAGTATTATGCCTCCATCAGAAAGGACGAATACCCAACTTTTGTAGCAACATGGACAGGACTGGAAGAGATTATGTTGAGTGAAATAAGTCAAGCAGAGAAAGTCAAGTATCATATGGTTTCACTTATTGGTGGAGCATGACAAATAATATAGAGGACAAGGGTAGATGGAGAGGAGAAGGGAGTTGAGGGAAATTGGAAGGGGAGGTGAACCATGAGAGACTATGGACTCTGAAAAACAACCTGAGGGTTTTGAAGGGGCGGGGTGGGAGGGTGGGGGAACCAGGTGGTGGGTATTAGGGAGGGCACAGATTGCATGGAGCACTGGGTGTGGTGAAAAAACAATGAATACTGTTACGCTGAAAATAAATAAAAAATTAAAAAAAAAAAAAAAAAAAAGAAAGTGTAATGCTCGGGGAGCCTGGGTGGCTCAGTGGGTTAAGCCTCTGCCTTTGGCTCAGGTCACGATCTCAGGGTCCTGGGATCAAGCCCTGCATCGGGCTCTCTGTGCAGCGGGGAGCCTGCTTCCCTTCCTCTCTCTCTGCCTGCCTCTCTGCCTCTTTGTGTTCTCTCTGTCAAATAAATAAAATAAAATTAAAAGAAAAGAAAAGAAAGTGTAATGCTCATCCTGGGTGAAGAAGAGGAACTCTTTCAGGTGATCAGAGGGTTCATTAATATTTCTGGAAAATGACCGAATAAAACTCTGCTACCCTGGATGATCTAATTTATCTAGCATAAGTAGAAACGTACCCTTAGAGAGTTTTTTTAACCATGCCCTTCACTGGCTAAGGTCTATTTTTAATCAATGCTCATATATATATTTTTAAAGCACTACACTAAAGATAAACATCCTGTATGGCAAACATGGTATTTTAGTTCTAAGAGCACTAAAGGTCTTCCCAAACAAATATGATTTTATTTTCAGCATTAGTACTATCTAACTGCCAACAGCATAATCTTCAAGTGCAAGGATTACAGTGAATTCATCTGTGGCCAGGTCTGCTTTTCCCTTTCATCTGCAGGAGTATATGACTTATGTAATTGCTATTCATCACTAGAGGAAAAGAAGGACTATAAGGCTCAAAAATGTTCTTCTAAATAATCAGGATTTATACATTTGATGGCATAAGTGAAAAAGAGGATAGATATTGAAATTAGATGTCTGGGTTCAGTTTTGATTCTGTCAGTTATTATTAGTGATGCTGGAACAGGTCATTAGGTCTCTAAACCTCAGTTCTTAATCTGTCAAATGGGAAAATATCTGTATTGTACCTAGAGTAGAAGCTGGCACAGAGTAACTGTCTGCTAAGCTGTAGCTATTTTAATCATCGTCATTGTCACTAATACATAGTCATCCTAGATTTCCTGTCCCCACGGTAAAAAGTTACTTGTAGGATAACTGAAACGATGTCGCATTCCTGAGTAGTCTTGGATCACAGCCACAAGGACTGTACTGGAGGGGAGGAGCCTGGGACTGAGTGGTTGGAGGCTGAGGAGACTTGCCGGCTGCAGGAACTTGGCACTGGGGCAGGCTGTGGTCTCCATTCGAGGGTCCAATATCCACACTAAGCTCAGGCAGGGGCTGGAGCCAGAAAAGGAAGGCTCAGTAGGAAGGTAGAGAAGAGTAAAGGAAAATCCAGTGGCAGGAGGGTGCTGCCCAAGGTCAGGGGGAGAGGCAGGATCCAGAGAGTGTAGGGCCTTGGTGAGAGCGCCTCTAAAGGGAACCGGCAAGAGTTCTGCAGACTCCTGAGGCGTCTCAAAGACACAGGGTGTGCGCACCAGTGATTTGAGGAAACTGAGGCAAAAGCTCAGTTGATTTGTCATTGGGGCTCGATCAGTGGTTCATCTGGGGCATACTGAAATTCTAGATCAATGACAGCAAGGTTTAATTTCAGGGTCTATGTCAGTAGACAGGGATTTTTGGTAAGCTCTCTGCTCCTCCCGGGCCTGGAAATCTACACAGCCTGGGAGGACTCAGAGAGCAAAGTGTGGTCCAGTAAGGCTGATGATCTGGTCTGTGTGTCAGGACTGTTGCAAATATCCAGCGAGTAGATATAGGAGGCAGAGCTGGCTATTTCTTGGGGAAGTATCTAGGAAAATTTTCCTGGCCTGAGTTATAGGGAATAGTTAGGCAGGGAATTCTTTAAGTCAAAAGCCCAGCAGAGAAAAACAGGGAAAGGGGAATGATTCATCTGTCAAACCAGGGAAATTGAAAGATTGTGTAACAGAAACATCACAACAGAGTTTTTAAGTCTTCTCTAAAAGATTTACCAGTTTCTTTTTTAAAAGTTCTAAGATTAAAGATATTTTCCATTATGCTTTTCCTGTAGTGGAAGCTGCCCAGGGAATGCAATTTTTGTTTTATGGCTATTAGTCAACTCTTTCAACTGTCTCCTTACCACCCCAAAAAACAGGTATAAAAACTCACGCTTCTTTATTGAGCCCAGAGGGGAAGCGGAGAAGTACTGGAATGAGTAAAATCCCTATTTAAGACAGAGAAAGGTTTTGAAATCCAGGTAGCTTAATTTTTTTTCTTTTCTGAGGATACAGGTATGGCTTTTTCTGTCAAGGCCAAGTAGGTGGAGGATGCTATGAGAATTGATATCAAAGTGAGAGGTTTAATATGTGCATTACTGAGACCTGTGTTTGTGTGTATATAATATGGTCTTTCAAAAATATCTATTTGCCCTAATCAAACCTTTTTTCTTCTTTTTTTTTTAAATGAAGTTTTACCTGGTATTTAGTTACTCTGGACCAAATTCAAAGTGTTGTGTGTGGACACTAAAGCCAAAATAGAAGGTCCTGTCCCCATGTTACCAAGGAGCTATGAGATAGCATCTCCCCATCCCCAGTTCCAAGGCCTCCCCACCACCGTGTGCTGCCTTCCTTCTGGTGTCCTCTCACATTCCCTCTTTGTCGTTCTGAAAATTTTGTTGTGTTCCCCACTTAGGTTGGGGTTTCCAAAGCGACTCTGAGGCAAGAATTCAAGTGAAAGCCAGTTTTTAAAAATCATTCCCAGGAGCAAATCACAAGGCAGTAGGGAAGTAGGACCCCGAAGGAAGCAGAGGAGGGCAAGCCGGGGTGTTTCATGCCTGCTTCCATCACTGTAAAAACCAGAGGTATTCCTGCTGTTCTCTCTCTCTCTCCCTCATTTGGGTGTGACTCCTTTTCAGCAGAGAGCTGGGCCCAATAAAGAGGCCTCAGTAGATGTTAAGTAGATGAATGAATAGAGTTTCAAGTCTCCTTCCAGTTGAAGTAATCTCTCTCCCCTACCAACTTTCTGTGATTACATCATTTTCCTTTGAATCATAATTATTTATATGCATATGCTAAATCCCCTGCTCATTTATAAGCTCCTTGAGGTCAAGAATCATGTTGGACTCTCCATGACAGAACCTAGTCTGGGTGTTTGACATGGTAGGGACCCAGGCAAAGCCAGCTGGAATGGTTGAAACATTCTCTGATAGATGAACAGCTTGAATGCATAGTCCTAGATCAGGGTGGGATTTTTAGTTTTTATTCATGTTCACACCTACTCCTTTGGGGCTACATGGTCTTGGGCTACTATCAAAATGATTGCAGAACCTTTGGAACACTTCAATGTCATGTAAATTTCAAAGATACACAGTCCTAAGTGCCTGAGATTTTTTTACCCTTACTCATGCTTACTCTTCCAATGGCATCTCGAGGTTTGTTCCCACCCCCAAGGGGAATAATTTCTGAAATGTAAGAATTAATCACTCTTGCTTCCTTCTTGAAGCATTGCTAAATTAATGGCTTGACATCACATCTATCACCCTTCCTCTAAGCTCTCTAGGCCCATTAGGATTGGGGAGTGTCTGAGAACACGGTACAGGCTAAGTAAAAAAATATTCCGTGGGAATCAGTAAGTGGATCCAAAAATGTTCAATACACAGCAGCATTTGAGGCCCTGGGCTTATTATTGTTTGTGTTGCCAGCACATGATGTATGTACAGTTCAGCATCCAAGTGCTTGCTGGTGTTTGCACTGGTACCCCACCTCTCCGTGTCTCAATCGTTAGAGTGGAAAGTATCTCCTCCGGGCTGTAACACATGCATGAAAAGATTTTGGGATTGGAAATCATTTCATAAAACTCCAGCAGTTTTGTTTTGTCTAGACACAAGGCAATAAAAAGGAAAATTATCAGAGATGATAATAAGATGGCATATGTAAGAGGGGTACTTCGTATAGAGCCATGATCTTTTTGTTGTTTTTGTTGTTGTTTTTTACACATTCTGTGGCCTCACTTCTAGAATCTGATCACCTTCTGCAAATCCTTTAATGACTCTCCTGTGTGGCCCAAGAGAGAAAGTGTTAACAGCTATGGGCAAAACTTTCACTGAAACAAATGAGTTAAATAAAACAACAACAACAACAACAACAAAAAACATTAAATAAAATGACCCACTGGTAGAAGACAAGAAGGGGTTATTCTTATTTCTGAAGCACAGTTCCTACTTTTGTATGGATCTTAACACACGAATATGGCAGGAACCTCTGGATCTTTGAAGTCTTCCTTTGCATTGTGTGTTGACTGAAATGAAGTTGTGAGTTCTGTGTGAGTAGATTGTTGGCTGGAAAGATACCTTAGGGATTATGTAACACCCTCCCACCTACATGGCCCCTTCAAGAGGAATGAGGCCTCAGAAATGACAGCTAATTTGGGGCGTCTGTGTGGCTCAGTGAGTTAAAGCCTTTGTTCTCGGCTCAGGTCATGATCCCAGGGTCCTGGGATTGAGCCCCGCATCAGGCTCTCTACTTGGCAAGGAGCCTGCTTTCCTTCTTCTCTCTCTGCCTGCCTCTCTGCCTACTTGTGATCTCTGTCAAATAAATTAATAAAGTTTAAAAAAAAAAGAAATGACAGCTAATTTAAATATTTGCTAGAACCAAAGTTTTAACCCCACACTCTGGGTTCTTTCTACCACCTCACGATTTGCTCTCCTTGAAGCCATCAGTGACCGGCTTACCAATGGTTCCCTTCTGTGTGATCAAGGAGTATAATCTTGGGCAAGCAACTCTCCACAATATAGTTTGGCCTTAAATGACAGTGACATAGAAAGTAGAAAGTGAAAAATTTAGCTACTTATTATACCGTGGTGCCAAATACCCAACCTAACTGAATTATCTTTTGTTCTGTATATTTATAACTGTGTATGTACCCCTTTGTGGGCCTATAAAGCCTCCCATGAGATCAAGGGATTTAGAAGGGTCAGGGACTCTTAAAATTCGTTCAGTCTCCACAAACAAGGAATCCCAACAAAGAGGCCTGCATTATGAAACTGTTTTAAGAAAAATAATCCTTAAAAAAAAAAAAAAAAAAAAAAGAAAAATAATCCTTAATGCTGGTTTCTTAAAGCTGTTGCTTTCTTGGGAAAGTCGTAGGTTGTCCATAAAGGTGATTTACCCAGGATGTGGCTAACTTAAAACAGCTGTATTTAAAACATACACTCAGGCTTTATCCTTGAGGCTGGGGAAGAGATGGATAATTTGTGCTTTTGTTGCTCAGGCTGAATTGGTGAAATGGACCTCAAAGTATATGAGTTAGAAGACATGCTCAGAGGCACTGAGAAAGACCCATATGCACAGAGACCAGTTCACAAGCAAGATGTAGCAAACTCCGACTGTGGTAGTTTCGTTTAGACAATTGTCTTTCTCTGATCGTATTTAGTTTTGCCCTTCCAGGTACTAATGCTGAGATACCAATGGTCATGAGGGTGTCCCAGGAAAGATATGCACCATTTTTGACTCTATCATTTACTAGCTCTGTGACCTTGAGCAAGTTATTTAATCTCAAACCTCCATTTCCTAATACCTACAATGTAGGTAATGGTATTTCCAATTCACAGGGTTGTTATGAGGATTACATGAGATAGTCCCAAGTAAGTGTTCGGCACATAGATGGTCTCAAAAATAACAATAAGAATAATTAATATTTACTGAATACTTTCTGGGTACTAAGCATAGTTCTAAACACATGGATTAATTCAATTAAATGCTTCAAATGACTCCACGAGATAGATAATATTATTGCTTCGATTTTAGGGGTGAGGAACTTGAGGTACAGGGAGATTATATAATTTGCCTAAGATTGCATAGCCAGAGGTTCAAGGAATTCAAACCTTGACAGTCTGGCACCAGAGGCACTTACAGGTTAATTATTATTGTTATTGTATTCTTAGAACAATACCTAAGAACAGATTAAGACATTGCATAAATTGCATGCAGAGTAACTAATAATCTAACAAATGTGCATTGAGGAAAGGGAATTTACCCAGATTCAAGCCAAAGATTCAAGGATCGGAGTCTTCGGGGGAATATAGAGAGTTTGCGTTGTTAGTATCTAAAGTCAAAGACACATATGCAGGAGATGAGGCTGGAGAAGTACCAAGTCATGAAGCTCTTGTGATGAGAACTTGTGATAAGGAGCCAAATCTTACCCTACACTTGAAGAAGAGTCAAGGAAGGGTGAGAATTGGAGAGAGGGAGAGTCTGGGTCCTGAAAGTCACTTCTTTTGAAGCCCTAGATGCAGTGTGGCTGAGGTTTTCCTTTGAACCCTCCAGTTATTTAAGTTAATGCCTTTTCTTTGCTTGTGCTAGTTTGAGTTGGATTTCTATCACTTGGAATGTAAAGAATCTTGACAAGAATGATTAGTTCAAAAACTGTTATTTCAGGTAAGAAAATACGAATGCAAGATTTAAAGTAGGGGTGGTACAGACCAAGATAAGACTATAAATTAGAGAGCTAGTTAGCAAGTAGAAGAGGCTGATAGAGCCTGATGAAATTCTTTTAGAGAATTGTCTCTCTTTCATCATGCGCTGCCTTGGAAAGGCTGTTAATCAAAGAGCTCTCCCTTAGTTTGGCCAAGGGATAGGTCTTTGACAAATGTAGGCAAAGGACCCTTTCCTCTGTGATTTGAGTCCTAATAGTATAACCCAAGATTAGGACAAAGAAAAGTTTGTCCATTCGTTTCAGTGGCAAGGCTGACGAGATGCTCAGGAAGTTTCTCCTAGTAAGACTTCTGGGGTTGTCTGTTGTTGACCTATCAAACCTGATTCTTTCACCTGCTGCTCCCTTTCCCCCCAATTCTGTGAGTAAACCCTCTTTTTACACTAATATTCTTCATAAGTTTCAGTTAGTTTATCTTACCTATAGTCATAGTCTTAAAGAATATAGAATCCAGGAAGTGAGATGTTGAAGTGACTGACTAAAAACTGTACAACTATCTGAGTTGGATGAAAAGCAGAGAAAGATCCTTTATGTTCTGGGAAATATGCAACACTTTTCATGATGTTAGAGTCTACTAGCTGTTTCTTGTGACCTTCAGCAAAGCTCTATAAGAAAGAAATCAACGAAGATTAAAGTTGGTTTACTGGTGAAAAGAGAATGACTCCTGGACATGATAGCCTAGATTCTGTTTCTCCTTGCTAACCACAAGCAAAACCCATGTAAACAATGTAAGAGGCAACCAAAAAGACATCTCTTAAAGGTGATAAGCAAAAGACAAACAGGTTTAGGGTCACAGCACTGTAGGGAAAAAAACAAACAAACACAATGTCAAGAATCCAATCTCCCACCAGACAGAAAAAGGATGGCCAGAATTTCCTGACCTCTAGTCTAGCAACAAAAGGCAACCCACATAGGCTTCTTCTTTCCAAGACTGACAACATAAAGTGAACTGGACACCACCAGCAAATATGGATTGACTTGGAATTCTTCCTAGCTGGGCTTGGGAATTTCTTCCCTTGCCCAGGGACATCAGAATGGATGGGTAGAACCAGGAGGAAAGACCAATCCAAAAGAAGATGGCCTGGGAAGCCTGAGATTCCCCTTTCCTGCCCAGACTCTAAGAGCCTGAGATTCTCTTCCTGCCCAGAGACAGTAGAAGAGCTAGGATAGCATGGGTAGAGGGATCCTACCACAACAAGTGCTTAGTCTGGAAGCCTCTTTATGCCAACACACTTGAGACTACCATTTTCCACCATGAGATACTTGGTGATCCAGCCCGGCGAAATTTTTCTACCACTTCAAGCAGTACCAACAAGGATCGTGGGAACACCAATAGCCTCACATAAGCCAACCAGACAAAATGATACTGAAAATACTATGGGAATTAAACTATCATTGGAACCACAGACCAAGAAAGTAGACCAGGATCTACCTGCATGCTTAATCTAAGCAGAGTAATAAAATTAAAAGATTTAAATAGGATACAGAGTCACCTAACATAATTGACACAGTGTCTAGAATACAACAGAAAATCACTCATCGTACTTAGGATTAAGAATAATCACAACTTGAATGAGAAAGACAACTGGTATCACCTCTCACGTGAATCAAACATGGGAATTTTATGACAAAGATTTTAAAGCAGTTAAATAAAAATGACTTGACAACCAATTACAGATTTTCTTGAAGCAAATGAAAAAATAGAAAACTTCAGCAAAGAAGTGGAATTTATAGAAAGGAGCCAAATGAAAATTACAGAGCTAAAAAATATAATACTGGATATTAAACAACAACAATAACAACAACAACAACAAAACCTTATTGGCTGGAGTCCATAGAAGCAGGGAGGTGATGAAGAATAGAATCCATGAACTCGAGGACAGATAGAATTCTCCCAACCTGAACAATGGAAAGGAAATTGACTGAAAAAGACAACGCAATACAACAACACAGAGCCTTGGGGACTTGTATGTCCATAGCAAAGGAACCACAACTCACATTATTGGAGTTCCAAAGCAGAGGAAAAGAGAATGAGGATGAAGAACAGTCCAAGAAGTGATAGCTGAAAACTCCCCAAATTTGGCAAAAATAGAAACTTACAGATTCAAGAAGCTGCAGAAATCACAAACAGGATAAATCTCCCCCACATCAATGCCAAGATACAGTATAATTAAACTTCTGAAAGCTAAAGACAAAATTTTTAGTTTTCAAAATGCATCCAAAATCTTGAATTCAGCCAGAGAGAAATGATGCCTTACTTGCTGAGGAACACTAATTGGAATGAAGATAATTTCTCCTATGAAGCCACGGAGGTCAGAAGGAAGAGACATAATATTTTTCAAGTGCTAAAAAGAAGAACTGTCACCTCTAAAAAAAGTAGAAATAGGAATACACACAATAGACTATCTTGTTATGAGTTTTATAAATCACAACTGGTTGAACAAAAATTCTAATATCAGGGGTGCCTGGGTGGCTCAGTGGGTTAAAGCCTCTGCCTTCAGCCCGGGTCATGATCCCAGGGTCCTGGGGTCAAGCCCCGCGTCAGGATCTCTGCTCCTCTCTCTCTCTGCCTGTCTCTCTGCCTACCTGTGATCTCTGTCAAATAAATAAATAAAATCTTTAAAAAAAATTCTAATATCATGTAATACTCAGAATGATGTTATTTATTTATTTATTTCTAATGTATTTTTAAAAATTTCTTTTTGAGAGAGGGGTGGGAGAGGGACAGAGAGAGAGAATCTCAAGCAGACTCCATGCTGAGCACAGAGCCAGACTCAGGGCTGGATCTCAGGACCCTGAGATCATGACCTGAGCTGAAATCAAGAGTCGTACTGACTGAGCCAACCCAGGAGCTCTAGGACAATGGCATTTTTTAAAAGCGGGAAATGTGAGGGGACCCATATGGAAGAAAACTTGCCACACTTCAGTGGTGACTTGTTGCAGTGGTAAAATGTTGATGCCATAGAATGAGATATGCTATCTATATTGTTCAGTATGAGTTCCCATTGCTTTACATCCTTACCAGCATTTTGTGTTGTCAGTGATACGAATTTTGGTTACGCAATAGATGTGTGGTGATATTTTGCTTTAATTTGCATTTCCTCTATAGCATGTGATGTTGAGTATCTCTCTCTCCCTCTCGCTTTCTCTCCCTCTCTCTCTCTTTCTCACACACACACACACACACACACTGCAAGTAATCACAAGTAATAATCACAAGTTAAAGAGAGGCAATCTGGAAAGATTGGTAGACTGTATCAGCGTCAATGTCCTGGTTATAATTTTGTAAAATGTTACCACTGGGGGAGATGGGAAAAGTATCTGAGGGATATCTGTATTATTTCTTACAACTGCATATGAATCAACAATAAACACAATATTAAAAAACAATAAAAAAGAGGAACAAGGAGAGAATGACAATAAAGTCTCGCTCACAAAATCCTACCTATGGCCTGAAAGCTAAGATAAATGAATACTGAGGTATTCCAGAATCTTACACTATTGCAAAAACAGATCCCCCCCGCTCCCAATCTACACTTAATGTGAGCAAAGGCAGTGACTCAAGAAACATGGCAGGAGATTGAATTAGGACTTGAAGTTTGATGCCCTGGGTGGCCATTGTTTCAAATTGGCCTTTGACTGATGAAGACACAGAGCACAAACTGAGGGCGAGGGGACAGAGAGACACCAGTTGCTGGAAAATGGAAATTCCCAGATCAGTTTCTGGATTCAAATACTGTGACTTGTTAAAGATTTTTGGACCTATTTTTTGCCCCAGGAATTACCTGGAAACAAACAGACTAAAACTCAAAAAAGGAGAGTGCCTTGTGGGGAGCTCAGTGGACGCCCCAGATAAGCTGGCCAAAGAGAGGACCCCAGGTCAGGGACTCCAGGGCATTCCTGCTCAGCAGCTTCTCTGGGAGCTGACGAGCAGCCGCTTGGATGTTGTTCCCCACTTCCACCTTTTCCTAGTGCGAATATAAAGCTAGCCACGGACAATTCGGTTCAATGAGCCAATACATTTCCTTTTGGCTTAGCCCAAACCTTAGTTTGGTTTGATACCACTTGCAATTGAGAGATCATTAACAGATGCATTGTCTGTTTACTCTATGCTCAGCAATGTGTAAGTTGCATTCGTGTACACACAGGAGCATAGCAATACAGAGGCATTTATCCACACAGTGGTGTCTACACACCTGCACAGAGGCATGAACCTATACCTACAAGCACCAGTGTGCGTATGTACACACACACACTCTACTGAAAGAGGCAGTCACACAAGTGCAGAAAAATTCATTCATGGTGGCATGTGTGCACATACAGAGTAATCTTTCTAGAAGGAAAACTACTATGAGTCATGCTCAGCATCACACCTTTGGGCATATCATTAGCCTCGGAGTATTCAAAGGCAGAGATGATGCACTTATTGCAATAAATTAATGAACAGAGTTACTTTTTTTTGAGCCTCAAAAGATGATGTGGGATTATAACATAATGAAAGTTTCTAAGGTTCAAAATCTGCTAATTAGGTTGTGTGCTCAATTCAATACAGCTTCGGTTCCCACAAATACAATCAGGATCTGGGTCTCCATGAAGAAGTCTCCATGGAACCGGGTTCAGACAGGCTTCAGACTGCTAAGAGCCTGACATCATCACTCTCCACCCGGCATATGCATGAAGAATGAAGCAAAACCTCAATTAGTTGAGGGGTAGTGATAAGGGAATGTGAAATGTTGGCCCTACCAGGCTTTATCACACAGACTAGATAGTGATGAGAAGGGAAAAATGAATATTTAATAATCTCTCTGAACTTGGATTCTACATTATATGGAGGAAAAGGCATAATAAATGGGCCTGTCACTCAAGGATTTCCCTTATTTCATCAATGTCTTGAGGAAATTTAACATTGATACAAAACTTTTATCTACAGATCATATCCCAGAGTTAGCAATTGTCCTATGATGTCCTGTATCACTGTTGTTTTCTGCCAGTTCAGAATCCAATGTGGGCTCATGCATTGCCTTTAGGGGGTCATGTCTTGATTTTTCTTTAATCAGGAGCTAATCTTCAGGTGTTTCTTGTTTTTAATATCATTAAGAATTTTTGAAAAATACCAGCCTGCTGTTGTAAAAATTGTCCCTCAGTGTGGATGTTTCAGATGTAGCCTCATGAAAAGATGAAGATACTCCTTTCCGACTCATTTACTTCACAAATGATACTGTGTCTTTCCTGGGGCATCACACCCAGAGGCACATGATATCTATTTACCCTTCATTGGTAATGTTCATTTTGATCACTGTTGAAAATGTTTGGTTTCTCCATTTTTTTCCTTTAAAAGAATTTTTAAAAAAAAATTTTAAAGGGGCGGGGAAGGGGCAGAGGAAAAGGGAGAGATTCCCAGCCAGGCTCCACACACAGGGCTCAATCTTATGACCCATGAAATCATGATCTGAGCCAAAATCAAGAGTTGGACTCTTAACTAACTGAGTCCCAGGCACCACTTCTTATTAATTTTGACACACAAATTTCCCTAGATTTTAAAATGAGAGCTCTTTCAAGCAGACTTCTATGTATTGGTATATGGCTCCATGTTTTTTAGACACTTTTTTGCTTTCTGACACATGGTGTTCCATATTTATTTTGTACTTCTCTGCCCAGTTCTTGAGTTAGCCATTTTCCCAACAGCACGGGTCTCTTTCATAATTTCTTTAGAAACCAGGATCTGGATAGTAGGTGTGTTCATTTTTATGGGGGATTTTTTTTTTCTTAAAGATTTCATTTATTTATTTGAGAGAGAGAGAAAGAAAGCACAAGCAGGTGGAGGGCAAAGGGAGAAGCAGACTGCCTGCTGTGCAGGGAGCCAGATGTGTGTGGGGCTTGATCCCAGGACCCTGAGATCTTGAACTGAGCCGAAGCAGATGCTTAACTGACTGAGCCACCCGGGGTTTCCCCGCTATGGGAGTCTTAAGGTCTTTCAGTGATTAGATCTATGAAATATGAAACCATGAGTTTTAACTGGTTCCTCCAATTCCATTCCACCCCCAACAAAGTCCTTCCTTGCCTTTCCCATTCCAAATTTATATTTCCTTCCCCCCAGTAGGAGCTCTAGCTCCCAACAGTGTCAATGTCATTTACTCTTTTGTTTAATCCTGCAAAACACAGAAATTATGTCAATATTGCTATACTCACAATGTTATGAAAAAAAAAACAATTAAAAACAATTTAATATTTTCTCTTGTTATTTTGTTCTTTTTTTTCCTCTTTAGAAAAAAGTCTAGTATCAAAAGATACTTGAATAGCTCTTCCCTCACCCTTTAGTTAGGGTGTTTTTTAGTTTATTGTTGTTCATATACACTTATGTTCTATTTTTATATTATCCTGTTTTCTTTCCCATCCTTGTTGATTTAATTTTGTGTTTTGAATTTGTAGATAGTTAACAAGAGCTCACATGTTAAAACACTGCCAACAAAATATACTCATGGAAGTGTCACATTATCCTAGTAGGTAAGCAATTTCATTATTTTCTGATTTATCCTTTCCATGTCTCTTTTAGGAAAAATAAGCATAGATATATGTTATTTCTCCTTCTTTCTCATCAAAATGTACACAAAAATAATATATGTATGTTGCTGTAGATACTAAAAAATAGTGTATATGTTACCATTATTTCACACTGTCCTTTTTATACTTACCAGTACATTCTGATTATACTCCATATTACTTTATATAGTTTACTCTTACTTTTGAAATTAAATTGTGAATTGCTAGTTATTTTTCATCAGTATTTTTAATATAGTATCCTATTATTTTTTGGAATCTATTCATGCTAATGTGCAATCTGCTATCAGGATAATTGTTATTATTTGTGGTTACTCGGCCTTTCTTTTAGTTCTTATGGTTCTGCCAATTCATTAATATGTACTGTGGTGTAGATTATTTAGAGTTTTTTTTATTCTAAGGATTTTATTTTTTTTTTAAGTCAGGAAACCCCTCTGATATTTTATTTGATTTTTTTCCCCATTGCTTTCTTCTGTAACTCCTATTAGATTTATGTTGGAGCATCTCAATGTATTCTCCACGATTCTTAACTATTCTTCCATACATCTTTTTTTTTATGTTTATACATTCTTATTTTTTTGAATTTTATTTTATTTTTTCAGTGTTCTGAGATTCATTGTTTATGCACACACCCAGTGCTCCATGCAATACGTGCTTTCCTCAGTATCCACCACTAGGCTCACCTAACCTCCCACCCCCTGCCTTCTAAAACCCTCAGTTTGTTTCTCAGAGCCCACAGTCTCTCATGGTTTGTCTCCCCCTCTGATTCCCCCAATTCACTTTTCCTTTCCTTCTCCTAATGTCCTCCATGTTATTCCTTATGGTCCACAAATAAGCAAAGCCATATGATAATTGACTCTCTCTGCTTGACTTACTTCACTCAGCATAATCTCTTCCAGTCCCCTCCATGTTGATACAAAAGGTGGGTATTCATCCTTTCTGATGAAGGCATAATACTCCATTGCATATATGGACCATATCTTCTTTATCCATTCGTCTGTTGAAGGGTTGGCTCTTTCCACAGTTTGGCGATTGTGGAGTCACAGTGGCAATAGTGGCCATTGCTGCTATGAACATTGGGGTACACATGGCCCTTCTTTTCACTACATCTGTATCTTTAGGGTGAATACCCAGTAGTGCAATTGCAGGGTCATAAGGTAGCTCTATTTTTAATTTCTTAAGGAATCTCCACATTGTTATCCAAAGTGGCTGCACCAACTTGCATTCCCACCAACAGTGTAAGAGCATTCCCCTTTCTCCACAACCTCTCCAACACTTGTTTATTGTCTTTTTGATTTTGGCCATTCTAACTGGTGTAAGGTGGTATCTCAATGTGGTTTTGATTTGAATCTCTCTGATGGCTAATGATGGTGAACATTTTTTCATGTGTCTGTTAGCCATTTGTATGTCTTCTTTGGAGAAATGTCTGTTCATGTCTTCTGCCCATTTTTTGACCTGATTATCTGTTTTGTGTGTGTTGAGTTTGAGGAGTTCTTTATAGATCTTAGATATCAGCCCTTTGTCTGTAGTGTCATTTGTGAATATCTTTTTCCATTCTGTGGGTTGCCTCTTTGTTTTGTTGACTGTTTCCTTTGCTGTGCAGAAGCTTTTGATCTTGATGAAGTCCCAAAAGTTCATTTTCGCTTCTGTTTCCTTTGCCTTTGGAGACATATCTTGAAAGAAGTTGTTCTGGCATATTTCTATTTTTTAAAAATCTCTGTTGTTGTTCTCTTTTCAACTGTGTTCATTTATGGCTATTATCATAGCCACTGTTCTGGTATTATTCACGCTTTTTTCGTATCGTTGGATCTTTTAAATTATGTTATTCTTTCATTTATATTTGACCATTCTAACATTCTAATTTGAAAGTTTTTGTCATACTGTCTCTTAAAATTAGTTTCACAGGAGTGAATTCATGTTCTAGTTGTTGATTTCACTTGTTGCCTTTCTTATCTCTAGAAGTTTTCATCAATTTTAAAATTTGGGCTGATGTAATCATTTTGAGTCAGAGGGATTATTTTTGTCTCTCTTCCTTTCTGGTCAGTAGTTGATAGTCTTACAAGCATTCAAAACTACCTCCCATGAAAATCAAGTCCTGAGCCTAATTTTAAAATGGCATGTTGGGGCTTCAGTTGTATGGTGATTTTAGAGATACTGAGATCCAATTTTTGAGGCAATGAGCTGTCTAGCTCAGTTCTACATCAGGCAGTACTTTTATAGTCCTACTTCATTGGGTTCACAGCTTCCTATAAATCATAGTTTTAGGGATAAAATTGGCAACCTTTATGCTTGAGGATACCCCCACACATAGCAAATCCCCAGCCTCAAGCAGTGAGCATAGTTTTTGTCACTCATCTTGCAGGAACTGTTTTATCCCATTATTCTTTGACATCTAGCTCTCAGGGCCAGCAGGTCTTCTGACTCAACCCCCTTCTCAATATAAACTTCTGTTCTGTTTCTGAATATAACTACATATTTATTATCTCCAGTCTCAATTTTCATGTGAGGGTCTTAAAATGTTAAGTTGAAATGACTAGTTTAAAACCACATGGTTAATGAGTGAAAGTACTGGACTCAAATCTAGGTTTCCTGGCTTTAGATTCCATAATTTTTTTGTGACTCCAAGCAGCCTTTCTGTTGGCTTTATTTTCCCATCTAGTGTTTTTCCAAACTTCTACTGAGTTTAGATTTTTTTTTTCTGATTTAAGCTGATTTTTTTCTAGTTTTCTAAATGAAATGAGGGTACTTTTTCTTTCTAAAGACATCATGTTATGGTAGAAGGAATCTTAAGCTCTATTAGAATTATCTGGGTTCTGTTCTTGGCTGGGAAATTTGTTAAGTCTCTAGGCCTCAGTTTTCTCTTCTACAACACTAGGTGGTTTGGCTGAGATGAACTCTAAGTTCCCTTTCAACTGTAAAGTTTTCGGACTGCACTTTTTGTTTGCCCCATTCTCAGCAACATGTAAGTTTTTGACTGAATATCACTTAAATTTTTACTATATGTGCATTATCTGTCACTGTTCTTTTTTTTTTAAGATTTTATTTATTTATTTGACAGAGAGAGATCACAAGTACGCAGAGAGGCAGGAAGAGAGAGGGGGAAGCAGGCTCCCTGCTGAGTAGAGAGACTGATGCGGGGCTCGATCCCAGGACCCTGAGATCATAACCTGAGCCGAAGGCAGAGGCTTAACCTACTGAGCCACCCAGGCACCCCTGTCACTGTTCTTTATATGAAATACTCCTTGACAAAGGAATGACAAAATAGAATGGGCTCACCAGCATGAACAGCTGGTTAGTGAGTCATTTATTGGTTCTATATGGAACTTTGCTGTTAAGTTCTGGACTTAATGGTCTCTCCTTCCCCTTTACAAATGCATAGATTATTACTGGGGGTTATAAGGTAATGTAACTAAGCAACACCTGCCCAATAATTTTCAAGAAGATGTTAATGGACAACTTAGGCAAATTTATCACTGTTTTTTTCTGGAAATAATAGACCAATACCTGAACTATCAATCAAATTAATAGCTAAATATTGTGGTATTGAGTGAGATTACAAAAAAAGTTAAAATACTCTATGAAGACAAATGGACAAATACTTCACAATAGACTATCTATGATTAGCCAATAAGCACACAAGAAAGTGCTTATTGAAAAGAAAAACCACAGTAAGATAACCTACAAATGGCAAAAATCCAGGAGACCAATACTAAATGTCAGTGATGATGTGGAGCAACTGGAACTCTCATACCTAGCTAATGGGAGAGTAAAATGATACATGGCTATAGAGATGTGTTCTTCAATTTCTTATAAAGATAAACATGGATGTACACCATGACTGAACAGGTATACCTCTAGGTATTTATTCAAGGTATATGAAAACTAAACTAAAAACTCAAACAACAGTGTTTCTAGAAGACTTATTAATAAAAGCTAAAATCAAGGATAATATTATTATTAATGACTGGAAAAGGATATAAGAAACTTTCTTTCATGATGAATATATTCAGTATTTTCTTTGAAGTTGTGGTTATACAGGTGCACAAAATTTTCAAAACTCATTGAACTAAACACTTCAGATTTATGTACTTTATTATTTGTTAATTAGGCCTCAATTAAAAATGTGACTACAGAGAAATTGATATGTTCCAGGCTCTGAATCTAATTGAGCTTATCTGCTGCTAGAAAATATTCACATCTCACACTTTTCAAACACTCAGTATTAGTTAGTTATCAATCTGCATTGAAATGCAAAGTATCTCTTATTTAGTAGATATTTTATTGGGCTTTGTTTTATTGGAGAACTGAGAAATTGCACTGTCAACCCTATCCCTGAAGAGACACAAACATATAGTGCTTCAAATTTAATGCACTGTGCGTCAAGCAAAACCAACACCTCTTCTCAACAAAGATGATCACAGAGCCATTTGCCAATTAATCTGCTTTGAAGAGCACTATTGGTCTAACTATGTTTCTCCTGAAACCCTTTTCCTTAAAAATGTGTTTCTGTAATTAGAAAGTCTTACAGACAGATTCTTAATTTTCCATATACCTCTTACTGAATGAGGGGAGGAAAGGAAAATATAAGATTAGCCATGAAAGCTCTTATCTCTAGCTAGATTATGGTCTAAATTCCTTTGTCTCACAAAATTCTGGAAGCTCTTCAATGCTGTGTACATTCAGGGCTGTATGAAGAACAATGGTCTAGAGGTGATGGATATATCATGCTGCATTATGTACTTAGTAACTCATGGCTCTGAATTTAGGCATACTTGTATTTAAATATCTTGCCTTCACCATACACCAACTGCATCACTTTAAACAAGTTGTCAATGTCTTAGCGCCTATGTTTTTATTTATTTAATTCTGTACAATAGCAATATGTGACATATGTATGATATGATAATATATGATAATTGATATGTACTATATCACATCTGATATATATGATAATAATATCTACTTAAAAGATTTTGTTCTTGTGACTTTAGTAAAGCAGTAGTGTGATGTTTGGTACATAGTAGGCAGCCATATTATCATCATCATAGTAGGCAGCCATATTATCATCATTTGCTTACTTGTTTGTGTCCCGAGGACCTGGGTTCTTGCTTGGCTCTGCCATCTTTGGCCACATGATATTGGACAGATCATTAGTTGACATCTTTGAGCCTAATGTGGCTTTGGAGTAGATTAACCAAGAAAAGATGACTGTGTGGAGCATGATGCTTGGCTCAATGTCGACCTTCTTGACTTTTTTTTTTTTTTTAAGATTTTATTTATTTATTTGTCAGAGAGAGAGTACACACAAGCAGGCAGAGTGGCAGGCAGAGGCAGTGAGAGAAGCAGGCTCCCTGTTGAGCAAGGAGTTCGATGTGGGACTTGATCCCAGGACCCTGGGATCATGACCTGAGCCGAAGGCAGCGGCTTAACCAACTGAGCCACCCAGGCGTCCCTTAACTTTTTTTTTTTAAATATACTTCATCCAGGAAGGAAAAAACCTAGAAGCATGTGAGGCTTCGTCTTAGAAGGCCAGGCAACAGTTGGTGAATCTTGTTGACTGACTTCTTAAGGCTGCAGGAAGTATTCTGGGCTTTGTACACATCCACGTAAATGGAGTCTCAACAATGACCCCAAGTCCCTCATGTACCTGAGCTACAGAGACATGTACCCTCAGGTGTCCTGCCACTCACTGCAACTTGGTTGAATTGATTCTGTTTCAAGCTTTACAATTTACCTTGAATTTCTTGAGCTCAGAGAGGTAAATTCCAGGGGTTAGAAATGCAGCTATAGTAGCCATCAACTGTATGACTGACACTAGAAAAGACCAGCAAATTAATTCCAAGCATAGCAGAATATTTGACTGCTTACAATATCTCTCCTGCATTTACACATGCACACACACACACACACACACACACACAGCAGAGATCTACCTGCCTTGGTGTCCAGTCACATGCATAGAAGGGGAAAGATGAAATTTGGGTGGGAACAGAGCCTGAGAAAAAGAAGGACAAGAAAAAAGGGGAAGATGGTAGGCTCATTTCTTATATTTTTCCACTGACTGGGTTTGAGCGCCTATAATTAGCGTGGGCTGTGGAGGGAGAGGGCAAGGAAGCTGGCAGGTCTGTTTAAAAAATATTTTGTGAGATTCTTGGCACAGGCAGAACCACTGGGGCCCAGGTGACCAAGGGTGGCACTGAGCTGGGAGGAGGATCTTCTCACTGACGCTGCCTGGAAGCCAGCAGAGCCATGGAAGCAGAGGCCTGGAAACTTTGACGACTCTGGCGTGGACGTGGGGTTCTTACAGGGGCTGGAGCAGCAGCGGTGAGGCTTCTCCTGGGGGGTTCGTGGGCAATCCAGGAGACGTAGCAGAACCCAGAGCGGGAGAGGGAAGGCCAGGGCAGGTGCTTCTGTAGCTGGCTGACTAGTTCGGGGCCTGTTGCAAGTCTGTTCAAGGACCCTCAGAACCAGCTGGAGCAGGGGTCAGGAGACTTAAATTTTAATACCAGCTTTGCCTTGGACTTACTCTGGTGCCTGGGACAAGTCATCTTCCCTTTCTAGATCTGTGTTTTGCCCGCTGAAAAATGAGGGTTTGGGGTTTCATCTGAAAGATCTCTCCCAGGTCTTAACATTTTCTCCCTCCTAAGTGTATTATTCTATTGTCACTAAATTAAACAGGTATTTTCCAGATGCCTATGTCAAGTTTCTGTTGACAAATTCTAGACAGAGCATCATAAGCTTGGGATGTTGTTGTTATTATTTGTGTCTTTCTTCTTACCGGATAGTAGGCTTTTTAAACAGGGGAGGATTACCTGATTAAGCCCACTTCAGCCATTCCTGTAGCAAGAGCACATTCTGCTGCAGGAGAGCCTGTTGCTAAATAGGAAACGCTGGTATCCTGCTTCTTATATTTTACCTGGAAAAAAGCAGATTTTAAAGGTTGTGGCCAACTCTAATTGTTACATTGTATGACTTTTATCATAGAGGCTACCCCATGGTACATACTCTCAGTATTTGCTGAATGAATAAATGAATGGAAACAGTTGAACCACACACTTTAAATCTTAATGCTCAGAAAGCATTGTTTTCTGCATCTATAGAACATGTATCTTAACTTCTTTATTGCCAACTTCCCTCTGCTTTTCTGACACCAGAAGTTTATTTGCAGCTTTAATACACTTTAATAACATGAATATTCGGGTTTTTAAGTATATCACATCCTCCGAAGTTCTCTTGATATAAAAAAAATGTGTTGCTTCTCATTGGCTACCAGAATTGTAAAAGAAATCAAGACAGGTAATATATGCCAAGAAAATTTGAAAGACTTCCTCAGATACCCGGTGGAACATTTTAATGCTCACAGTAAGTCAGAGACACTGTTTGAGGAGTCCAGTATTTTGACCCTAACAAAGAGAAGTCAGGGTCATTCTACTTGACCTTGACTCTAATATTTGTGTTGTTTCCCCAAATCCCAACTTTATTTCAGTTATTTATAAATGTCCTTAAGCTGTTAATAAAACGTCTCTGTCTTTATGTGGTCAGGCCATTTCCTACACCCCATCTACATACAGAGAGTATTTGTGATTTAAGTTTGAGGTGAGGGAAAGGAAGAACTGTAGGATTTTAAAGAAACTCTCGAGTAGTGAGTTATAGGGGTAAGTTAGTCTCACTTACTTGCTGTGACACTCGAGTAAATAAATTCTCCTTTTAGGACATGAAATTCTTCTTTGCAGTGAGGTGATTGGACTAAATTGCCACTAAGTCTTCTCCAAGCCCTAACATGTTCTTTCTTTCTTCTCTCCCTCTCTCAGATATATACTGACTTCTTACAAAAGGTACAATTAAGACATTTTAGTTTGGATTTATTTCTTCTGTGTTCATAAGTCCAAATTGACTGCTTTGGAGACTATTTTTTATATTTAACACCAGGGTTTGTTAGTCTTATGGAAGCAAATGGGAAGGCATCCATTAAAAAAAAAAATCAGAGTATTTCCTTAAAGGTTTAATAGAGATCATCTATGAAATCACCTGACATTATTTTAATGGAAAGATAGAAAGATCTCTGGTATTTTTTCTTAGTTTTCTCTTTTGATCACTTGCTATTCAAATTTTTCACAATTCTTTTGGAATCTGTTTGGAAACTTATAGTTTCCCAGGATATTATATTCTCCATTTTGTCTAGATTTCCAAATTTACTGATATAGCCTATAAATAGTATTTTCTTAATATTTTCAAAATCTCCTCATATTGGTAATAAAATTCTGAGTTTAGTTTTTCATATGGTTGTATCTTCCTTCTCTTTCTTTGTAAGATTTACCAGGAATCTGTCTATTTTATTAGTCATTTAAGAAATACCTGTTGGAGTTATTGATCAGCCCTAAAATATATCATATATTTGTTACTCTTCAGCAGTCTTTGGATTTATTTTATTTTTATTTTATAGCATTTTAATTGGATTTATAGCTAATTTATTTTCAACATTTCTTGCTTATTATTAAATGCATTTAAGAACATACGGATTCCTCTCAGTGTTACTTTGTTACACTGGCTACATCCCATAAGTTTTGATATGGGCATCCATTTCTAAGTAGATTCTGAATATTTAAAATAATATTTAAAATTTTCCAAATATATAGACTTCCCTTTGTTTCTTTTCAAAGAGGATAGCTACATTTTGTTTTTAATTTCTAATTTTCATTGAGGTCAGAAAATCTGATATAAATATTTATTGCTTTACAGAATTTACTGCAATTTATTTGTGCCTGACAAAAGGCTGATAATTTACACTCTTTAGTTGAATCATTCAGGTCATTACTTGGTTTTGGTCTACTTACAATGTCAGTTATTGAAAGAGATGTATTGAAAACCTTCACTAAGTTTTGGCTCTGTCATAGTTGATGGCCTTGTCTGCCTTGAGTCTGTGTTATTAGGTACATAGGAGCTTAATAATGGCTTCATTTTCTTGATCAATTGTACCTTGCATCAGTTGGGAGTATTCATCTCTGATATTTTAAAATATTTTCATCTTGACTTCTTTTATATTAACAGCCCTGCTTATAGTTTTAGCATTTTACCTAGTATACCTTCCAAATGGATTAAATATCATTTTCAACTCTTTTTTTGTTTTGGGTATGTCTTTTGTAAATAACATGTAGCTAAGCCTTATTTATTTATTTATTTATTTATACAATCTGATTTCTAATGGGAAAATATACTACACATTCTTTTACTTTGATTAACAACACTTTTGCACTTTCTCCTTTTTACTTTACATTTTCTATTTACGTTTTCTATTTTTATTTACTATTTCTATTTACTAGAATGAATTATGAGCTGGCTTGGCACCCCAAGCTCTGTCACATGAGATGTTTGGTAGTGCTGAGTTACATAAATATGATGTGCTTCATTTCTTCGTCAATAAAATGAGAATGACTATTATCACATCTACGTCTTGACTTGTTCTAGGGATTAAGGAAACTGTTATATATAATGTATCCAAAATTTGGTCTCAGAAAGAGTGAGTACTGAATAAATGTTAGCTATTTTATTATCATTATCCCACGTATCTCTCCACTTGTATTTGTTGAGTTAATCAAGCTTCCCTTCCACCCTCTATCTAATCTATCTAAGATATTTAATTTTTATTCTTCTAACAATTACCTTTGTTTATGTTACACAGTACTTTGAAAATCAACTTTAGGAGACATCATTTGCATGTGACACCAGGGACACATTTTAAGTGTGTATTTTGGTTGGCAGCAATGTCCACAATAATCAAACTCTGAAAAGAACCCAGATGTCCATCCACAGATGAATGGATAAAGAAGATGTAGTGTCTATTACTCATCCCTCAAAAAGAATGAAACCTTGTCATTTGCAATGACGTGGATAGAACTAGAAGGTATTATGCTAGGTGAAATAAGTCAGTCAGAGAAAGACAAATACCATATGATTTCATTCACATGTGGAATTTAAGAAACAAAACTGATGAACATAAAGGAAGGGAAGGAAAAATAAAATAGGATAAAAACAGAGAGGGAGACAAATCATAGAAGACTCTTTTTTTTTTTTTAATTTATTTATTTGTTAGAGAGAGCGAGCGAGTGAGCACAGGCAGACAGAGTGGTAGGCAGAGGCAGAGGGAGAAGCAGGCTCCCCGCTGAGCAAGGAGCCCGATGTGGGACTCGATCCCAGGACGCTGGGATCATGACCTGAGCCGAAGGCAGCTGCTTAACCAACTGAGCCACCCAGGCGTCCCCATAGAAGACTCTTAACTATAGGAAACAAACTGCAGGTTGCTAGAGGGGAGGTGGGTGGGTGATGGGTGATGGGCATTAAGAAGGGCATTCGATGTAATGAGGCCTGGGTGTTATATGCAACTGATGAATCACTAAATTCTACCCTGAAATTAGTAATACAGTGTATGTTAAATAACTTGAATTTAAATAAAACCCAAAGAGAAAAATTTACATTTAATAAATTTTAATAACACTTAATTATCCCCCAAATTGAGATATTGAACATTCCCCTCATCCCCCAAACACTTTGTACCCTTCCCATACAGTGCCTCTCCCACTTCCCACCCCTGCCTCTTTCAGCTCCAGGTAACCACGAGTATGCTTTCTGTCACTATGGGTTAGCTTTGTCCTTTCTAGAGTTATGTATATGTGGAGTCAAGACAGCATGCAGTCTTTTGTAACATACACATTGAAACATATTTTGCTACTATTATCTCGAGTTATGCAATATCTCTAATCTTCCTTAAATGAGAGAAGAACCTAAGTAGTTTTTCCCTTCCCTCTACCGCCTGCCACTTTGAGATTATCTGGGACTTGAGTTATATTTAGTTATAAATATTTTAAAATTATGCATCAAGAGTTATTTAAACCTAATCTAGGTTTTCTGCTTACTTTCCACTCTTTCTCATATCTTATGTATTATTTATTCTTTGGGTTTTATCCATTCTTTCAAATGCCCTCATGTTCATCTCACCTCACCCCCATGAGGGCAATAACTTTTCTGAATCTTTGTAAACCTGCATATGACTTTATTTTGCTCTCTGTTTTTACTGGTAGTTTATATACCAGGTACATGTTCTAAGCTGATCATATTTTCCTTCCTTTTCTCCTGACATCCGATTTTGCCAATGAGAGTTCTGATCTAGTGCTGAGAGAGAGCACCTCAGATGGGGCTTTTAACTCACTTTCCACTTAGCCAAATCGATTTCTGCTTTTCTATCCATTAATCTTCCTCACCCCCTGTGATCAGAACTTCAAACTCCAAGCCGTTTAACACAGTGCTCTGCTCCACCAACGGCGACGAGCACACACAAACCTTGTGGGTCTTGTCAAACTACAGGTATGATTTTAGTCATTCTCGGGTGAGGCCTGACATTCTGCTTTTCTAACAAGCTTGCAGGCCATGGGGGTGTGGACCACACTCTGAGAAGCAAGCCTCTAGCTTCCAAGTCCTTGAGGGTGTGATATTCTCCTTAATCTTCCTGAAGATAGTAATTGGTGTCTTAAATGTCTTCTTATTTGTTCTCTATATTAACTTTATTTCTTGAACGTTAATACTCGTATTTGTTACATTTGTAGTTTCTCTTCTGGTGTTAGTTTTTCTCAAATATTTTTCTTTTCTTTGCTCCTTTCCTTTTCCTTTTTCCTTTCTATCTTTTTTTTTTTTTTTTTTTTTTTTTTTTTTTTTTTTTTTTTTTTTGAGAGAGAGAGAGAGAGCTGGGGAGGGGCAGAGGAAGAGGGAGAGAGAGACTCTGAGGCAGGCTCCATGACCAGTGTGGAGCCCAATGTAGGGCTCCATCTCAAAACCCTGAGGTCATGACCAGAGCCAAAATCAAGGGTCAGATGCTTAAACAATTGAGCCATGCAGGCACCACGTGCCCTCCTTCTTTTTAAATTCCTGGTTGTCAAAGTTGCCTGTTGCTTACCTGTTCCTGTGTCTGAGGGCAAGGAGCAGGTAGGCGGCTCACAGGAGTGCATGGTAGCTTGGAGAGCAGGTGTGGGGGTTCCACCACCTCTTTCACTTCAGAGCTGAAGTTCATTGCTTTAGCCTATGGGTGAAACCAACTATCAACTGTTTAGTACAACCTGGGGACAGGGCTGACCAGCACAGCTATGGTCAGCTATATAGCTCTACCACCATAATATATCATTGGGATGAGGGTAGAAGTAAGGAAATTGGCATTATTGAGTGCCCACAGCATAAAAGGCACTGTTAGGTGTTACATGTATGAATCCATTTAATGGATGGAACTTGACAAGCTCTGAAAATCGAAACGACCTCAACTCTTCCTCTCTGTGTTGTTAATGCTCTCTAACTTACTTATATTGAGGAATACAACTTCTCTTTACTCTAATCATATCCTCTTCTCCTTCTCCAATTCTGTGAGTAGGTGGAAGGATGCTGAAGACACAGAGATTCGTCTGTATGAAATTGCCCAAATATTCCAGGATAATTGGATAATACCGAAGTCAAAGCCCGTAGAATGGCAAGTGCACAGAGTAAAGAGATTAAGAGAGAGATAAAAGAAATAAAAACTAGAAGTCAGGGAAAATGGTAAATGAAGAAGAGACAGGGAAAATGGAAAGGGGAACATGAGTTAGGGTAAACCTTGCACAACAGGGGGGAATTTAGCTGCATTTTGCTTGGTATTAGTTTTTGACCTCCCTTAAATGCTTTCAGATCTCTGCAAACAAGAAGATTAATTGAGTAGCTTCCGACATTCAGAAGCAGTTCTCACTGCAGTGACCTTACAGACATAAACCAGGAGAAGAGGAGGAATATTAATTTTGGCTTACCAAAAGGCAGATTTTCATAAGGTTATTGGAGAGACATCTTGTTTTGTGTTCTATGGATTGTTTCTGAGCTGAATAAAATGGTCTCTTATTTTGTGGGCTTACAGGGATTTTATGGGCTATTTATGTAGACGCCAAAGAGGAAGCCATTTAAATCTTGGAACCTGACTGATTTGAATTTGCAGCTTAATGTGATCTTTCTTCTGAAGGATTTTTCCTATAATTTTCAGGATGTGGATGGACAATGGAAATCCAGGTGAAGCCCCTTGTATTTTAGGTTCAGGCCACTAATTAACAGTATGTGCATTCTGGGAAATTTTAAGCTCATACTCTAAAAATATGTTTCCCCTGTTTTTAAAGGTATTTGGTTTATAAAGAAAACATAATCACAATTTTCCATATATATCAAAATCTGTTTCTTTAATGTGAGATATTTGCTGTGTCTCTAGGAGGCATTCTAATTGTCCTCAGTTATGATCAGACAGTGCTCCTCTTGGTAAAGAGAGCAGCCTAATCTAAAGGTCATGGTCAGAGCAGCCCTTGGGTTACTGGCTTTGTTTAGGTCTATCTCCTTTTAATCAATTGTTCATTTTTCAGTTTGTCATTTGAGTCTCCGTCAGAATACGGTCTCTGAACAAAATGAGGGCTCCTACTTGGCCCAGCCCTACTGTTCAAGTCTGGAGACACAGAAATCATTCTTCTAAGTCTCTGAGTGCAAGGGTCACCAGAGTCCTATAGTGAGACAGATTTGGAGGTAGCATCCCCCAGGGCATTATGTGTGCTCTGACAGGGTTATGAGAAGGGTATCCTATGAGATGGGTGGAGTGGGGGCCTCCCTGCCTGAGTAAGTTGAAGCCCAGGCCAGGCAACCTTCCACCTGGATCTCACAAGAAGAAAGATGTTTCCCAGTACAGTTAGTCCTTTCTTACCCTTCCTCAACCACTCCATAGCTGCCCCTTCCTGCCCACCCCCCAACCACCCTGCTGGATCCCCCACCTTTAAATTTCTTTATGAACAAAAAATACCTATTCCAAGTGCTCTGAGGTTCCCCTTATGTGGTGCTTAGGAAGTCCTGGGTTGACCAACTGTTTCAGGTCCTTGGGTTTGGAGTTCAACTTGCTATTTATGCTGCTGAAATCCCTCCACCTCATCACTGGCTCAGCTTGCATCTGAAGTTCACATCATTTGTTCTGGTGACCACAGCTCTGTGAGATATGGCGCTAAAATTCACCCAAGCATAAATGATTCTCTCATGGTGTCACTTGTATTGACAGCCAATCCCAAAAAGGGGAAGTGTTTTCAATGTGGGCATTTTTAGACACGATGGGTAGGACTGCATCTCTGTGCATATCGGTGATGATGGGGTGGCAAGAGAAGTACAAAATGTCCTTCTTTAGAGCTGATAATCCCTCACTGTTATCCATCATTGAAGCCTTCCTCCTTGCTCTAGTCGAGGTGGGAAGCAGGCCCATCCATCCTGGAGGAGTGTAACACGCGACCTTAGGAAGTGATTGGCATCAGTTTTGCAGATGGTCCCTCGTTCCAGGGCATCATATCAGTCTTGTGTCATGCGTATTGATTGTAGCCTTTCTTACAGAGATTCTGATTCATGACTAGGGTACCAACGTGATGCTTTTGTTCCCTGCTTGTTGAGGAGTGAGAGAGCATGTGTAAAGGGAGGCGGAGACTTACTTGGTCTATAGTAGCTATTGTCTTGTTTGTCTACAAGGTTTTGTCTGCAGTGAAACAGGACACTTTTACCTTTTGACTGCTGGTCCAGGAAAGGCTGCTTGCCAGTGGCAGATTTGGGTACCAATGACTGAGAACATTTCTAATGGTGGAGAAGGGGAGATTGGGAAGTCATAGAGCAGAGCATAGAAAATGTGTGGCATATTCAAAATTGGGTCTTGGAAATGGCCAACAGACTCATTAAAGAATGCTCAAATCACTAATTATCAGGGAAATTCAAATCAAAATCACAGTGAGATATCACCTTACATTTGTTAGGAGGCTGTTAACAAAAAGAGAAGAGACAACAAGTTTTGGTCAGCCTGTAGAGAAAAGGCAACAGTTGTGCACTGTTGGTGGGAAGTAAATTGGTACAATCACAGTGGAAAACAAAATGGAGGCACTGTGTGTTATACTCAACTAATGAATCATTGAACATTATATCAAAAACTAATGATGTACTATAACTTGGCTAATTGAATTTAAATAAAAAATGGAGGTTCACCAAAATATTAAAAATGGAACTAACATATTATCCAGCATTTCTTCTTCTGTATATGTCCAAAGGAATTAATCACTCTGGAAGATATCTGCACTCCCACGTTCATTGCAGCAGTAGTCACAATAGCCAAGACATGGAGACAACCTAAGTGTCCATAAACATGTAAATGGATAAAGAAAATATGATGCATATTATAATGGAAAATTATTCATCCATAAAAAAGAAGGAAATCCTGCCATTTGTGACAACGTGGATGGATGTTGAAGGCCTTATGCTAAGCAAAATAGACAGAAAAAAAGACAAATGCTCTATGTTCCCCATTGCACGCAGAATCTAAAAAAGTAGAACACAAAGAAGTAGAGAATAGAATTGTGATTTTCAGGGGCAAAAGGGTAGGGAGAAATGTAGAGATGGTGGTCAAATGGTATAAACTTTCTGCTATAAGAGCAGTAAGTTCTGGGGATCTAATGTATGGCATGGTGACTGTAATTAACAATTCTGTATTATACATTTGAAAGTTATTAGGAGAGTAAATCTTAAAGTTATCATCACACACACAAAATGATAAGTATGTGAGGGGATGGAAGTGTTCACTAACCTTTTTGGGATAATTATTTTGTGATGTATAGGTGTATCACATCATCACATCATATACCTTAAATTTCTATATGTGATATACCAAAAATATCTTAATGGAAAGATGGAAAAAGGTGAAAAAAAATTGAGGCTTGGCATCATATCTCTTCTTTACCCTTGCTTTCAGAGTAGTGCATCGGGCACTTATGGAATGTCTTTGCTATGACAGACACTATGTTGGGTGTTGGGGATCCAGAGACAAAGAGGACAGAATCACAGACTGTGCATTCAAGAATGAGTGCTATGTATCTAATTAGTCTTTATCCTTTAAAAGTCCCTTGAATCACTCCCATCATTTCCATTCCCTCTTGAAAGCTTCACCATCGCTCAGATGGAGGTCTTGTCTGTGCTCTGTACTTAGGATGTCACTATGCCCTCTCAGTCATGGTCAGATGGGTCTCTCTCCCCCGAAGGCCTTGTTCAAGAGACTGTGAGGACAAGAACAGCATCTTTTTCCTCTCCAAATCCCTTTTGCCCTGATCAGGGAGTGGTGTTAGGCAGAAGTTCTTCCAATGATGAATCTCAAGGCTTGTGTCAGTCTCAGCCTTCTTCATTCAGTGGCATGTCATGTCACTCAGTTGGGGCAGAGGAATATCAGCCAGGGCCTGACTTAAGAAGGAATGGTCTGGCAAAGGAGACCTTGAAGCCAGGTCAGGGCCCGGCTCTGTCTCTAATTTGTACTATATATGAATCTTCTCACATTTTTGGCCTCTATCAACTTTCTCCACACAATTTTCTCACATATATTGTGGTAAGTAGGGGTGATGAGACACAGCTAAACCCACCCATGGCCTAGCCAATCACTGTTTTCATACATAGGCTCATCTAGCAAGCATTTATGGAGCATCGGCTCTATAGGAGGCTTTGTGCCTGCATCTCCGTTGTGCCTGATGGAATGCTTGCACTATTCAATGTACCCTCCGCTCTCCCACCCCTATCCTCTACCCTCTGCTTGGCCTGCATCAATGCTCCCAGCCTCTCTGTTTTTTTGTTTTGTTTTCTTAATGCTCAGTTTTTGTTCAGGCTTCTCAACTGTCACCTCCTCTGTAAAGACTTTTCTAGGTTCTCTTACCTCCAACCCAAGTAGAGCGTTGGTGCCATTTCATTCCTTCTCTCTGGTGGCACTCCTGGACTCAGATCACAGCTATTCATCCCCATGCCTTACCCTCCTGCTACACTGTGAGGGCTGTAAGAGCTGGATCCCCTGTAGTACTTAGCATGAGCCTTACCCATACTTGAGCCCAGTTAACAAGTATTGCACGGATTTATCTCTGCTTCCTTCTAGAATAGTCTACAGGGGTGGGGCTCAAATATTGGGCCTCAGGACTCCATTCCGCTCCAAAGAGCTTGTGCTTTTGTGGGTTATATTTATTCATATATATGTGTTAGCAATTAAAACTCAGAAATTTTTAAAAATTCACAAATGCCCATATTTTCCAAAAGAAAAAAAATTGGTATCATTGTACATTTTTTTCAAATCTCTTTAAAATATGGTTTAATTGAAGACTGGTAGATTTTATCTCCTATTAAATTTGCAATAATACTTGGTTTAATTGAAGTAGATGAATGAAATCCTGCTTTGTACAGATACAGAGCTGGAAAAGAGTGGGAGAGTGGGTTATTTTCCTAGTGTTTTCAGATAATTGCAGACATTTTTCTTTTCTACTACATCAAAACCCAAGATACGGTAGTTTCTTAGAATTTAGTTGCCTTGTGAAACTTGGAACCTATTAGTGAACACTTTGTATTCAGTTATGTTAAAACCCACTAGTCTATCTTGCATTTTCAGTGGCTGTTTTCCCAGGCATGGTTTTGTAACACCACGCATTGGTCATTTGGAAAATACCAGTTCACTGACTTACACCAGTCTTTCAAATGTTGACATATTTCATTCTAAAAATTCAAATAATCACATTTGTCAATATTACCACTGATCTAACCAGAAAAGTTTTAAATATGGGGAAACAGTTCAGTTTATGGTGTTAGATACACACATTTCCAACATTTTAATTTTTGACTGAAAGCTCAGATTTACCTTTGGCAAAAGGTGCTATTTTGCCCTGGAAGTGACAGGCTCACTTTGTTCATTATTAGGAAAACGCCTGCCAAATACACAGGTTTAGACAACCACAGTTTGTCAGTCATTCTTCCAGGTAAAACTGGAAAAAAGTGATTGGTAAAGCTTACATCTCAACTGCATAACTCCTTTTCCTTGAGGCAACCGTTAGACTTTAGTATGTGACTGAAGTACTTTATGCATGCTTCTCACCTTGCTGCGGAATAGAAAAAAAAAAAAAAAAGCATACTCGAGGCTTATTTTCAGTTTAATAAAACTTAATCTATATTTAAAAAATATTTTTAACTGCTCCTTTATGAGTATTCTGAAGTAAAATTTATTTAAAAAAAAAACTGTTGTTCATGGCTGTGAAGATTACAATGACTGGGAATCCAATTTGGTTTCAATGCCTGGATACATGCTAACCCTCTCCCTTCCTCCCCTACACCCCCCACCCCCCGTTTTACCCCTTGTGGTGTTTACACCACCAGGTCGAATGTTAACACAGTAAAAATGACAAAAAAAAAAAAGGCAAATAATGTCTTTTTATAATGTTAGCATTATGGTGAAAACAATTTTGACCTTGTAGGCCCCCTGAAAAGGTCTCAGGGACCCCCTGGGGCTCCCCAACCATACCATGAGTGCTGTTAATCTCCTGGTTTCTGTATTCTTCTCCCTAGACATTATTTGTCTTCACTAAGGGTGAGAAAAAGACCAATTCCACTAGATCTATACTGAAGATTTGGGGAGGGAGATGAAATTTTTCTCCTTGATGTCACCGCTTTCAACAATTTTTTTCTTTCCTTGAGGTACATAGGATATCCTTCCGCAGGAGCTGATGACCTATCCAGAGGAGCATACAGTAGTTGACACTGATGAATTGATTGGGTCCTGAGACACCAAGAAGAGGCAGAGAAGACAAGAGAGTAGGAGTAAGGAAAGCACAAATGGGAATAAAACTTGAAGAGAGAGAATTGGAGAAAGAAAGAGAGAAGACCTGAGGAGAGCAAGCAGGAAGAGAATAAAGGAAGAGAAAGAGAGACACTGAGAGCAAAGCCAAGAAGATAATGGGAAGGGGTTCCAGAGGTGAGGGCTCTGATGAATCCCTCGGAATCAAGGGATCTGGGTTCAGCAGGAGCACAACTGGCCTTGACTTTGCAAGTCACTGTCCTCTCTGGGTCTCATGGATCCCCTTCTGCAAAAGGAGAGGGCTGGGAGGGGAAGGAGTGGTCCAGAAGGCCACTGCACAGGGGCTCTAGGAGTCCTTGCGCTCCCCAAATTATGGGCCAAATTTCCAGGGTCTGCTGGTTTTTGCCTAGGGCAAGGGAGTGGCTTGTTTTGATCAGTTACTCAAAGGTCTCTTCACCAAATTGTATAAGCCACTTACATGGATCGTTTATGATCTTTTCTAACCCTAAAACTTTATGATTCTTGCATGGAAGGGGAGCCTGGAAACTGATACTAAAATTGTTCTCTGGCTCTAGAGGTTCTCCTTCATTGTCTCCTTTGACTCTGAGCAAAATTCAGTATGAAGTCTCTGGCCTCTATAATGATCTGTTCTCTCCTACGTAGAGGGAGAAAAAAAAAAAAAAAAGGAGCAGCCGTCGCTGGGAGTCCTGAACCCTGGTCACACTGCAGAGCCCAACAGGTAGGACAGGTGGGAAATCAGAGTGCGGGGGGCCGCGGAGCACAGCAACAGCCCGTGGTGTGCATGCAAACAGAAATGGCTTCACTCTGCATGCCAGAGCCACAGCCCCTCTGGTCTCAGCTTGTTGACTTGGTCCCAGGGAAGGAACAAAGCTGGCCAAGTCCAGTGAATGGCCGGCAGTGGAAAACCAGCGCTGCTGTCTGTTGGCAGGCAGGGCGGCCGCCACCACACTCGGTCAGCTCCCCCCAAGCGGCTCTCTCCTTCCCCAGCCACGGCTGGCTTTGGCAGGGCTGCCAGGCCTGGGAATGCAGGAAGTTTTGGGTCACGGTGACCTCTAGTTGCTGATGCCAGATGAAATATGCCCTGGAGGTTCTCCAGGGTCACATGGTGTGTGGAGCAAGAGAAGGCAGGGCTGCTCCTGTGCTGACAAAGTGGATTTTGGCTCCAAAATGGCACCCCTTGGGGAGTAGGAGGGGTTGTGGGTGGGAAGGGGGAGCAGGCGAGGCAGTGGCGTGAGAGTGGGCAATAGGGAGAATCAGTCTTGCTTTTTTCAGCCCCTTTAGCCTTCCAGGAAGCCACTGACTTGCTCCTGGAGGTGGAGGCACACTCCCAAATCTGGGGTGCAGAAATTTAGGGAAAGCTTTCTGTGCGTTTTTCTTGTTTATTTGGCAAGATGGGTGAGTTTCAAAGTCTGGGCCTCGGAGTCTGATAAAGCAGGAGAGTAAATGGGGGTTGACTTCGTGCTCCTCAGCAGTTCAACCACTCAAAATGGAAAGGAAGTGGGCTTTCAGCCCCTCTCTGGGAAAATGAGGCCTCTACCGTTTCCTTCCTGCTGAAATCTCTCTTCCCCTCAGGCTGACATGCTGTTCTCCTGAACCCCAGACTCCTAGAGGAGGCTCAGCTGTTCCAAATACGGCCTCGACCACAAAGCCAAAGATGGACACCAAGTTTTGGTCCCACTTAGGTTTGAGGTGCCCTAATATAGTCCTTTAACCTTCGCCGGGGCAGAGGGAAGGGGCTTGGCTACTTTTGCTTTCAAGAGTCAGAAGCAGAGGCCTAAAATGGAAACAGCTGAGAAGAAAGGAGCCAACTCAAAAACAAGATCCAGCTGCAGGAGGTCAGGCCCGATAAGCAGGCCGACCACAGGCTTGAAAAAGAGGTCAGGCCCCAGGAGCCGAGCTGGAGCAGCAAGGAGTGTCTCTGCCAAGCGGAGACAATGGCCTGTGAGGTAGGTGGGCTGTGTGTTTCCACCCCACATTCGGTTTCAGTTAGTGGACTGAGGCCTTGCTGGCTTCCCTCGCGTTCTCTGCTGACCGCGAATTTTCTAGGCTTAGTTGACATGAGGAGAGGAAGGGTATGGCTGCGCAACTAGAGGTGAGGAATCTTTGGGGGAAAGGAAACATATCCAACCTCCAGCTCCAATCTCACCTCCTCAGAAAACCCTTGCCAAGTCACTCCCCGTGGGTCTTGGCTCTACCTCTCTACCCCATTCTACTGCACTTCATTTTTTGTTTCTGGTATGTATCTCCAACTGTCACCTAGTAAATTACTTGGTCATGGTAGTGCCTGATATGTGTACCGCATATCTCCATTTGCAAAGTTTATTGCTTTTGTGAATATCAACTCCATTGTTCTCTATAACGACCTTGAGAAATAGCTGAGTGGTTACTGATAGTCTCCTTTATATACAGGCAAACTTGTACAGAAAGCATAGATCTTGATTCCATCAGGTAAGAGTTTGAATATAAACTTGAATCTTGGGCTGACCATGGGAGCCAGGACAACTTGCTGGACCAGCTCAGGCTGCTGGTGGTGCCACCAAGAGAGATCTGGACCCCCTTATTTGTTACTGGAGTCACGGTAGCTTCCACCAAGAGCTACATTTTTGGTAAAAGAAAATCCTGCCCTGGCACACATAGAAAAAAAAAATTACTTTGGAGGCATGATATTTTTTTACCAACATTCTGTTTGGAACCCTGAGCAAATGCCATGGTTTTCTAGCATCAAAACAAGTTTATTCCAAAGTTTCTTTTGGAAATTTGAGGGCAGTGAACTCTGCCAGAGTTCACATCATAGCTTTCCTTGGCAGATATGCCCTTGGGTTATTACTGCTCCTCTAGGCACATCCCTGCACCTCTGTCCTGCTTTGATTCCTTTCCCTCTTCCCTTCTGCACACACTACCCCTTCCGACCTTTTGCGTTGCAACTTTGAAGCTTGCCTGTCCATGCCGACAAACTCTCTTCTACTGTCAGTCTTTTTACAGGGTTCATTCCCTACCCTCTGTAGTCATTGGAACCTGGTCTCCCCAGAGAGACCACTTACCTGGAAGTTCTCTAATCTGGAACACCAGTACATTTTTTCTTAAATCTTACCTGAAAGTAGAGCAATGTGACCTTTCTCTATACCACATGTTGCTGCTTCCAAATCATTCTTCTTCCTCCAGTTCCCTATTTCTCTTGAAAACAAAACAAAAACAAAAACATGGCATTTGGCTATACCTTCCAAATCCTTCACACTCCCACCTACTCCCCCGGCCCCACCACCTTGTCAACCATGGACCTCTTACTGTCTCTTCACATTCATTGATTCATTGAAGACTAAGGCCGACAACTTGTTGTTCTCCTTCCTTCCCTAAGTCCGGCCATTATCCTCAGTAATCAGTATCCGGAGGACTATTCAACTCCTTGTCTTACAGAAATACAAAATTTCATGCTCTGATCACAAACCTCTCATTGCATCTCTTACCCCTTCATCTGTTTTCTGGTGTCCATGCCTACCTTCCCCCCACTAACAGTCCTTCTCTGTTTCCTGTTCTTCTGATCATCCTGTCCAGCCTGGATGGCCATTCTCTTGTTGGGGTCTTATGTGCCTCTCCTTGGACATTGCACATGCTGAATCAGCTCCACTCTGTTTCCTCGCTCCTGCACTTAGAGCACCGAGCCAGCTGGGGGGAAATCATGCCACCGCATGACTTGATGCCACTGTAAGTTCATGGTTCCAACCTCTGTCTGGTGCTCAGTGACACCTACATAGTCTTTTATGTATTGAGAGTTTGGTCCTTTGGCTATTTTTGACAACAGACATTTTAGACTTTTCTGGAAACTCAGTTGCTCTATCCCACGGCTCCAACACTCAGCAAGATAACATATTTACTACATGACAATGATGTTGAGGTTATCAGATGAGAATTATAGCTGAAACCATTCTTTATCTTGGCTACACCTTCTTCTGTGGAATAGGCATCTCTTTCCCTTTTAGGTCAATTCCCCCTGAGCTCTGAATCTCATCATATACCTCTTCCTCCTCCAGAACTTTGATCTAGCTGTTCTCTCCTGTTCCTTGTATCTTCAACCTCTTCTTCACTACTTGCTTTTCACCTTCAGCATGGAAAACTACCCATCTGTCCTACCTTAGCAACCCACACTTACTAGAAATTACATTCTGTTGACATCTCCTTTAGTCAACGTTCTCTGCTTCTTACACCTACAAACCTTTTAGTATATACTTAGCTATTACTGACTCTGCTTCTCCAGCACCCACTCTTTCCTCAACCAGCCACAGCCTGGCAGCTGTCTCCCCTACCCTGCATATGACTGTAAAGTGGGTAAACCCACAGATCTATTTAAGGCCCCTCTTTCTTGACCTCTCTACAGTAGTTGATGTTCTGTGTATTTCTTTTGATGTTTCTCTTTTCTTAGCCTCAAGGATGGCACTTTCTCCCACTTTTCCTGTTTTACAATTCATTCATTTTCTGTTTCCTTTGCAAGGCAATAATAACAAAAGTAGCAAATATTTCTTGAGTATTCACTATTTGCTGTGTTGCATGGTCAGATATTTACATACATCTCTTTACTTGATTTTTAGGAGTCTAGGAGTTTGTTGCTATTATTACTTACCCTTTCCAGGTGATGAAGCAGGAATACAATTGTCTAAGGGACTTTTCCAAATCATGCTACTGCTAAGAAGAAACTGGGCTGGGATTTGAACTCAGGCATTCTGGCTCCAGGGGAGGGACACAACCACCATGCACACTGCTGCCCCTGTTACCTAGAAACTTTGTTTCTGGGATTTCAGCTTAAATCTTTCTCTTTTCTCATCCTACATACTCTTCGTAAATGAACTTGTCATCTGCTCCTATGCTCGGTTGACTCCTAATTGAGTAATTCAGGTCAAGAAATAAGAAATACAGCTGGAGTTATTGTTAAAACACATTTTCCCTGACCTTTCTTTATCTGCGAAATGGGAATAATAATCACACCTAGCTGACCGATGTGTGTAAAAAGCTGGTCTACCTTCATGACCAGGTGATTGCTCTCCTACATCTCTACTTGAATGTCCCACAGGTATCTCACACTCAACAGTTAGATACTGAACTCAAGATGCCCCAGATATTTCAGTACTGATGACTTTCCCCCCTTTCATCTGCCCAATTGTCCTATGGGTAGTCTGTTCCTTTTTATCTTGGTCCTGCATATAACCTGTCTCCACATTGGATCCTACTGATTCTAATGCTTCAGTTGACTTCATTGCCTAGAGCTAGGCCTTTAAACCACCGTGATTCCAAACAATTGCAGTGTTTTTCTACCTGAAATCCTTGCCCCTACTTCTTGTGATCCTGAAATAGTATCAAAGGAAAAAAAAAGGAGAAGAAATCAGATAATGTCTATTCTGCTCTGTCTAAAATTCTTCAATGGCTCCCTAATACCTTGTTTTTGTTTGTTTGTTTGTTTAAAATTCTCCTTGCTTTCCTTCTTTGTCTTATTTTTGACACTCTCATAACTTTTTACTTCTTGTCTCAGTAATGGAAACTATTGGCAATCCTTCAAATGCCAGGGTCTCTTGCAACTCATTACATTTATAAATGCAGCTTACCCTACCCATCTCCTCTTCCGCTAACATCCCTTTGTTTTCAAAGACTCCATGAGGGTATCATCTCTTGAATAAATTTTCTTTTTAAAGATTTTATTTTATTTATTTAACAGAGAGAGAGAGAGAATCACAAGTAGGCAGAGCAGCAGGCAGAGAGAGAGGGAGAAGCAGGCTTCCTACTGAGCAGAGAGCCTGATGTGGGGCTCGATCCCAGGACCCTGAGATCATGACCTGAGCCAAAGGCAGAGGCTTAACCCACTGAGCCACCCAGGTGCCCCTTGAATAAATGTTTTATCCCCATGCCCGTAGAATACTTTGGTGCTTTCTCTGAGTTTCTACAGCACCTGATGCACACTCCTGTCAATCAATTAACATTTCACATCGTGTTTCTTAACTTCACTTTGCCCCTGAATATCTGAGAGCTAGGATTGGCAAACTATGACCTGTAGATGAAATTTGGCCTCTTAACCTGACTTTGTAAATAAAGTTGTCATGGAACACAGACATGATCATGTAAATATTCTCTGTGGCTATCTTTGTGCTGTAAGAGCAGAATTGAATAATTATGACAGTCTATACTATCTACAAGGCCAAAATATTTCTGTATAGCCACTTGCAGAAAATGTTTGCAGACCTCTGATCTTACATCAATTACTGTGCCTCACTAGAGCCAGATTCTCAGAGATGTCAATGCCTAGAGAGAGAAAGTTGATCAAGATCTTGCAGAGGATTAATGACAAAAGAAGGGGCATTTGGATGAGTCAGATACACACTGTAAGGGGTCATGCGTGTTCCACCCAACACTGCTGAGAATGTTGTAATGATCTATGTCCACACCCGTGTCCTTATGAAATACCTCTTAAGAGTGTTATCAGTCAGGGACTGTATTTTTTTCATCTTTCTATCTTCCGTGCATAGCATGGTGATAAGCTATTAGAATTTTAAAAAAGAAGGGAAACTTAAGCGGAAAGAATTTTTGCAGGACCCCAAGATATATTCATGGACTCCAAGGAGAGGTGAACACCCAGTCCCTGGGAAAGGTAAAGCAATGGAGAAGATCTATGACTGCCATCAGCATCCAGGCTGTCTCGTGTCTCTGCTGTTTTTCACTGTGCCAGCTTCATTTTTCCCTTTTACTGTGGACTTCCTCCAGCTGACAAAAAGCATGGTCTTTCATAGCTTCTGAATAATTCGTCCTATAGTTTTCAGCCAGTGACCAGACTTCATTCTAATTTTCTCTTAGTCCCAAATCTCAGGATACTAGGTCAATTGACTTCCACTTATGGTCAAGAAGTAGGTCTTAGTTGAGAAAATGAAAGTTTTTTGATACATACTGATAGACTAGAGAAACAGGAAGGCCCCAAAAGAAAAGCAATCCTTTTTTTTCCCCCCCCAAAATTTATTTTTACTTGAGAGAGAGAGAACGAGAGAGTGAGCAGAAGAGGGGCAGAGAGGGAGGGAGAGAGAATCTTTGAGCAGACTCCCCACTGAGCATGGAAACTGATGCAGGGCTAGATCCCAGGACACTGATATCATGAAATCAAGAGTTGGCCGCTTAACCAACTGAACCACCCATGCACCCCAAAGTGGTACTGTTCTAAGAAGAAAGGGTGCTGGACATATGAAGCAATGGGTGCATCCTATAGTAGCTCTTGGTAGGTTCCCCTAGAATAGCACTTGGTAGATGTTCCCTACAGTAGCAAGTAAGAGGTGCATAACCAAATATATTGGCTCAGTAAATGAATGGCTGAGTGAAATGAATAAAGGATTTAACCTTTTTAAGGCTCTTTTCCTCCTATAAGATGAGAATAGCATTTATTTTACAGATTTGTGTTGAGAATAAAGTACTTGTGCACTGGCATATAATAGACACTCAGTAAATGCTGTCTAAATGTCTAAGCCATCATCAGGGTTGGGATTGGGAGGGGGACTTAGGAAGAATGTAACATAGCCAGTTACTTTTTTAAAATTTCATCAACATGATGGGCTGATAAAATCTCTATCAGTCTCTGTGTCCCATCTTGTCTCCTAGTCATACTTAAGTCAACATAAATAAAGCCCAGGACTCTCTCTTGGCTCTGGCTGAATTGTCATATTCCCTAAGGGAAACTCTAGGGCATCACAGAACAAGCCCTCATTTGCACCTGTAAGAGATTATATTCATATGTTCAGAAGGCTAACAGAAACTCTAGGTTAAGAACCCTGACCTCCTGAATCAATGTTTATTCTTTCACAAGCAAAGTTTCAGCTTACCTGTTCACCAAACTAGCTCACACAGCCCACACTCCAACTGTTGATTCTTGCACTTTCTTAAATGTTCTGTCTCTCTTGGGTTTCTCTTTCTCTTTATCGCCTATTAAAATGATTCTTCCAACCTTGTTAACTTCATCCCTGTGTCTGCTCTGGCTCTATAACTTTCCTGGTCCATGCTCACCCACCTCCAGAAGTCCTTTAACAACTTTCCCCCAGATCTGGTACAGGACATTTATGCTCAAGCCAGGTATCCTGGGGCTATCATCTCCCACCCCAATTTCCCTTACCAAACTGTACCAAAATTCTAAACCCATAATGAGCAATGCTAACAGAGATTTCTGATAAATAAAAATTTCCATCCACTATAAAATACGTTATGGTAACCATTGATAGCTCCAAAGCTTCCAACAGCTCTCCCATGGTGCTGTTATTAAAGCCATCCCACTCTTTATTATAGCTCCTGTCTCCTAGTAGATTAATGGTTTTGGGAGATGAAACTTCTCTTTTATTGAGAAGAGTTTCTTAAATCTTTCTGTTAAGAGGCACTTTGCAACAGTATCTCCTGGTGCCGGAATACACTTCACAGGTTGTCTATTACATTGGTCCTTCAGGTTTTGTCTGAATTTTCTCTAGGTGTCCCCAAGGGATGATTGAATCTGTACATACATTTATGATTCATTTGTGACTTCTAAAAGAATACCTATTTCTTCCATCTGCCAAATTAGACACCTCTGACTCTCATCTGATTCTTTCTTACAGACAGGAATATTTTGTCCTTCTATGAACTTTAACCATGACATCCTCTGGTATCCATTAGAGACCTTTGATGCCCCCTCTTTTCCATGTGACAGCTTTGTGTAAGTATGTCAGATTCAGGCTCTGTCTCCTTTGTTTTCTCTTTCCTAGCACCAGCAGCCTTGAAATCATTAACTATTGCTCATATGTTAAGTTTTTGAGTCCACTTATCTTTTCTCAGGATAGATTCTAATCTATCAATTTTCTTATTAAAATTCTTAATTTGGGAACACCTGGGTGGTGCCATCAGTTAAGCATCTGACTCTTGGTATCAGCAGGTCATGATCTCATGACCATGAGATCAAGCCCACATCATGCTCCATGCTTAGTGTGTAGTCTGCTCGAGATTTTCTCCTTTTCTCTCTGCCTCTCCAGCTCATTCTCTCTCTCTCTCTTTCTCAAACAAGCAAACAAATAAATCTACCTTTTAAAATAATTCTTAATTTTACCCCAGGTGACTCTTTTTGAAACCTATAGAATAGAGGATGTCCAAAATGTCCTTCAGGCATAATAAATACTAAATATATAGGGATTAGGAATTTTCTTTGGATACTGAGACATTCTAAGTTAGAAACATTTGTTGAGCATAGAAAGTTTAACCTGAGTGAAAATTAGGATGTCTGTTTTCGTAATTGTTCTAGTCTTGTCTCAAAAGCAGTAGGAGATTATCATCATGGTAGCATGAATAAAAACCACCAGTGGGTACCCTGGCCTTCTGCTGGTGCTTTGGATATGTCAAGCTTTTTTCATCTCAAAACCTTTGCAAGTGTTTTTTCCTTTACTGGGAATACTATCGGCAATCTCTTTCCCTCAAATTTTTATCTGCCAGTTCTTTATGCCTCAAGTCTCTGAGAGAATTTCTCTTGATTCCTTTACCCTCCACCCTAAACCCTCTACCTAATTCATCATTATTTCCCAACCTGCCTTTAACTGTTCCTCATGGCAAACATCACAATTTTAATTATATTAATTTGTATTATTATTTAGCACCTGTGTTCTCCACTAGACTGTAAATTCCAGAAAGGCTGCAATCCTATCTGCTTTTGTTTGCTGTGAAATTTTTAGTGCCCGGCAGAGCCTGGTTTATGTTGAGAATTCACATAGTATTTGCTAGATGAAGGAAGGGAAGAAGGAAAGATGGAAAGACGGAAGGAAGGAATTCTTACAGCATGCCGTTTTCTTTCTCCCATGCTTACATTTGTATATGACCTTATTCTTCTCAAAGGTTTTTCATGTTCCTCTCATTCTGGGTAGGGAAGGGTGATACTGTCCCAGTTTCCATCTGATGACACTGAGGTCCAGAAAGAGGAACAAACACAGTCTCACTTAGCTGGTAGCATGTGGTACTGTGATCATAGCTGGGGGAACATGTTGACTCTTAGTCCAGGACTCTTTCCAGTAATAATTTTTTAAGAATAAAGTTAAAGATCGCTTTTAGAAATAATTTAAATATGCATAATGTAATTTTAAAAAAAGATTTCTTTATTTGAGAGAGAGAGAGAGAGATACACAGAGATTGCTTGAGCGAAGGGAGGGGCAGACGAAAAGGAAGAGGGGAAGCAGGGAGCCTAACGCCTGGCTCTGTCCCAGGACCCTGAGATCAGGATCTGGGCTGGAATCAAGAAGTCAGGAGTCAGATGTTCAATGACTGAGCCACCCAGGTGGCCCAATTTTTTTTTTTAATGTTTGAAAAAAATACTATCTAAATCTTGGAAATATCTTGGTAAAATGAAGTCTTCTTTTTTAAAATTTTTTAGGAGATTTAACTTTTTTAGAACAGTTTTATGTTTATAGCAAAATAGAGTACAAAAGGTACAAAGATTTTTCCCTATGCCCCCTGCAATCGCATGACTTTAGTGGCTTGACTTCTTCATGTGACCTACTGTGGAGAAGAATGTAAAGAGATGATTTCATGCACTTGGTGCCCTTTCTTTGGGGTTCATAGAACTTCAGACATACAGTATGGAATACATACTGATTAAAAGTGGGAAACAATTTCTCTCTCTGAACACATTTATTTTCTTATGAGAGTATTTGGTCAAAATGACAATTTAGTTTTTGTCAACCAGTGGCTTAAAAAATTAAAAATTCTCTAGAAATATGCCTTTTGCTTCATAGTATGTCTATCACAGATTTCCCACCCCCACTTTTTTTCCTATGGATTTACTTCACTCTTTTAGTCATTACCTTGCAATAACATGTAGACTTGAAAGCATTGCAATGTCATCGCTTTATAGAAATTCCCATACGTGGGCCCGATTTTCCCACTAAATCATGTTACTCTTCTTGCTTTATTTCAAATGAGGAAGTTCTGTTCTTCTGCATTCAAAAAAATCCTACAATCTCAGGGCAGTCCTATAGCACAAACTTAAAAGTGAAAAATTACATAAACCACTACAAGTATTACACTGAATTAAATATATAATTCTAAAAAATCCCCGAATTTGTAGACTATCTCTGATTTATACCTCAGGTTACACAATTCCTGCATGTGGTATCATTTGTTTTTATTTCTCTATGGACTCAGCCAGGCTTTGATTCATTAGGGAAGCAAAGTTTCTTAGAATACAGTATTCTTCTCTCACTTCTTTGGAAAAAATACCATTTCATAGAATCCTAAGGTCTTATGGTGGTAGGAAATTTTTTAAAGCCATTTAGACCACTTGCCTTTGAATTCTCTCTGCAATCAGGCCTCCAAACCCATCTATTCTCTCCTTGAATACTTTATGTGACAGGCAACTTACCACCTGACCTCTGTACACACCCACAGATAAACCAGGTTGATTCTTTCCCCAGCCGACGGTGGTCCCTCTAGCCCCCAGCAGGTTGCTGGCCTGTGAAACACAGGGCTTCATTAGGTCTGAACAGTGGCTTCCCTGAGATTCTGGACATCTGGAAAGGGTGCTCTACAGTTGAGTCCAACATGTGATTGCTTTGACTATCTGGTCACAAGGCAGGTTGACTTCCTTTGGGGCTCGAGGCAGGGGCATGTTGACAATAGCTCTCAGAACAAGTAGGTCCCTGACTAGCTGCTTGCTGGAAAGAGAATGTTTTAAGTGAGCTTAGGTTTCTAAATGTCTCCTTCAAAAGTACCTGATTGCCATTGGGAGGTTTAAAACAGGAGAAAATGGTATATGTGAATTAATTACTCTTTTTCACTGATTTTTTTTTTAACCCAATGTTTGGCAGCACACTTTTCAAAAATCTTATTTTTTAGAATCTGTTTTTCGTGTGTGTGTGTGTGTGTGTGTGTGTGTGTGTGCGCGCGCGCGCGCACTTCATAACAGCTGCCCGGAACGCTGATAGACCGGCAATGTGTCTTAGTATGATTTTATGCACATTCTTTTACACTTGTTGGCTCATACATTATTCCTTGCATTCAAAAATCTTTGTTCCTACTTTCTGTAGAACAGCGTAATCTCATAGCACAATAACATAATTTTAATAATGTCAGATCAGGTATTTCCATCTTCCTGTAAAGGAAACTGCAATTAAAGTAGCACCTTTAAAATTTCTTATCCAAGAGAGGTGGAGCAATATTTCAAGATATCAATCTGTTTTGTTCTCGCTGTGTTTCCATCTCCCCTCCCTCTCTCTTCACCCCGGTACTTAACTCGACTTGATTGCCCCAGGGGAGGCAGTGAAAGGGCTGAACTCAGAAATAGCCTGCTCCTCTTTCTGGCATTTGTCATGGAAAAGCCTAAGCCCTCAGGGGAGCTTTGAGAGTTTTCCTGGAGAAGGTAAAAGGTTGGTATTTAAGGGTATAGACAAAGTATTTTGGCCAGAAGCAAGCAGAGGAGAGAGCAGAGTATTCCTCTGGGCACTGTGTACAAAAGTGAGGGGGTGGGGTTGAAGGGGTGGGGGGAAGAAAGTCAGAAAGAAGTGATGATTCAGAGAGCTCTGTGGTCCAGAGAGAAGAAGGATCCTGCCCCCTACTTCCCATAACCTTGACTAGACCCTAAAGAGCAAATAGCTGCCTCGTGCATGGAAAACCATGTGAAAATTGACACACAGCAGGCTTGTAAGAAAAATTCCCTTTCCCCAAGAGTGACAGGGAAACACTGGGGAGTTATAGATATAATGGGCTATGCAGCATGGGGCAATGGATGCAGCCACCGTGTGGACCTAGGACTATGAATCCATGGCCACAAGCTTTGGAGAAAGCTTGACATAAGTATGGCATAAACTTGGGAGAAACCAGGATGGGGAATAAGTCCCAGAAAGAACTGACGATAAGCTTGTCCAGCGACCCAGTGGAGTAGAAACTCAGGATAAAAATATTACCTTGAATTGTGGGTTCATAATACACCTTAGTGTGTGGAGTGAGAGGACAACTTGTTATAAGGATTATTTTTCTCACTTAAAAAAAATTAAGGTAAATTAACATACAGTAAAGCTCATCCTTTTAGTAGATGGTTCGGTGAGTTTTGGCAAACATGGTCTTGTAACCAACACGACCACACAACAGAGGACAGTTGTCTCACTCCCCTAGACTCTCTAGGACTCCTTTGTCCCTCTCCCCTGGCAACCACTGATTTGTTCTTCACCCTATAGATCTGGCTTGGCAGGATTGTCCTAGAACTAAGTCACACACTATTGAATTAACTAGTCTTTTTCACGGATTTCACAGCCATTTGAGTCTAGCTTCTTTCACTTAGAATAATGCATTTGAGAACCGTCCGTGCCGTTGCATGTACTGTATGGGTTGCTTTTTATTACTGAATAGTATTAGATATATGTATGGACCACGGTTGTTTCCAGATTTGGGTGACTGCAAATAAAGTTGCTATAAACATTTACATGGCTTTATGTGAACATAGGTTTTCATTTTGCTTGGGTAAATACCTGGGAGTAGGATTGCTTCATTGTGTGGTTTATGATCAACTTTATAAGATACTTCCAAACTGATTTCCAAAGGGAGTGTAACGCTTCATTCTCATCAACGTAGGAGGAATTTTACTTTGCTCCCCTTTGTATTGTCAGTTTTTTCTTATATGTTTTATTTTAGTAAGCATGTAATGGTATTACATTGTGGTTTTAGTTTGCATGGCTTCCTTGGCATTTTTATATTCTTGGTAAATTATCCATTCAAACATTTTGGCCACTTAAAATTTTTTTTTATTTAATTGTTGAATTTTGAGAGTTCTTTATATATTCTGGTTACAACAGCATTTGGAAACACTTCCTTTCAGTCTGTGGCTATTATGCCTTTATCAGGAGTTTCAAAGTGCAAAAGTTCTTATATTTGGTAAAGTCCAATATATCAAATAGTCTTTGTGGCTTATGCTTTATCTAAGAACTCTTTGCATATTTTGAAGGTTATAAAGTACCCCCCCCCCCCACCTTTTTTTTCTTCTGGAAGTTTTATAGTTTTTACATTTAGGTCTATGATTCATTTCTGAGTCAAGTTTTGTATAAGATGCAAGGTGTGGATCCAGTTTCTTTTTTTGATTTTTGTTCTTTGGGCTTTTTGCAAATGGACACATAATTGTTCCAGCTGTTTGTTGAAAAGATTACCCTTTGTTGAATTGCCTTTGCACCTTTATTGAACTCCCTTGTCCACATATGGGTCTGTTCTTGGTCTCTATTTGGGTGCACTGATCTATACCTCTAACAATCTTTCTCCAACACCAAACTGTTTTGACTGTTACAGCTTTATAGTAAGTCTGGAAATTAGGTAGGATAACCCCTCCAACTTTGCTTTTCCTTTCAAAATTGTTTCATCTTTTCTTGTTTCATCATCTTTCTTTGTAAATTTTAGAATCAGCTTGTTAATTTCTGAAAAAAAAATTCTCACTGGGATTTCAACTGGAATTGTATTGAATCTATAGATCGGTTTAGAGGAAAAGTAACATTTTAACTTGCTGATAATTTGGAAGATTTATGCATATTTCAATCTCTTTGCTGCTATTGTAAATACTACCTTTTTTGCATTTCAATTTCTTATTATTCATTGTTGGTATAGAGAAATATGATTGACCATGTATATCCTGTGCTCTTGTTAAACTCGTGTCTGAGTTTTAAAATTTTTTTTTTAGTATTTTTTGAGATTCTTTCTTTAGGCAATCGTATTATCTATGAATATATACTCATTTCTTCCTTTCCATTCAGTATGTCTCTTTTTTTTCTTCCCTTGACTTGTTGCACTGGACTGTACTTTTGGTATAATACTGAGTGGAAATGTTGAGAACAGAGATGCTGGTCTTGATCCTGATCTTGGAAGGAAGGCATTTAGTCTCTTACCATTAAGTATGATATTAGCTTAATTCTTTAATGGTGCCCTTTATCAGGTTGTGGAAGTTCCGTTTTATTCCTAGTTTTACTGAGAGTTCTGTTTGTTTTTTTTTTAAATCAGGAATGAATGTCAAATTTTGCCCAAAAAATTCCTCTGTAGCCTGTGAGCTACTCTATTGTGTTTTCCTCTTTATTCTGTTGATATGATATGAATTACTGATTGAGATTTGAATGTTAAACCTGCCTTGCATTCTTGTGATCAACTCAGTCATGATATATCATCCTTTTCATATGCAATGAGATTCCATTTGAAACTACTTTATGGAAATTTTTACATCTATGTTCATAAGAGATACTGATGTATAATTTTATTCTTTCCTTTTTTCATTCTCTCTCTCTCTCTCTCTCTCTCGTTTTGTTTTGGTATCAGAATACTGTTGGTCTCATAAAATTAGAAGATTTTCCCTCCTACTCTATATTCTGGAAGAATTTTTGAGTAATTGGTATTATTTCTTGCTTAAGAACTGTTTTTCCTGATGAAAAATATCCAGATGTTTGTCTGGATATGTTAAAAAAAATTTTTTTTCCTTACCTGATAGGCAGCTAAAATATCCCAAACTCTTTATTACATGAGGAAGTTTCTATCCTGATAGTTTTACTGTGGGATATTTTGGGAGATAACTAATGAATGCATCTCCACTGGCACCAGCTCTAGGGCAAGTTTAGTTGATTTGTTGATAGGAAATCAATTTGTGGGGCACAGACTTTGTACGAGACACGTAGGCGCTGTGTGTTCAGAATGTCTATTATGCCTCCCCAAATTAAGCAGCAAATACTAGTATTTCTCCAACCTTAGAGGTGAGAAAATAGTACCTTATGAAATCTGGTAATTTTCTTTTTATGTGAATGTGTCCAAATGATAGCACTACACTCTGTTTTTTAAAAAAGGCTCTGGTGTTCTTTTCTGATTTTAAAAATAATTCATGGCTGTTATAGAAAACTTAAATAAAATTTATGGACTATTTTTATTTTTTATAGAGACTCCCAGTCTTATTTCCATATGTAGCAAAATAGTATTTGGAGAATAAAGTGAGAAATGTTTTTATATCCCTATGCTTTCAAGAGCCCTTTCCCAACCATACAGGCAATAAAGATAACTTTTCTTGAAAGAAAAAGACAATACTTTGAGAAAGTAAAATGTATGTGTTTTAATTCTAAATCTCTTCTTTAAATAACTAAAGCTCAAGTCTGGAGAATTTAGATCACTGAATTTATTCCATGAATGACACTCAGAATAAGAACTCTCCCACACCACCCAGCTTCCTCCAAATAAGAGTTTGATGAGGAAGAAGAGGACTAGTGATGCCAGTGGTAGAATTAGGCTTGGCTTCTGTCACTGGGAAGGAGCCCAGCATCCCACTTTTCACTTTATAGAAACCCTAATTCCTAGTATTTGGCCCAGAAGGGTGGGTGATAGAAACTCTAAATAGATTAAGGGTACCTGAGAGCCCAATAAACTGTTGACTGGATTCCTCAGATGTAACTTCAAGGGGCTGCAAGTATCATAGAAAAATCTCAACTACAATAGAACTATTGAGCTAAACCACAGCTGTGGTTTCCCCTTATATCTAAGGGGAGATATAAGCAGAACTATATTCCTACCCAAGTTCTCTTTGTACATAAAGTTGGAATTTCTGTTTTTGTAGAAGTAAAGAAAGAGACCACTCATCTTTGCTTCATGTCACCTACTCTTAGACTTGATTGTAGGACACACATGTACTCTGCTTGATGGGAACTTGTGGTGGTCTCACCCAGCTCTGCTTGAGGCAGGATGTGTGCATTCAGCTTGGGAGTAGATCTTGAAACGGAGGAGGAAGAAAAGCGATTTCTGTAGTAAAACCACTGTTTTGATCTTTGATAATTCTTGAGTCATTTTTCAAGTAGATCAGATCTTGAGAGGAGAGTGGAGTGTTACTCATTACACTTCCACTGCCATCTCCAACATATTGGTTGGTACATAGGCTAGGAATCTTGAGAAATAGTCCCAGGGGCTAATATTTGGAGGCTGAGCTGCAGGAGAAATTGACACTTACACAGTAGCTAAGGCAAGAAATGGGTAGGCTTTAATACTTTGGTAAGCCAAATTCTCTTGGATCTTTGGTGATCAGCAGTGGCTCATATTTTGATTATAGAGCTGGAGTTCCACTGGTGTGGATCTCCACAGCTCACCTTGGCATAGATTTGTCCAATACAATTGTGCTTCATTATACAAGCCTTCAAAATATTAGTGGTTGACCATTGGTTCCCTGCATTGTTAGTGGGAATGTACAGTGGGGCAGCCACATGAAAAATAGTATGACAGCCCCCACCAAAAAAAACCCCCCAAAATAGAATTAATATATGATCCAACAATTCTATGTATATACCCTTAAGAATTGAAAGCAGGGTCTCAAACAGAATACTCAAGTTCATAGCAGCATTACTTACAATAACCAAAGGATAGAGGTAACCCAAGTATCCACTGAAAGGTAAATGAATAAACAATATACATGCAGTGGAATATTATTCAACCCTAAAAAGAAGGAAATTCTGATGCATGCTGCAACATATTTGAACCTTGAGGACATTATGCTAAGTGAAATAACGCTGTCATAAAAAGTCAAATACTGTACAAATCCATTTATGTGAGCTATCGAGAGCAGTCAAATTCATAGAGACTGTGAGTAGAATGGTGGTTGCCAGGGGCTGAGGGGAGGGGAAAGGAAGAGCTGTTGTTTAATGAGGAGAACATTTTGGTTTTGCAAGGTGAGAAAAGTTCTGGAGATCAGATGCACCACAGTGTGAATGTACTTAACACTACTGAACTGTACACTTAAAATTGGTTAGGATGGTAAATTTTATGTTATACATATTTTAACACAATCTAAAATAAAAATAATAAAAAACACTAAAAATATTCTTCTCAAAGAGAAGTTAGACTTGGCTGTATCCCCTTTTCCTGTCATATCAGTTTGCCTGTCCTCTGAGATCTCAAACTTTCCCTTAAAGAACACTCTTATCTCCAGTTCAAACCATTTTGCTTTCTTTACCTGAGGCAAAGTTTAATACAAATACTTCATTGGAAGGTACAATCTCAGGCGGGAAAGGTGAGAGAAAAGATGGTAAGGAGGAAAAGACGTAAACAAATATAAGGTGGTAAGTTACTGAGTGGGTCACCTCTTCATAAAAAAAATCATCAGTGGTTGTTCAGTTACTTGGGTCTCTCTGGAAAGAGGTGGGGAGAGGAATTTATGTCTTAGCTCCTCACCGCCACCTGTCACTCAGTAGTCAAGTTTCTTCCTATAGGGAGACACTCATGTACTCTTAGGTTACACAACCTGACCCCTTTAAAGGGATAGTCCCTAGGGAAGCCAGGTTCCGTGTCCTGTGGGTTAGGACTATAGCCAAGTTCCAAAGTGGTAGAAGGAACAACCACCTTTGTGGGTCAGGTCAGATCCCAGTCCCATGGCCTGGCTGCTGGAGATTCTCTGGTTGTGGCCACAGCAAGCACAATGGAGGCTATTCTAGCAGATTAGGAGGTGCTGGGGATGGCAGTAGCAGTAGAGCTCTCCATGAGTAAGTGGCCAAGTATCTGGGAAGCCCCTGAGAACCTATGAGACCCAAGAGGGCATATTAACTGTGCCTAACACAGGGGCATACTAACAGAAAATACAGTAAGTCAATAAGAGATGGTGTCCAGCCTTAGCCTAAGTGTTGATCTGGTGAAGGAACGTGTTAAGAATGAGACCATCCAATGCTGGGAGATATGGACAGACCAGATTTGGTTGAAAATAAATGTAATTGGAAAACTCAGAACTCATGACCTTATGACTTTCACAATGGAGGAGTCCCTTGATTAGTAATGGTAAGTAACACTAGCTACCTTACAAACCCTTCAATATCCGTGTTTGCCAGAGGCAGTGGGAAGAACCACTACCTGAAGCAAACCTGCTTAAAATAGGGTGTGGAGGTGACGTTGCTCTTACCCAGCACTGAAGAACCAGGAACACAGGTTCCAAGTAAAACTGAAAATTGTTGGGTTTCAGAGGGTGGATGGAAGAAAAGCAAACAGTGACCCGATGACGGGGGCTGCTATTACTGAAAATTTTTAAACTTTAGGGGGCAGGGGGGAACCCAAGGAAGTCACTCTCTGAAGAAGAAAAGAAAAGTTGAGAATATGCACAAATGAATTCTCCCTACCTGCAATTAGGGTAAATATCCTTATTTTTAATCTAATCATAAGACATTTTATTCTAAGTTTCAGTTTTAAGATGTAGACCCTGGACAAAGAGATTGGTAAGGCTAATAAGGTGTAGATATTATTTTTTTTCCCTTTTTATTCTCTTTTAGTCAGATATCCTGGTTTTCTGCTTGGGTCTTGGGAATAGCTATGTGTGTCTTAATGTTGTAGTCCTTGAGTGAGATCCAGGTATGTCATTTTGATTGGGATCTTGGTTCTAAGGGCTGGAGATGTGTGTGTGTGTGTGTGTGTGTGTGTGTGTGTTTTGTTTTGTTTATATTTTGAGTGTGTGGAACAGGTATTGTGATAGCATTCGTGTGTATTAACTTCCTACTGTTTTTTAACTAGTGGGACATGAGAAAGGCTTTATTGGATTAATTGAATTTGGAAGGCCTTTAAGGAACTACTCTTGTTCTATTAGTATAGAGCTCAGGCTGGGGTGATATGGGAACCCATGCTCTGCTTTCAGCTCTGAGCCAACTGATGCTCTGGCTGAAATGAAAAAGAAATAGGAAAGATTTTGTTTCTTGGAACAAAATGTACAATAGCTAGGGATGTTAATTTGGGAACCTCAGTTTCTCTTTGTGAATTTGATAATGGGATGAAGTTCTTATTGCTCAAATATGAGACATTTTAATATTGTTTTAGTTTTTCAGGGGTTTTTTTTGGATAATCTATGACATTTGATGTCATTATCTATATATTGGTAATGTGAATGGGAATAACTGAATAACAAGAGGACATTTGGTCTAGAATATAGTTTGAATTACTCTTCTTACCCATTTGAGCATTTTATAGACAAAGACTAAATTGCTTGATCTCAGGAAGATACACAGAGAAACAGGTTGGTTGACGTGGGGAGCACTATCACATGAAGATGGGAGGCTGGTCTCTTCCTCCAAGGACAGTAGCCAATCTGCCTTCAGGTGGCATGTAATAAGATTAAAAAAATTTTTAAAAATCTTTCTCTCATTACAAGTTTTATCATAAACCATATCCAGTTTGAGTTATATACCACCTTTTGATTTAGGCAGAACAATGGTAGCTACACTTTACTTCTAAAAAAAGAAAACTAAGACATAGGGAATAAGGATTTTCCAGAAGACATGTATCTGCTTTATGCCCTACAAATTATTTGTTATTGATATTTCTATATTAGACTATCAGATGCGAGATGGACTAGGAATAGAGACCTTGTAATGGGATTGGAATCAACATGGATGCACAGGGCAAATATTCAGATATAAAATTCTGTATGGTGTATCTATTTTTAACTCAGCATGCATTTATAGGATGCAATATCTACAATGCATATTCTGGAGTCCTACTACGCATAGGACATTGAACTAAGTATTGAGAAATATACTATGACAGAGACCAGTCCTTGTCTTCTAGAGTGCACCATCTAGTTAAAGCCATAAGACAAAGACGTGATGACAAAAAGTCACATGTGTTCACTGCCATAAGAAAGGTCTAAAGAATTATAGAACTTCTGATTATGGAGTATGAAAACTCCTAACCTGAGGTGACCAGAGTAAGTTTTATGATAGTTAATTCTTCTGAAACTTTCTTATTCCCATCCACGTGGGCTTCAACTATGGTCACCTACTGCCGACATTGTTTGGCCTCCTGAAAATTACTCCAAGATTTATTGAGTTGCTAGTTTCCCTTATGCAAGAATATGCTCATTCATTCATTCAACGAACATGATTTTGAGGATCTAAATGGCTTTAGAATATGGAGACACAGCCAGCATCACCATTACCACAACGACACAGTCCGTCTGTGTCAAAGAGCTCATTGAGGAATACAAAACACCCCTCCCTCCAAAAAAATCAATGTTATTAGCCCAGAGTTTGGCAAGAGCTGTGAGAAAGATAAGAACAGTGTACTCTGCATTCACATAATATGGACACCCAGGCTGATTTGGGAGGCCAGGAAAGTCTTCCAAAGAAAAGTGGTATCTAGGTTTAGGCCTGAAAGATAAATGAGGGTTAGTCGATAAATGTGCCTGGAGAGGATGGAGTGTTAGGAAGGTTCAAGGGATTTTGTCTAAATTACAGCAGAAAAGGCAAACCTGGTCAACCTTGCAGCTGTGGGTTGAGTGGTTTCAGGGTTTTGAAAATTTTCTGAATTTTCCCCCATCACGCATATCCCCATCAGAGCCCAGGTCTTATTGGGATCTTTGCAGTTTCAAATGATTGTGGCAAGAATAGGAAAACCTGTGAATAGTGACACATTTATTCTATAATAGAAAAGGAAGACACCTGTAGAAATGCTAAAGGTAAATTATTAGACCGTACAGTACAGTAAGAGCAAAAGTATTTTATCCCAGAGTGAGGTAGGTGACAATAAAGGCACAGATCTATAAATTTTTATTGTCCTAGAGGATAAAGTCACAGAATTGTAGGAAGACTTTAATTATGAGTCGATTCTGTCAGTTAGGTAGAGAACCCTGAGAATGTGTGGATCTTAGTGCCTGAAAAACCTCTTTAAATAGGAGAGATAATCTAATTTAGGTATCAGCCCTCATGGCAAAGATAACACTCTGAGTTTACCACACAATTTTCTCTTCCTGGATTTGCTGAGACTACACTTCTTAGCCTCTTTGAGGTTAGATTGGGACTGAGTTTTATTGGACTGAGTCTTGGCCAGTGGAATGTGAGCAAAAGAGATGTAAACCACCTCTAAGTTTGACCTTTAAAAATAGCTCCTATATTCTATTTCCCTTTCTCTTCTTAGGTTGAATCTGGAAGACAATATACTTACTGTAGCTAAAAGGTAGAAGCAACTTGAATCATTGAATGAGGGCTTAGAAGAACTACCAAGTACAGCCAACCTCCATCAAGCTACAACATGAGCAAGAAGTGAATGTTTGTTGTGTTAAACATTGATACATCGATAATTTTTTTATTGAAGCAGAGCCTTGTCTATTCTGATGAATGTACTCCTCCTCGTAGAGGTCTTCCCATGCCCGCCTTTGTATTTCATGGGGGTCATTTATGACACTAAGGTTTGGTAACTCGTTTGGCATAGGAAATTAGAAAGCAGGAATCAAAGAAGCTGTTGTTTTTTTGGTTTGTGTAGGGAAAGTTGTGAACTGAGATGGAATTTTTCGAGATAGGCCAAATGAAAAAGAGTAGGTTTGAGGATAAAAGTATGAAATTAATTTTGGACGTGTTAGATTAGAAGGATTTTTTACTTTATATCATGGATGATCTCATAAATCTTCTTGAGGGCAGGTATTGTGGTCTTACATGTTTAATTCCCTGTAGTTTCTAGTATCAATATACCATTTATATTTATTGATGGGTTCCCTGGATCAGCTGAATTCTGGAGGAAATTTTCTGATTCCTTGAATCAATGAATTCCTCTGAGAGCTGTGTATGTATGTATTCTTTTTGTGACTGGAATTGTCTTGAGTTGTCTACACACTCAAGGAAGTCACGTGTTTAAATCACAATAACATATTTATGCTGCTTTACTTCTTGGCTTCCCCTTCCCCCCAAATCTCCATTTTCTTGAACAGTTTTAAGCAGCATGCTGTCGCTCTTTGTAAAGATATTTCTCATTAGGTAGATTGTAAAAGCCAACACCAAATGTCAAATCCAAGTTTGTTGCACAAGCGATTTGGAAGGTCAGAATGATCTCCACAAGATGCATACCAGCAGCTAACTCAATTTTTGATTTCCCCAAATGACTTTTCTTGTGAAATCTGGTTTTCACATCTTCCCATGCTTTTCCCTAATGGCCTGCTTTTATATTAGAAAAATAACCAAGAAGAAGTATTTTAGAAATGTTATTGTTTTTATTTTTCTTTGAAATCTCTTAGATTATGCCTTTGTGTTTTTTCCTAGAAGACTGTTTTGCATAGAGTAGGTACTACCTAAGTATTTGTTCATGGTTTAAAGATAATGGTTTGAGCTGGAAGGAAATGTAGGGATCATCTAGTCCAATCCTGTCCCTTTACAGATGAGAAATTGAAAGCCTGGAGAACTGAAATGTTTTGGCCAAGGTCACACAGCTGATCAAGTGCAGACCTGCTGCTATTACTAATGATGCTACTCCTTTAATTATGTGCATAATTCAACAGTTTTCACAAAGCCATCATTTATCTCATCTGTGAGGTAGGAAACACAGGCATAATCAACACTTGGTTTTTTAACAAAGAAGGAAATTGAGGCTCAGGAAAACCGAGTCAAACAGTTGAACGAACTTATTCATTAATTCCACAAATTTTGATTGAGCCCCTGTTATGGGCCCGGCTCTGCTCCGGCTTTGTTCTAAATATGAACAAAACAGAGTTTCTGCCCTCTTTTTATCAGGGAGAAAAAAGGAAGAAAACCCTATAATAAATAATAGCTGGAACGAGCGACCTGGCCTCCCGACTCCAATCCGGTTGTGGTTTTTCTCTCCATCCTTGTTAATTAATTAAAACCAATGAAATTTCTGATTGATTGATTGATTGGTTCTCTCATACTAAGGAAAAGGAACCCCGTTAAAGGATTTCTCCTGCGAAGAATGCAAAGCATTTTAGGCGCAGCCATAATAGGAGGGCTTCAGAAGGTTGTATAATTTTATGTGCTCAAGAGAATATGGGGAAATAGCAGTCCATGTTCTCATTCTCTCCAGTTTTGAGATTTATGATTGGTCTGTTACAATAATAATAACAGCTGAAAATTGGCACAAGAAATATATTTGATTCAGTGGGTAACAGTTGACAGCCTTAACTTGTGAAATGTAGCAAAGTTACACAAGAAGGTATTCAGGGAACAGGGAAATAAAATCAAAGGAACCTGCTACCCAATCTGTTTCATTAAATATGAAAATTAAAATGCCTTAACAAAATGCTTTCTCTTCCTCTCTCCTCCCAACAAACAAAAGCTTTGGTAGGCAGCCTGAAATTGCTCATCAAGGAAAAAGACCAGACTGATTCTAAACGGCTTCTTTTGAATGAAGCAATTAATGCTAAAAGGAACATGTTGTCTCCTCAGCATTGGTAAGGTAAAACATTCATTGTACTTCCTGGCACTCTACCAAGCCTCTCCTTGTCCTAAGCCAGTAGAGAAGTGGTTTGCTGCTTGTGCTCTTGACCTCTGGTAATCAGAAGGATTTGGCTGATTAACTTGACAGCAGTGATTCTCCTTGGGACTAGGAATGTGTCTGAGAACTATATTCCTGGATTCGTCTTTCTCAGACCCCGACTTGCTGGCTTTTGCAGGTCCATCAAGGCTGGTATCCCCTCCATTTACAAAATAGAGATGGTACCTTATGATTGTTAGGTTCTGAAATGCAGGAGAGTAATGCAACAGCGTATTATCTTAATTGCATTTGTTCTCGTGAGTCAGCTTTTTCAAGAACATTACCTTCTTAAAGGCTTCATTTGCTCACTCACTAACGCATGCATTTATTCAGAGCACATTAATTAATGAGGTCTGTGTATCTGAGACAGTAGGGAATGTTCTGGAGTAGGGGCACAGATTAAGACATAGTGCCCATCCTCAAGGAATGTTCGGTTTCATGTGGAAGGCAGGCAGAGATTCCATATGACAGTGAAACATGGTGGCTTAGTGGAAGGAGCAGGTGCAAGGCATGCTGGGATTAGGAAGGGGTAGTGGGAGCTCTCTCCGTGCAGTGAGGACTCTGGACTGGGCTGGAGACGTTGATGGCCGGGAGGACTTGGATTTTCTTTTGTGCAAACCTTGCCACCTGCTCCCCTCAAGTGGAGACTTCCCCTCTTACTTGTTTCATATGTACATATTTCTTAGAAGAGGTTTTTAGAACAAAATGCTTTATTTAAAAAATACAGATGATCCATCTGAATGGTCTCTGTTAATTCACTTAATGCTCCCTTAAGTAATCCTGGTAGCAGGAGACAATGTCCTCCCCATTTTACAGAGGAGGAAAATATTTATCTTAAATAAACATTTGTTATTTCACGGTCAGTGCCAAAAATAATGGTCCTTATTTCTTCCTCCATGAAACCAATCTACTGAAGTATTTTCACATTCAGTTTGGGAAGGTCAGTCATTGGCAGGAAGCAAGACAAATATTTGTGGACTGGCTGAATGATGACAGGGATTAGACTTATCTTTGTATAAAATACTCGTTTTAAAGAAATTGTAACATTTTGTTTGTTACCCTGAAAGTGAAATACACTTTCTACCAAAGCGATAATAGATCTCTGAATGAGACCCTAAGTGATTCACTTTAATTCAGGTTAGTAGGTGGTGATCTTTTAGGTACTTGCCCATGCTTAATTTTACTTATACTTTTTGTTTTCCAATCTTGGATGGTAAAAGTAGATTTTATTCATTTAATTAATTTTGATATGATGTCAGGAAGCTTGCTTATACTCAACAAGGGGCGTTATTTTTTTTTCAACATTTGCATTATGATAATGTGACATAAAAGGGGGAAAACCTGTATTCCTGAGTCGGAGACGGAGGTTCAAATTTTTGTTCTGCTACAAGCCAGCTGTGTAACTGTGGGCACATTTCTTTCCTCTCCCGGTTTCGGCTTTCTCAGGTATGAAATGGGCTACTAATCCCAGGTGACCTCCCGTCATTGTTGAGGATCAAAAGTAATGATCTAATTAAAAGTGTACTCTGAACTATAAAGTGCTGTATGAGTGAAGGTGCTTATTATTCATTGAGCCCTGGGCCTCTCGGACCATATGATCTTTTTCCAGGGTTGTTTGTTTATAGTCGATTAACACCCCCTGCAACCTGCCTGCTTTTTAAGGTCTGCAGAGGGGGGATTGGCAAAGAAATAAAAAGCTACAGCTTTCATGTAAAGTTTCTCTCCCACTTAATCCTTCTTTGGATTCCCTATTCATGTGTCTTCTTAATCACAAGGCTCAAATGAGGCAGTACCTTCCAGTCCTACTTGATTCTGGGGGCTTGAGGGCCTCACATTTCAGGGAAGACAATCCAAACTCCCCCTCCCCCCTTCTTTTCTTTTTCCCCCGTAGTTAGAGATTGCATTGCCTGCTCAGAAAATGGAACTTCTGGCTTTTTAGTTCGTTCTGTTAGATTTTGTTTGATATTTAAAAAAAAAAAAAGTCTTTAACAATCAACAAAGTGCTTCTGCAAGAGCACTGCATTGATGACAGTCCATCTTTCTCATCTCCGATCAAATTCACTTCCTTGACCATGACCAAGTGCAAGGTTGATTTCTCCCCGTCAGCACTGCAGGTTTGCTGTGCCTGGAACAGAGCTCGGCTCCTTCCCTGAGTTCGCAGCATCCTTACAGATAATAAAAATTCTGGAAGCAGGACTTCGCTAGCAGTTTTGGTTTGGGGATGATGCGTGAGACGGAGAGAAGTCCATCTCAGGTTATGAGGTGCTGACACCAGGAAAACTCCTTGTTCCAGATAAAATATGTCAATTTGACTCAGAAGACACAGGAAGGGGGTAGAGCTATCCCCTTGTAAGATGGTATGACCTTCTTCTAGTATTATATATGTGTGTGTGTGTGTGTGTGTGTGTATGTGTGTATGTATATATATATATATATATATGTATATATATATATATATATATATATATACATATATATATATATATATATATAAAATACACCATTCTGCTTTCAGAAAGAACTTGAAGGTTATGATTCTTTCGGTGAGGGACGCTGGTCATGGAAGCAGGCAATGGCTGGATTTCCAGCTTCACCACTTACCAGCTGTATGATAATGGGACAAGTTTGCATTGATTTATAAATACCTGCCTCCTCGCTCCCTGGTATGTTCTGTGAATTAAGTGACAATGCCTGTGTGTGATGCTTTCTGATTTTTAAAGCATTTTCAAATGAGTGGCCAGTAGGTCATTTAAAAAAACACATGTTTTGGGGGCTTTGATCTGTGTCTGAATCACACTCCAATTATTTGCTAGCTCTGTGACCTTGGACAGTTCGCTTAAACTTACTGAGCATAGGTCTCCTCGTCTTTCAGATGGGATGACCATACTGGACACCGGGCAGAGCAGGCAGGGGGCTTCTGTGCAGTGTGGAGTTCCTTGGCGTCAGCTGCCTCCAGCCAGCTTCTCCACCTGCGGTGCGTGCCCTGCCTGCTCCAGCCCTGCTTTCCGCCCTCACCTGCCCTGCTGGCGCCAGTCCCCTCTGCAGCTTCAGCCACCCTGAGTGGCTGCAGATCTGAGCTGTATGGAGACCGGAACAACCGGGAAGGGCTGCCTCGCACCAGAGAAGCTGCCAGACTGCTCGAAAGGTTGCCATGGGGTGGTTATTCCAGCAGGAGTCCCGAGGAAACCAGGCATGACAGGGGTGACTGTCCAACACTAGTGCCCCAATTGTGGCCACCCTGGCTGCCTTCTGTGCTTGGCTTTGCCCTGAGGCATGAGTGGCATCCTTTCAAATCTGGTTAACTCCATCATCCCAATGGCAACAGAAGCTTTCAAGAAACACGAAGCACACACCCCAATAAAATCTTTGGAGTGACAACCTTGGACATTGCCAGAGCCAAGACTTTTATTATAGAACTGAGGGCTTTGGCTCCTGCTTGCATCAATATTCCTGTCACTGGTGGCCATGCTGGGAAGACCGTCATCGTTCGATCTCCCCAAGTACTCTCAAGGTGGACGTTCCTCCAGGACCAGTTGACAGCTGTTACTGGGAAGATTCAGGAAGCCCACATGGAAGAGGTGAAGGTCTAAGCCAGAGCAGGCTCTGCCGCCCTGTCCATGGCTATGTGGGAGCCGGGTTTGTCTTCTCCCTTGTGGAGGCAATGAACAAGAAGGGAGGAGTTGTTAGTGTTTCTTCATGGAGTCCCAAGAAGCAGATGGGGCTTATTTCTCTATACCATCATTCCTGGGGGCAAAGGGCATCCAGAAGAATCCAGGCGTCGATAAGATCTCCCCTTTCAAAGAGAAGATGCTAGCAGAAGCCATCCCTGAGCTGAAGGCCTCCATCAAGAACTGAGAGGAATTCATGAAGAAGATGAAATGAGAGAGCAGCCAGCCAGTGGTCTTTTTCCCTAACTGATGGAGACACTTTTACAGGAGACTGTAAAGCCATTTCCTGTTGCTTTGTGTTTCATTTGCATTAACCGAGTGTCTTGTTAGGGTCACCTTCCTTTCCAAATCATGGGTCCGTCTGTGGGTACATCAGTAAAGCAGGCTTTTATTTTCTTTTTCAAAAAAAAAAAAAAAAAAAGGGAATGGCCATACCAAAGTTGTAGGGACATCAGGAAGGAGTAAATGATGCCTGTGAGTTGCTTGGCTGGGTACGTGGCATGTGGTATGCGCTGTCTGTGTGGTTGCTGGTTTTATCTTTCTTGCTTTCTACCAAACACTGAGAGGAGAGAACAGCTTTTATTCATGTGCTTTCCATTGTGAAATGGTTGGTAACCGCTGGCCCAGAAAGATGAATTGTGTTACTCTACTTAAATCCAGCAGGAATATCTTATAAAGCAAAGCATACGCTTGGAGATTGTGACTACTGTTGGTTAGAATAAAATTGCTTCTACCCTTTGAAGCAAAAAGCATCCTTCCTGAAGGAAGAGGGAGACGGAAACCCTATTATTCTCACTCAGGTGTCCCGAGGGCTCGGGACATGTCCTACAGAAGATCTTTGCTTTTAATATTTCTGATCTACCTCTGAGGTAGGGAGAAGGGAACATAGGAGTCTCAACAGAAAGGGAAAATGAGGATACCCATGGGAAGTCCTCCTCTGAAGCCAGGAAGGCACTGGCAACAGGAGACCATGACTCAGATGGCCGCTCCATCAGAAACCAGAGTCCCAGAGGGCAGAATGCCAGAACCAGAAGGATCTCCGAAATCATCTGGGTGATTAGGTATGGGAATAAGAAGAAGCTATTTGCCAATGGTAAAATTGTAGCTGTGACAGTATGTGCTGTTACCCGTACGCCAAGTGAGTGGGGAATCTGGTCCAAGACTTGGGCCTCTTCCTGCCTGATTTAGAAAGTGTCACCTTTGCTTTGGAGGCACTGGAGGAAATCTTGACATGAACATGCGTGCTCGTGCATGCTCTTTCTTTCGCTCTCAAATAAATAAATAAATATTAGAAAGGGGAGGAGGAGCTCAGGTTTCTTTTTTTATTTTGTCCTCACATTAACAAAAGGTAGGTGTTGTTCCTCTGTTTTTGGATGTGATGCAAGATAAGGTTCAGAGACGTTCAGTGACTTACCTAAGGACATGCCACAGATGGCGGCAGTGCCAGCCTTCAAGCTCAGGTACTTTTTAAGCTTCTTATTTTGAGATAATTTTAGACTTACAAAAAAGTTGCAAAACTAGTAGGGTGCTCCTATATCCCCTTTAGGCAACTCCTCTTTACATGAACACCTTAAATAGCCATAGAACAATAATCAAATCTAAGGAATTCACCCTGGTATATTACTACTCTCCACGAAGTACGGACTTTATTCAGATTTCATGAATTTTCTCACTAGTGGCCTTTTTCTTTCCCAGAATCCATTTCCACTTCCCACATCCCTGTCTGTTGTCATGTTTCCTTAGTCTCCTACCATCTGGAATGGTTCCTCAGTTTTTCCTGTCTTTCGTGATCTTAGTGCTTTTGTCAAATACTGATGAGTTATTTTGTAGGATGTCCTGCAGTTTTGGTTTGTCTGATGTTTTCTCAGGATTCTATGGAAGGCATTGGGAAGGTATCCGCAGAGGTGATAGTCCTTTTCAGGCCATACTATGTTTATTACGTTGACATGTTGTATTGGTGATATTAATTTTGACTACTTGCTAAAGATGGCATCTGCTGGGTTTCTCCACTGTACACTTACTGTTTTCCCCTTTCTGATTACTAAATATTTGTCAAGGAGATACTTTGAGACCATATTCAAATCCTGTGTCCATTTAAACTTTCATCCACCAATTTTAGCATCTATTGGTAGATATTGCTAGCTGCTGTGCCTAGTGTGGTCCTTATCCCTTCTACATTAATTAATTGGCATTCCTCCGTAGGAAAGACTTGTAGGTTTATCCATTACCTCATTTAAGTTCAGTTATTGTAATTCCAAGTTTATCGTTCTTTTCCCTATAAGCACAGGTGAAGGAAAAAGGGAAAGAATTTGGGTTACTGTAAATGTATGATTGTTTCAGATGTGCAGTGGGAAGGAGGTAGGGATAATTTTGTTCATTTCACAAGTATTGATCAAACACTTCTATACAAGGCATTGTATGAGGTCCAGTGAAGGAAAGATAAGTGTACAAAAAATCCAAAGAAGGCTGATAAATCAAAGATTCATACTGAAGGTACTTTTTACAAAAGGGATAATGAAACTTCTCAACCAAATATTGAACTGAAAAATAGTCACATCGATGATTATGACAAGGGCAAGTGTCTCATAAGGCAGTCAATTATCAAGCCCTCACTGCACGGTCAGCTCTGTGTGATATAGGACATTTCCAACAAGATTATCATGCTGGGAAGATCTTGGTGTCTTAGTCTGAAGTGTTATGAGCATTTTAGACTTTTTCTCCTAATTCAGAGAGAAGAACCCAACTAGAAGAGAACTATTTGACTGCCTTTGGGCCCATGATTCCTCTCCTGCCTGGAAGATAGCACAAGGCTTCAGAGAATTCAAGCATGCTCCTCATTAGGAAATTGGGAATTAATTTATATATGGTACCTGGAAGAGTTAAACTTCTATTTTTGGTGACTAGAACTGACCATACGGGCATAATCCCAGTGCCCCAAATATCATCAGATGATAAAGGACTAGCATGGCCAAAAGATTTCCAAACTAGAGCATATTATGTTAACCAGTAGTCAATAAAGATAAAGGGCAGCTTTACAGAGAACACTAATTATCCTTTTGTGTGGAGTGTAATGAGATCCAGCTAGGGGCAAATATAGATTCTCCTTGTGTGGGTCAGTGGTTTATTCTCCTGTCTCCTATCAAGAGTAATCATTTGCATATTCAGGCAGAATGTGAATTGTTTAGGACACCCTTGTGAAGAATGCTGATGTGAAGAGCATCTAGCTCCATTACACTAATGTCATTAAAAAAAAAAAAAATCTGTCCAACAGGAGAGCTTATTCTAGCTACAACAGGCTTTCCTTTATATTCTTCTTCAACTTTTCTGCAGTTGATTCAGGTAATAGCTTTTGTTTTAGAGATGAGGAGACCGCAATTCAGTGCCTTTATGTCATTTTTGCCTACAACGGTGGATCTAGATCTCAGACCCAAATGTTCTGATTCTAGAAAATGTGTTTTTAGCCTTACGCCATATTGCCTCCAGTTAGTGATATTCTTAAAATTCCTTATAACTATAAGTAGTATGATCATATGACCCACTTTTCTCGGAGTGGTTCAGATTTATATTTTCTGCCATGGCATAATTATTGATAGTATGACTTTCTACTCTTAAAAAAAAATAAAATGTCCTGTCTTAGACAACGACATATCACCCTATCCATAGTAAGGCTCAGAAAAATTCTAGCTGAGAATGCATGCAATCTTTAAACATATGTTAAGGAAATCCTAATAAACTCCCTAAGTGTTAAAAACTAATTATGCCAGGGGGACCTGGCTGGCTTAGTCAGAAGGGCATGCAACTCTTGGTCTCAGGGTTGTGAGTTCAAGCCCCACATTGGGTATAGAGCTTACTGAAATAAGACATTTAAAAAAGTGAAATTATGCCATTTAAATATATCATGATGCATTCTCTTGTTGGAATAGTATGCACATATAACACACACACATATACCCAATATTTAATGATCTGGGAAAAAAGCTCAAAAAAGACAAAATTATAATAACTTGATTCAAATTGTATGTGTATGTGGTTATATCTAGGTAACAAGATTATAGATGATTTTCCTTTTAAAAAAATATGTTTCTGGATTTCCAAATAGCCTACAATGAATATGTAAAAATTTAACAGCTAAAAATTATCTTTAAAATCTCTCCTTTAGAATGAAGGGATTTCTTTTGACAGGAGAATATAAAGTTGTCACCTTGGAGGAAGTAAGACCGCATAGATAGAAGTCTAGTGGTATAGGAATAATCCTTCTCACAAGTAGAACAGAGCTTTATATCCCCAAATTTTTCTGATCATATTTTCTCACTTAAACTTCCAAAGAAGGCTGTAGTCAGTAAGCTTATGTCCCATTTCACAAGGGAAGCCATAAATGCAGAGAAGACACTGAATAAGGCGTATGTGGGAGCTCCAAGGTTGTCCCAGGTAAGACCTTCCACCACTGGCTCTTAACGCTTTTCCTACATTGGTGTTTAATATCAACAGTGAGACCCTGAGCTAACAGGGAGAAGTGAGTCCGTTTGCTCATGCTGCCGTCTCTTGTGTGGACTATAGGGAAAACAGGGCATATTGCTGTCATGGTGTAACACGGGAAACGAAGAAAAGCTTTTCCTTTATTTAAGCAACCATTTAGCCAGCCATTAATTTCAATCCCCAGCCATTCAAAAGAACACTGACTACAACTCTAAGACAGGTTCCAAGCCTGAATTTGTTGTGACTGTGTCTGCTGTATGATTTACGGTGTCTTGCTTTTTCCCTCTGGTCCTGGATTTCTCCATCTGCAGAATGAAAACTTGTAACCAGATCACCTCTATGGTTCCCTCTGGCTTTGATAGTATGTGATTCCAGGCTTCTGAGCTTCAGAGGGAAAAAGTGAATTCCAAAGCTGTATTCCAGAAGCACCCTGTCTAACTTGGGCTCTACTTTTCTTTGCATTTGGAATCAGCCCAAAGAAAAGGTCATTTTTGCAGACATCTTGAGGTTGCGCTCCAATGTCCTCATTAAATAACAGGAACCCAGACTGGCAGGCCCAGGGGAATATTCAATCAAGGAGAAAAAGGCCAAGTCATTACCGGAACCCTATCATCAGAGCTGTAAACACAAGCATTCATTCGTGGGCTTTAGCTGAAAGCATGTTCAATCATGCACTCTCCCTCCTTATACAGGTTCCGTTTGTCAAATGCGTGTGACCATTCCGATAAGTCACCAGGGGTGGGAAGGGAGAAAGAGAAAGAAAGAAAATTGCCACCGTAAATAGACTCTGAACATAGAGAGATCAAAATAGACAGCCTCTGGCTTTAGGGGATGAGTCATCGTCGCAGCCCAGACCGCAAAAACAAGCGTGGCTTCTCTCCTTCGCAGCAGTCTTCCTGTCTGGAAAGGAAACACTGCTCTGATTGGAGATATTGGCCATTTTACAGACTTCAGAGCGGTTTAGGCAACTGAACATATAAGAAGGGGAACAGGTAAAATGATTTTTCCAAGTGCTTCTCTGGAGAACCAGCTACCAACTCTGATTTGAAGACACGTAGAAAATTTCCTCTTCAGCCACCACTGGTTTTTGTTTTGTTTTGTTTTTGTATGATGGTCTTCACTTCTGGTGTGGTGTACATATTTGTTTTCCTTCAAGTAGTAGAAGTTATTTTTCTGAGACTTGGTTTCTGGGCACTGAGTTGAGCGCTGTGAGGAAAGGAGAGATGAGCTGACATGAGGACCATCTAATGAGGAAGTGGACAGGCACACGCATCACGATATTATGAAAGGAGATATGTGCTGAAACAGGAAAAGCCCAAGACTACGGGGGTGTGAGGGAACCAGCAGTGGGCCCTGATGAATGGTCCACTGGATTGAGAGACTGGTGCGAAGAAGGCCTACGTGTGTTCAGGATTTAGCAGTGAGTCTAGGTTGAGCTTGATGCGTCGTGCACGGTGAGGGAGGAGAAGAAATAAGGCTTGAAGGACAGATTGAGTCCAAATCCGGAAGGAGCTTGAATGCCAAGATGCAGTTTTGGGCCTTGTCCTCTCTGCTGTGAAGATGGGGAGGGGAAGAAGCAGAGACACTGTGGGAAAGTAACAATGCCAGACGTAGGGAGGAAAGGATGGAGAAGCAAGACCAAGGAAGACTGGTTAGGGACTCTCGTCCCAGTTCAGGGAAGAAATAAACTATGGCCCCTGTTCGCGTAGTAAGAAATATATATTTGGTCTTTGTCCCTGGTTCTTGGCAAAGAGTTCTTAAAACTCTTGTAATTTCTTCAGTGATAGGAGTGATAAGAGCATTTTTTTTTTGACAAAAATTTTTAAACACAGAGCTCCTATAAATCCCTTGGAATTTCCCGAGTGCTAGGAAATTTTTTTTTTCCTAATGAGACAACTGGCTTCTGGGGGTCCCTAGATAGTTTCAGTATGGGGCTTATCACCAGAAAAATCAGGGAGTGACTAGAGGGATGGAACTTTCAGTCCCATCTCCTAATTCCTGGAGAAGGGCAGAAGTGGAGTGGCTGGAGCTTGAGTCAACCACCAATGGCCAATGAGTTAATCAACCATGGTGATATCATAAACCCACGATATAAGTCCTGAAACATGGGGTTCGGTGAGCTTCTGAGTTGATGAACACTCAGAGGTACTAGGAAGGTAGGAAGATAGCATGCTCCTTCTCCCATTCACTGCTCTTTGCATCTCTTCCATTTGTCTGTTTCTGATTTATAACCTTTATAATAAGTCTGTGATAGTAAAATATTCCCCTGAGTCCCGTGAGATGTTCTAGCAAAGTAGTAAATCTGAGGAGAGGATTGTGGGAACCTGCTGAATTTATAGCCAGTTGGTCAGAAGTACAGGTGGTAAGACGGGCCTCTGAAGTGGGGGCAGATTTGTGGGAAAGAGTTCTTAGCCTGTGGGACCGGCTCTAACTCGACGTTAGTACTAGAGAGCTGGGGAATCAGTTGGTGTGGGAAACCCTCCTACACACATTTGATGTCAGGAGTGTCGTGAGTAAAACCAGCTCATTGCTCCCCACCTAGAACATTCCCTTAGATTAGAAAGGAGAGCATCTACAGAAAAGAGTAGAATAAATATGTTTGAATTTTTAATCTGGTTAGGGAGGATATCACTATAAAAATGTTCACCATCATAATGTGTGTGAAATCATCAAGGGATCAGGGAGACAGCTGGAGTCAGCTCAGTTTGACACAAAGGAGACTGCCCACTTTATAGGAATATGGGGCAAATAGATTTAGCTGGCCTACTCACACTGTAGACTTTATTTACTGCTCTGAGTTCTGAATACTATATATTCAACCACATTTTCTTTCCAGCTTATGATTTCTTTCCTGCCTTGGTACCAGTTCTTGGTCTTTAGAAGGCAGTGGCTTGGAAGAAAGAGAGCTCATGTTACTGCTGGCTCAGCTTTGCTTCCTGTCTGACTTTGGGTAAATCCTCTGATCCCTCTGGGTCTTGGTTTTCCATCTGCAAAATAGGCATCATGTATTGAATTAATCAGTGCCTGGGACCCCTTGCAGCTCTAAGAGTTTAGGATGAATATTTAGTAATGAAGTAGTCTTCATTACTAAGATTATCCTTCACAAAACAATCCCGTATCATTGAACCCTCCTGATAACTTGGGATGTGCTGTGCAGGTATTATTATTTCAGCATATTTCATAGAGGTGTAGATAAAGGTATAGAGATACATAGAAGGTAGGTAATTTTTACAAGGACATACAGTGAATTGATGAGGTGGTCAGCACTAGAACCTTGGCCACCTGACTCCCAGCCCCCCATGCTCTCTCGGCTCTCCCAGGCTGTACTGGTCCCTAAGAAAGGTCAGTGGAGTACATTGCCAGGAACACACCCAGTTTCCATGTTTGTTCTTGAATATCTTGTATTTCCAGTGTTTGTCCTCAGTGATACCAGGCCAAAAGAAAGGGAGCCATTTTACCAGGGTCACTGCAAAATATTACTCATGAAAGACACTTTTTTAAAAAAGATTTTATGTATTCACTTGTCAGAGAGAGAGAGAGAACTAAGTAGAGGGAGAAGCAGACTCCCACTGAGCAAGGAGCCCAATGTGGGACTCAATCCCAGGACCCTGGGATCATGACCTGAACTGAAGACAGCCGCCCAATTGACTGAGCCACCCAGGCAACCTTGTGAAAGATATTTCTTTAAAACTACTTCTAGCATGCAACTCTTGACCTTGGTGTTATGAGTTCCAGCCTCATGTTGGGTATAGAGATTACTTAGGTATAAAATCTCAAACAAAACAAAACAAAACCCGTCCTTTTGCTGGGATCTGTACAGATGTCAAGTTTCTTTTGCTGTCTTTACTTCCATGGGCAGCTGTAGGAAGTTACCCACTTGGATGTGGTCAGCAGGCAGAGGCTGGACCATCTACACTCCTCAGCGTGTGTCCCTCTGGCCATAAAATCATGCTAGCTCTGGGCCAAATGGATTTTACTGGTTGTCCAGCATCTTCTTGAACTACTACATTACGTCTGGAACCTAGACCTGTATTGTCAGCTATCTGTGGATATCTTCCCGGCCAGCTCACATTCAACATGACTGAAGCCAAATCTATGTTATCTTCCCCAAATACTTCCCTTTTCTCCTCCAGTTGCATTGCCTTCCATTCAGTCCAACAAGCTAAAACCTGATCCTTTTAAGTCCTTTTCCTCTTCCTCTTCTGCATTTGATGAAGTCCTGATTGTGTTCCATTTGCAATCTTGCTTTCCTGCATCCTTCTTTGAACTCATTCTGTTCTCTCCTTTTCAGGATCTCCACCATATTTTCCTGGACTATCCATGTAGTCCTCTCACTGATTTCTCAAAGCGATTTGATAAGCAAATATACATTTTAAATTTCTAAGTGGGAATAAAGGATGCATTTTCCAAACTTATTAACCATGGATATTTGTTTCCAGGGTATGTCTGGCCAATGTTCGTCTAGTCATTCCAGATGAATTATAGTCCCTTATCATTGTCACATCTGTCCACCCCTACTTGTCACTGCACTTGTTATTTCCATTGCTTAGAATGCCCTTCTTCCTGACTCTTGCCATCTGGGGAAATCCTACGCATGTTTCATGGTCCAATTCAAATGTCTCCTACTCTCTGAAGCCTTCTTTGATCCCATGTCCCGGGATAACCTCTGAGTTCTCAGAGGACTCTGCACTTGAGTTTATTATGATATTTGTTTATTTATTCTGTGTCTATTATAATATTTAAATCATATTCTAGTTATGTATGTTTGTATCTGTCTTCCAACACATTGTAAGCTCTTCAGGGGTGGAAACTATATTTTATTCATCTTCCTGTCATAAGACTAGAATGATGATTTTGTTTTCTTTTACTTCCGTATTGATTCAGCAACTTATGGTTGACACTGCATGAACTTGATGCAATAAACTAGCTTATGATTCTAGTACAGTGGTCTCTAACCTCTTTGCCTCCCCCATTACTACCTGGGTCTAGATGGGAACCGGTGGGGTTATGCTGTGGAACATGGAGACATTGGTTTAGAAAGCGAGATGGGACGAGTATGTTGGCAGTTACAGTACAAGAACCTTCTGGGAGAAGTTATCTGAGAGAGGAGAGCAGGTATTAGGGATGATTCCTGAAGCTTCAGTATCAATATACTACCTTTACTGAAGTACCTACTCTGTGCAAGGCTTTGTGCTAGAAGCCTGGGGACACCTGATGCCTCAAGGAACTAATAGTTAGTAGTTGGATTGCTAAAGACTCCACATTCCCATGAACAAAACCCAATGCTACTAGCTGGGCTACAAAGATAAACTTATTTTAAGGATGTGAGGGTGTCAGCATCCAAGAGCAAGGAAATAGTTAGGTCTGGAACTGAACTGGAACCAGGGGATGAAGAGCCATAGGGAGTCTAGGAAGTGGTTGTACTTTTGTTCTTTTTGAATGTCTGTTTTCTTCTTCTTTCTTGCTATAGGCCAGTATTCTTAGTTTTTCTAGCAATCTATGGTTCAGAAAGCTGTGTTAGGAATGTGGCTAGCACTGAATATTACATCTAGCTGAGTTACTTGAGACACATAATTTTCCCAAGTCTCCCATCTATGAGATGAGATTTGACTGGCTCAAATGTCAGCTTTGAGGGGCTATTTTGACAAGTTCTGCCTTAAGTCATTTTTCAAATTTCGTCTGATTATAAATAAATATGAAATATTAGAAAATAGTGACTCTGGGAAAACTCTTATCCTACTCTAGATTCCGTTGTTCTTGGGCAGCCAATAAAACCTGTTTTGTTAGAACAAGTGAGCATAAGATTCCTCCCTTACCTGTCACTCTTTTCCACCTAGGAACATCCTGGTTCTCTCTAATCCACACTGCCTTCTCCTTTCTTCATCCCCTCTCTGGCCTGCCTCCCATCTGAGTTGCCACCCTGAGCCACATCAACGATATTTTGCACATTCGAAATATATTTGCCAAAATATCTTCTGATATTTTAAATAGCCCAGTAACTCTTCAGTTTGGGGACAGTCCTTGCCTTTCCCATCTGTGCAGTAGTAATGCTTCTCTGTGTACACTGCCACAGGATTTGCCAAGTGTTTTTATGTCTATTAGCTTATTTGGTCTTCACAACAATCATTCAGTCACTCAACAATTTTTATTGACTATCTACTACATACCATGTGTTGGGATAGGTATAGGGCTACAATTGAACAAAATACACATAACCCCTGCTCTGATGGAGCTGATAGTCTAGAGGGACAGAGTTCATATTTCCCCTCCTATTTTTAGAGACAAAAAGACTAATGTGAAATGATAGTAGATAGGTAGTAGAGCTAGGGCCCACCTGGGCTTCCCATTCCCTAACTGGGACTCTAATCTTGCCAACCTTCTGCCTAGCTGAATATCCCTGAGTGATCTCCCGGAGTTAACTCAGAACAGCTGATGCCAATGAGGATGTCAGAGTGACTATAGAGAAGCCCAAAATATCAAATTTTAAGAAAGTAAGAAAATCAACCAGCTTCTGAAAACCCCAAAGTAGGGGGAAGGAACAGATCCCAAACCAAAACAATGAACAGAATGACATTAATAGCCACTGGAAAACAAAAATTAAAGTAGTTTGTTCTCTCAGAGACGAAACCCCATAGGGTGTCCTTACGTTACAGGGAAAGAGTTTGATGTGAGTATCCAGGTCCCGCTGTGAGTAGAACTCCAATTTGTATCTTCCATGCAGCCCTGATTGACAGGCAAAGCTGGACTCAGAAGGGAACAAGCCACTGCTTGGCTTCTTACCTTTTGAAGGATGATCACGAGGGGTCCTAGTGGGGTGCATAGAGGAGTGGGGTGAGCAGGGAGAAGGAGGCTCCCATTAATGGGTCCTACCCTATGCCCGCAACACATTAAAGTTATGCCTGCTTTCCTCAGGCCAACCAACGCCCTCCTACTCTTCACATTTCTGTAACAGTCAAGTGCAGGCCTCGGTTGGTAGATGTCTAGGAATGAGGATGTGAACTTGGTTTCCCTGAGCTGTAATAAGACATCTTAAGTTACAGAGGCATTGATGTTTGCCCCTCTACTCCTCCATCTTTATGCTGGAAGATAGTCCCAGGGCACGCAGTCCCATGGATACTGAATGAAAACAGAGCCAAAAGATGAGAGGGTGCATTTCTCAGATGTTAATCACGGGTTTGAAGAAGACAGGGTCCCTGCCTCAAGAGGAGGGAGACCTATGTAGACCATAATTCCACTATAATCAAATAAAAGGTATGTATGTATTTGGGAAAGCCCAAAGGAGAGAGAGATTCCTTGCATCTGGGTAATGCTTCAGAGCGGGACGCTGGCGTGAGAGTTTGCTTGGTAGCCAAGTATAGTTGGGGTTGAGGGACAAGGGGAGACAATGGCCAGGTAAGCAAAGGCCTGGAGGTGTGAAAGTGCTTGAGGAGTGTTTGATGTGTTGCTGACTGTGTTTCCGATAGCAATGTCCTTTATGTAATTAGATAAGATAGACAGTTGTCTGAGTTTTAAGGTAGGCTGGTTACTTAAGATCAGTAAATTAGCCATAGAGGTTTAAGAATGTAGTCTTCATTTCTTATTCACTTCCTAGCCCAGTGTAGGTTGCCAGGAATTCTTCTCCAGACCATCATTCAGCGGCCTGAACTCCTTTTGTGTGTAGCTCTGTTCTCTCATAGGCCTGTGTTTGCCCTCAATGGGTAGATGGAAAAAGAGAAGGAGGATGGGTCATGTATGCACAGATAACTTAAAGGTAAGGCTGGGAAGTTATGAATTTCACTCCCATTCATATTTCTTTGGCCAGAACCTAGCTAGATGGCCACATTTAACTGCAAGGGGTTCTGGGAATTAGAGGCTAAGGGGAGAACATGCAATGTCAAGCAGAACCATCTCTACCACAGCTTGGAGTCTGGAGAACAGGGGAATGGAAAGAATGAGGGTATTGTACCTACCAGATTGGAATTTCTGAAAGCCTCCAGCTTCCCTGGGGGGGCAGGTGTGTGATAAAGGAGTCAGGCTGGGCTGTTGGTGAGAAGTGCCCTGTGGCCAGACTCTTCAGCAGAAAAGAAGAATGATTCTAACTCTAGGGTGCTTGTATCTAGATGAAAGAATTCTGCTCCAGCCATGAGAAAATGGACAAGAAATCATTTCAGCTCAGCTCTTAAAATGGGAACAAAAAGAAATCCAGCCAAGAAGGCAACTTACAGCCTCAACATTTATAGAGAACTACGTGTTCACTGTCTTCAGCTGATCTTCCCGCTAATCTTGGGAGAAGGACCTGGTTGAGAATTCTCATTCCCATTTTAGAAATGAAGAAACCTAAGCCCAGAGAGGTTAAATGATTTACCTAGGGTTGCACAGTAAGGAGACAGACCAGCCATCCCAACCCATGTCGTATTCTTTCCACAGTTCCACACATCCTCCTTTCCATGGGGCAGATGCTGACCATACTTTGGAAAGTTGACCCAGATCCAGTCCTAGACGTGGGGCCAGGATCCTGGGGGAAATTCTCCTCTCAGCCACCCTTCTGTCAGCCTGACTTTTGGAATCAGTGAACCAACTCCTCGTTCAGAGAGCATGTACATGTTAGCTGTCAAGCAGCGCGTGCAGCCTCTGACAGCCCCAATATCGCTGTTTGTATTATCAGACAATTACCAGCCGAGCTCGTATTCATAATTTGACTAACAACTCGCGACAATGATTATTTTTCTTTTCCTGGCAAAACAAATATAGCAGCATTTTCTTTTCAGCATCAGCGCTGATGCTCCTTGGCATTCTATCAGCTGAAGAATTTTTTTTTTTTTCAAAAAAAAAAAATGTTAGTTGTACTCCCCCACATCTCGCTAACTTTACAGTCCCCCATGGCATCTGTGTGCAGTGAACTGAGCTGTTGAGACTAAATGTAATTTGCAATCAAGCTTCTGTTAACATGGAAATGTACCGGCTGGTCTGTTGCAATATGGGTTCTCATTCTGTCTAGCATATGGTTGCATTAAATCCAGTCTCCAGAATGTCTCTTGTTACCACATTGTCAATCCGTGCAGAGCAGAGAACCCTAAAAAACCACTAAAGGAACATATTTTTGGAATTGGCTCTTCTATTGGATCTTGACAAGAGCTGTCCAAAGACATACTTGGTTACTTGAAATGAACTAGCCCTGTCAGATCTATGCACACATATACACAGAGACACACAGTAAACTTGAAACCCAGTTAGATGCTCTGTATCTGCAAGCATAGGAGTTACACTGGAGGACAAAGGGAAAGGAGAAGGCGAAGGACTCAGCTCCATTAGTTACATTTGAGATGGTTTATTGATTGTTTTCTTGATACCTCAATATTCAGAGAGTCCCAGGGTATTAGAGTTGCATGGGACTTTAGCCGTCTTTGCAGCTAAAAGCACGGGCTCTGGAATTGGATGAACCATGGCTTGAATCCTGATGCCATCCTTAGCTTGGTGACCTTGAGGCTTTGTGTGCCTCCATCTGTGCCTTGGTGAAACAGAGGGTAGTAAGAGTACCCTCATGATGTGGGATGTTGTGGGGGATTAAATGCTTAGGCACAGTACCTGACTCAATCAATGGTGGTCATCAGTATCCATTACTTCTTCCTCACTCTCTCCAAACCCAAATCCAATGCTTACGCACCCCCCCCCCCAATAGCTCAAGCCACCGTTGTTCTCTTATTCATGTGTCACACTGGGGTGGCGTCTGGGATGCCCATCCCTTCCATGGCAGCCTGTTCTCTTCTGTGCAACTCTCTTAAGTAGTTTTTTCTCACATTAAAAATAAATCTCACCCCCACCCTGAGTCTTTCTTCTGAGGCATATACATAAAGCCTAACTGGGTGGTAGGCCTTAGGTATTTGGAGAGGCTGTCATGTGCCCTGTAGGCATGTCATATTCTTATTCAGCTCCTCTTGTTCCTCCAGCTTCCTTGTCTAATGCGGCATGGATACCCCTTGCTAGCCTGGTCCCATGCTTGGGCTTGCTTGGGTATGTCTATGTCACAGCAAACATGGTGTTTGCAGTGAGCATGGTGTTTGCAGAGGTCCTACCTAGCAATGATTTACCAGATTACAGTGAGCTTTACAGAATATTCCTCTCCTTGGAAAATTCATCAATAACAGTTTTCAGTAAATCATGTAATCCTTTAAACTCAATGGCGGGGAGGACCTTCATGCCTACAGGTCTCTATTTTGTGGAGAAAAAAATAATTTTTTTGAGGAAGTTAATGCCCTTGTTGTGTATCTATTCTGTAAATCTGAGGTGTTATGGGTTTTATTGGATGTGCTCCAAGTAGGAAACTCGTGCACAGAAGGTGTATGAGACACCAGAGTGCTGGGACATAAAATTCATCCAACATTTGAAGAGTACTTTGGAGGGTCAGGAGAAAATGGGAAAAGTTCTGTTTGTTCATTCATTCATTCATTCATTCATTCTCTTAGAAACCATTTGTGTGTTAGACACAGTGCTAGGCACCTGGAATATAATGTAAACATTCCTTTCCTGCTCTTGCCCTAAGAAGGTGGCAGCCAGATGGAAGCCTATTAAGATACAGGGTGATAAGATCTAGAATACTGCCAAAATACAAGATGATCTGGGGGCTGCCTCACCAAGACTGGAGTAGCTCAAAATTCCAGAGGTGGGGATAAAAATGTGGATAAGCAATTAAATTATTATGGGCTAAGTGTTATATTTAAAGATTATACGAAGTACTCTGAGCACTTTGAGGAATTTGTTCAACAAATATTGATTGAGTACCAATGTGTGCTGGAATCTACGATGATGAACAAAACAGATAGCCCTTGAAATTTATCAAAGTTACAGTCTTGAGCATTTGTGGGCCTGTGTACTCAAATATTATTTGTTTATTACTCACTTAAAAGCTATGATAAGTGTTACGAAGGAAGAGAAGAGGATTCTAGTAGAAAATAAGATGATGCCCTGATTTAGATGTTGGTGAGATATCAAGGAATGCTTCTTCAAGTTGAATTTAAATGGAGACCTGAGAAATGAGTAGGGATAAAATGACAGATGGAAGTGCCAAGTTCCATAAGAGGAATGAGCTTAGAGTTTGAGAGTTGAGAGAAATGGAGCTATAGGAAGGGCTTCACAGCCCATGTGGCTCTGGGCAGTTGGCTACATCTGGTGGGAGAGACAAGGCATCTCAGGCAGAAAGAGAAACCCTTATAGAGGAATGAGTGCCCCAAAAGACAACACACCAGTGCTGAGAGACGCTCCCTTAATGCTCCTTGAGTGTGTGGGAGGGAAGTTTATGATGGGGCCAGAAATGGAGAGAAGTTGGTCATGTCATAAATGGTTTTATCCACTATGTCGAAGGACTGATTACATCTGGAGACACTATGGAAACACCGAGAATGTTTTAAATTGTCTTTATTTTTATTTTGTATATCTATCTCCTCAATTTGTTTCAAAGCTTTACATGGGGAGGCATGCCTTTTGTATCTGTGTATCTCACCCCCAAATCCATGCTCAATTATAATTGGCCAAATTAAATTTCATCTCCTCTTGACCTCTTTGTTCCCAGCCCTGATTTGTGATCTGTGGTGGCTTCCACTTTGAGATTCTCTGTACCTCATAGTGACGTGGCGCTAAAGTGCCTTGAGTAGATCCCTGTAGGATCTCACTTCAACCCCCCACGGCACTTATGACCTGCTCCTGCATTCTGATGGATGGTTTCACTCCAGGATGTGAAGGATGAATCACACCATGACACAGGTATTTTCAGCTGCCAGTTGGCCATCCCTTATTGAGATCACAGAATCTGAGGCTTGTTAGACTGTTTAGCCCAGCACTTGGGCTCAGTGGAGAAACTCATTAGCTCCGTTTAATTAGGAAAACCAAACACTTACAAACCTACTTTGCTGTCAGTCTACTTTCTACCATCTCATTAGTGTATTTCTTTAAAAAAAAAATCGCACCTTTAATGTGGTGATGATTTTCTTAATTTCTTCGGCATCAGAACTCCATAGATTCAAGCTATTTAGTTAGAGAACAAGTAGAACAATTACACGACTAGCTGTCACACTTCTTTGAACCAATATCTTTGGTATCACTAAATTGAGAGTTTTAGACTTGATTTTCTATGTACAGGATACACAAAGGCAGTTGGTCCTGTAATATTGCAATTATTAAGACCATCTATTTTTAATAGCATCTTAAAGTTTTCAAAAGCTTTTATATCAGTCTGTTGAGTCTCATAAAATGCTGAAACAGAGCGGAGCAGGAGGTATCATCTCTGTTTGACATATGAGAATACTGGGGCTCAGAGCAGTTCAAAGATTTCTCAGGATGACAGCCCTGGGATGTCACACCCTCCCCCTCCTCTTAGGCTGGTGCAGGGGTTGACAACGAAGACCCAGATTTCAGGCCCAACTGGCTAGAGATAGTGGTCTATCAGTACCAGAAATGGGGATAATTGGTTCTCTGCCAAAGATTATACTTTCAGGTTAGGATGTGCTGAGGATTTGCTGACTAGAGGGCACCCGGCCCTGGATAAATATTTGTATGGCTCCATCCCTCAGCTGCCCTGGAAATGGATAAGCACTGTCTTCTCTACCTGGTGGAGGTCAGCATTTTTCCAAAGTCAGAAACATTTCATGTTTGCCCAAGGGTCCACATGGAGGAAGCAGACTCTTAGTCCATCTTAAATCTGTTCAGTAATCCACTGCTCTTCTATCCAGGCTTTCCATTCAAGGTGACTCCAGTGCAGGTATAGGTGGAGGAGATACTGATTTGATAATGTACTTTTATATGCTTTACCTCGTCTGATGCTCATGGCGCTCTTGCACGATGTGGCTTCTTGCATCTGTCACATCAGTTAGGAAATGGGGTTCTGTAAGGCATGAGATTTCTTCCATGGCAAACAGCTCATAGAGGGACATGAGAGTTTCAACCTTGGACCTCTGTGTCCATCATCAGGGCTCATTCCACTGCTTCTGCACAGCTCATGGCCCTTCCTCCGTCTTCTCTTTTCTCTCCTCTTGCCCCTCTCTGTGGCTTTCCCATACTCCTCTAGTATTCTTCGGGAACTCTTCCCATAGTCCTCTGGCCACATCTGCTTTCTATAAAGGTCCTCCTGTCAAGGTCCTCCTCCTTGTTTTAGGATGAGTTTAAAACTCAGAGTTTCCCAAAGATGTACATATTTTCATTACCATCTTCTCCTCGCTGGCTATCACAAATACTTCTTGAGCATTTACCATGTTCCTGGCACTGGAGATACAATGAGGATAATCGCACACCATCCATATCCTCTGGATTTAATGGGCTCGTGGAAGACAGCACTTTCCTGGAAGTTGACTCCAGAGGTCCACATGTCTCATAGGCAACCATTTGTTTCTACAGATTTGAAAAGTTTTTAATCTTCAGTTTGGGGGTTATGAATACTTACTCAACCACTCTGCCAGGTGACGTAGAGGCATGAAGAGAAAAAGGGATCTGGAATACTGATGTAACATCACACTCCAAAACAAAGAAGTGGGAAGTTCTGCTGTCTACCTGAACATTGAAATGTTAATAGGGGCGGGGGGGGGGGGCGGATGGTGGTGAGTAGGGTTGCTTGATAAAAGAACAGATGATACTGGTAAATTCATAATGGTTTTCCCTTTTAATTAAGGGGTTTCCTTTGGATCTTATCACAGGAATAAACACTGAAGCCAGGAAATTATATGAGTTTTATCTAGGTTCCTGCTGAAATTTTGGAACAGATTGTTACACAATTAATCTGTGGGCATCTTTGAAGAAAAGGCACCCATCACTAGAAGTTAATGCAAGTTTACTGCAAACACATCCTGCTAGACATACTGCATTTCCTTTTCTTATTGTGCCACTGAATTGGTGAATCAGCAGGAAGAGGACATTTTAGCAGTGGACTTAACATGACCTCCCATGATCCGATTGTACGTGAGATGGTAAACTCCGAGAGGGTTCATGCCATAGTCACTGGTTTCACAGTAACGGCTCTGAACATCTTTTTGTGAGCTAGAAAAAAGTTTCTGGCAAGGACCAAAGCCTTTTTCCTGGTCAATACCTTTTATGAACGACCTGGAAGTTTAACTAGAAGGAGAGATGTACAGATTTTCAGATGACCCCAGACTAATATGAAGAGAAAACAGCAGGGACTGGCACTTAGAGATGGCATGGGTTAGAGGAGAGGATGCTGGCTTCAAGGAAGGCTGAGCTGACCTTGCCTCTTGTCCCTGATACCTATCAGCAAACAACGGGGCCAGGGCTTAATCTCTCTGACCGTTAACCCTCAGACCTATAAAGAAGCAATATGGGTGTTGGTCTTTTCAGTTCAATATGAGAATTTAAGAAGGGGCCTGGTATTATGCTTGGCACATGTTTTCAATGAATTAATGCCATATTAATCATGATGTTACAGGATTAAAATCTAAAATGGTCTAGAGCTTCTAGAACACAGGACTGAAACCAACATGATGAAACACGTCAAAACTTAAGGTATGTGTGTGTGGGTGGTGGTGGAGGGGTCCGGATTAAATTTATGACACACAAAGCTTCTAAGAAGTACTAAGCATATGTTAGGCACTTTAAAAATGGATGTTAATGATGGCTTAATTAGCTGTGTGTGTTCGAAGGGAAAGAACACAAAGGAGGATCTTATATTGATGTTATATCTGTCTGATGTCTTCATATATGTGAAGGGCTGCTGTGTTGAATAGAATATGGACACATTTATTTGGGATTGTTCTGGTGAATAGAGCTAGGCCAAACTGGTGTATGTGGGTGACATTAGAAGACTTTCTGTGGCAGCAGAGCTTTCCTATAATGGGTCTGTGTGACCTGGGGACAGGTGATCTCCTATCAGATCAGCTAGTTGTCCTGGCACTGAATGAACCATGGGCAACACTGATTGTGTGGAGTGGGCATCGAGGCAAGTCTCACTTCTGTGTCACTTGTACTCAATGTCACTTTTGGGCTGGGCACTGAGCCAAGCGTTAGGGGGAGAATAAAGGTACGTGGCTCCCACTTTCATTGAGATCACAGCTGATGGGAGGAGAGGCCTCTAAGTCTCCTTGATGGAGATGAGAAGGCTTTTCACAGGACACTACCTTTAGGCAGACTTGGAGGATTGGTAGGGCTTTTCCAGGCAGAAAGGAATCCATTTAGGTGCCAAGTTTAGAGATATGGAACAACAAAATGCATTCTCAGAACGACAAATATTTCTGGCAATAGATATTGCCAGCAAGGCAAGGGTTAGATCACAAAAGGTCTACAATGTCTTCTAAGGAGTGCTGGAGCTCAGGCTCCCTCTCTCTGCTGTGTCTTGTCCATACCGTGTTAGGGCACTGATCCTACCACACTGTAATTATTAGCAAGTGGGCCTATTCAGTGCATAGCGAGCTCCTTGAGAAGAGAGCCCATGTCTAGGCATCCTTGTATCAGTCTCCTCTGAGCTCGCCTCTGAGCTTGCCACAGTTTATAAGCTCAGTAAGTCCTACTGAGTGAAAAAAATTAATCTGTGAAAGCAACACAGGTCTCATTGAAAGGATAGGTCCTGGCATGATTTATGAAGAGTTTTGTGCTCTTAGAAGTTGCTGGAGCTGTGCTGAGTATAGTACCAGGAATTACTTCTGGAGAGCCGTGCCTTCTGCAGGCGGTTGCTGCTAATGCTGACAGCAATTGCTAACATGAATTCAGTGCTCCATGAACCAGCACTGTGCTAAACTCTTTACATGCCCTGTCATTTAATTGGCTCAACATCCCTCTGAGGTATGTATATACTTTCCCCATTTAATAGGATTTGGGGAATGTGAGCAATTCACCCAAGTTCACACCGTCAGGATGTGACAGAACCAGAATTTGGCCCAGGTCTGCTGCTGATTCCAGAGCATGTGCTGTGGCTTAACCATTCTACTATTTATTGAACAAAGCATTTTGCCTGGTGAGAAAGGGTGGGGCACAGAGTTAGATACCCTTAGAAGTGAGATCGCCTTATTTGGTTAAAAGAAGTAGAGCTCTCTAGAATCTTCTTGCCTTTTATTCTACTTCTCTAGCAGTAGAGAAAGAAGTCCATGGGAAGAGGGCAAATCTGGAGGAACTAGAGCATCATGGATGCTGGTAGAGGCAATTCAGGAGATTACATAGTAGCAAGAGGGGAAGCGAGTGAATGGAGCTGAGACACAGAAACAGAAGTAGAAAGATAAGGCCCTTTGGCCTTTGGGCTTTTTTGGTGTGGGAAGTCATTTGGGGATGTTTCTCTCAGTTTTTCATTTGGATTGGCGATGTCTTCCATTTGGGAACCCTTTACTTATGAGGAGCTCCACAGCTGAACATAGGGTTCACAGGTGAAGAGGCCAGAAGCTCTATGCTTAGAGCACCTACAGGTCTCCTGAACCTGACCCGCCAAGCTCTTGAGTGAGGAAGGAGGCAGGAACCCAGGAAGACCCAATATTTAAAAGTAAGCCCATGTGTTGGGCTGACTTGGGCTTGCTGTCTTGTTCTCACAGATGGAGGTAGGCAGGAGGAACCTCAATGGATGGCAGCAATCAGTGGGTAATGGTGGCCATTTTCTCTAAGTGCTGAAAAGATGGCCACTTTGTGCCTCACTATGAAACTCAAATTCAAGTTTCTCTGTCCTAGAGCACTAAACAGTATAATCCTTTCTCAGCCTAAGGGAGGAATATTTTCAGAAAGCAGTCGTTATGTAGGGGATACAATGGCTGCCTGAGGGTCCGATTCAGCAGTGTGAATTCTACTGCCTAGTCAAAAGTCCTGATGTCTGCAGAAATTTGTTTGTCTGTCTGCAAGGACAGAGAGGAAAGTCAAGTTGCTATAAAACCTTCCCCTCCCTTCTGATTGGTAAGGGAAAAAAATGTCCACACACTGCCATCTGGTGGGACCTATTGGTCACTGCAACTTGAATGTGCCGGTTCACTCAACAAACCCTTCAAAGGGGCCAGGCACTCCCTGAGCTGGTTAACAAAGCAGAGATGCGCAAAACACCGTTGCTGCCCTTGGAGAGCTCCCTGTCTAATGGAAGAAACTGACACACCACCAAGTAATTATAACTAAAAAAATGCTATTTTAGAGAAAAGTTACTAAGTGTTACCAAAGCAGAGGACCTCTCTCTGGGGGCTCAGAAGACTCCTTTGGGCTCGGTCTGGAAGCCTGCCTTATAGTTAACATTACCAGCAGGAGCAGGAACACAGGAATGGCACAGGCAAGTATGAGCTGTAAATTGTTAGTCTGGTTGGTAAGTAAGGAACATGGGAAAGAAGCCGTAGACAGAAAGTGGAAGAAGGTTGAGGCTAGCACATGGGAGACGCTGAACGCCTGGCCAAGGCAACAAGTCTGTGAACAGAAAAAATGATGGGACCACATTTTGCTGCTAAAGTCATACAGAAAGTGTCTGTCATGCGTGCTTTCACTCATTGTGAACACTGTCATTATTTCAGATCTCCTACAGAAGCTCATTTTGTGAAGTCGACGAAGTCGTAGCTATTCTGATTAAAGCAGAAGTCTCCTTCCCAGCCCGCCACCCTCATGCACACGGGGGCTTTCAGATAACATCTGAGCCTCAGAAGGACCTGCTGTGACACCTATCTCTCTGGAGCATTCCTTCCTCACATGACCACCCTGCTCTAATTTTAGGGGTAACCATGTTCTGTCCTTCCTATGTACATGAGTGTTCATAAATTAGGTTCTAGATCTTTCCCTTTGCCTTCAATTAATCCATTAATTAATGACAAATCATATTATTTGTGTTTCTATGTTCTAAAGAGATTTTGGTTTTTTGGAGCAGTTTTGTTCACAGCAAAATTAAGAGGAAGGTGAGAGATCCTGAACACATTCCCCTCCCACATGTGCACAGCCTCCCTTGTGACCCGCACCCCCCACCAGAGGAGTGCGTTGGTCACAGTGGAGGAACCTTACGTGACATATTATTAGCACCTATGCTTCATAGTTCACATTAGGGCTGACTCTTGGTGTTGCACGTTCTTTGGGTTTCGGCACGTGTGTAATGGCAGATACCCATCATGATGGTATCATACTCTTTTAACTGCCCTAAAACTCTTCCGCGTCCCATCTCTTCATCCCTTCCCGGCACTCCCTGGCAACAACGGATCTTTTTACTCTCTCCATAATTTTGCCTTTTCTAAAAATGTCATACGTTGGAAACCCAATGGATGTGATCTTTTTAAATTAACATCTTTTTACCCCTGTTGGTAGAACTACTTGCAGCCCTGGAGGCTCCATTTTATGGTGACTCCATTATGGATACATTGACTTTCCTAAACACACGATATATATCCCCATGTCACCCAGTCTCAAGCAACTTTAGATCGCCAGAGGCCAAATATAGGTTGGTGGCTAGAGACCAGCCACCCCTGCAGGGTCCAGTGAGCATCACTTGCCTGCTGCCTACTGCATTAATTCATGTTCAACGTCTACAGCATACACACTATTCTCAGCCCACAGATCATCTATGATGGAGTTTGTAGAAGGAACGCTCTGACATTTATTAACGGCATACAATTTGTTGCTTTCATTCCAAGAAGAGCACTCTGGAAAAGCATTCAAAGCCTTCTTACAAGCGTCTGAATATTCAAGATGCACAGGTCTTTCTGTTCTGTGAAGACATGTAGCCTCTAGATGGAATTTGCCACAGGGAGAGAGATTTCAGTGCAAGAACAGGTCAAGAGGGGCTGGTCCCTGATGACTGAAGCTGTTTTGTTCCACCAACGTGGTTATCTTCCTGCCCTTTCAGATCCGCTCTTTCTGAAGCAAAACAGAAATTCCACCCACCCGACAGCATTTCTTCTAACTCCTTCTCGTGCCCCCTGTCTTCCCTCACGCCTTGCCCACTCTCTCTGCATGATGGGGTCAATTTGCTCTCACTTGCCCACACTAACTTCTCTGTTGCAAGCCTGTGTCCGGAACTGCCTCCTTCTTGCCATCTGGCAGCTGACATCTGTCAGATCTTTCCAAGGCGGGCCCCCACCTTTTCTTCGAGACCTTCAAAAAAAGATGTTAACGTTCACTCAGAGACTTCCCCAGTACTTGATTATGTACACAACATTTCCACACGCTTGAACAACTACTTTAGCATCGATTCTTGCCTACATTACTTAGGTTAATTGTTATTTTCCTGAGGGCACGCTGACCAGTGTCCTTTTATGTTCCCAGTGCCAAGTTCGATAAACATTAACTGAATGGATATCACACTTTAGAATGAATGGGTTGGGGCTGTTCTGTGTTTTATTAGACAAAATGGAAATGCAACTTAGCCTACTGCCTTGTAATAAAGAGCAGCAAGGCAGGGACATCTTTGCACGGTTTGTAGACACTGTGTGGCCATCTCCTGTTCACTTACCTCATTCAGTTGTAACTCTTGGTTTCTCTGCTTGTCTCCCTTCGTTAAGGCATGAACTCCTTAAAAGAAACCTTCCGTGTTTGGCCTGGAACCTGGCTTAGAGTACAGAATCAATAACTATTTTTTTTCAATGGATTTTCAATGTATTTACAAGGACCCATCAGGATACTGAAGATATTTGGGACCTCAGTAAAGTTTCCCTAATACCAGGTGGTCACATTTTTTTTTTTTTCTTGGAGTCATTCTGAATAAAAATCAACGGAGTGGTAGAGGGAATGCAGTGCTCCCCATGTATGTGTGGGGTTGTCCAGCGAGCTCCTTAGCTCCTCGAAGGCAGGGATGAGTGGGTATTAGTGGAGAGAGTTGGGGGTGGGTGTTATGACATCTGTAATGTAGCCCTGATGGTCCCAGGTCCTGCAAATGTGACCCTGGGCAAGACACTCTTCTCTGGGCCTCAGTTTTCCCACCTGTGAAATAAGAGAATTGACTCCCCAGGACCTCCCATCTCTGACAATGGCTTGGATTTCTTTAGTTTTTGTCTCTGTTACCAAAAAAGCCCCAATCTTTTGATTAAAACTGCTGAGTAATTTTCAATTAGTAAAAGTCCAGCTTTGGCTCCCATTCTCTTCTAAAGACATCTATGCAATGATCTGCACACATAATTAAAATGACAAGCATATCTCCAAAGTGAATCTCTTTGAACTACTTGTCCTTGGGGTTCCATAAGCACAGGCATTCAGGAAAGCAAGTGGGTTTTGCAGTTTCAGGGCACACTGTTGTTAGGGACTCCCTGGTAGAGAAAGAGTGGATCCGAGTTGAGAGGTAGAGCTGATGTGCCAGGAACAGTCTTCTGACTTCACATCTAAGCACTTTGGAGATGTATCCTGCAGAGGCAAATTTGACCCCGGATAGAGCTGAAACCATGACAGTGTAGAGGCTTGGGAATGGGATATTAGCTCATCCTTAATTTGCAGGGTGTTAAGCAATCTTGGGTGTGAGAAAGGGAAACCCAAGTTAAATCGAGTCATGGAGGGTTCACACATGTGGAAACAGGCGTCTCTGACTTAACCGTCGAACCTCGGTGCCTAGAATGGGAATGTGGTCTGGATCCAGCAGGGGCCCCTGGGTCTGCTCTAGGGACCACAGAAATCAGAGGACATGAGCCTCATTTTGTGCTTCACCTTCAGCACAACTCAGCGCCTCTGCCAGTTTCTGCTTCTCAGAATCTTTTCTCTTCCTGCTGCCAGGTTGCACCATTTACTTCATCTTGTAACATCTGGAGAGGCGTATTCCGGTTGCTGTGGTTCAGTGCCACAGCCCCTCTTTCAGGTCGTGCCACAGCCATGAACACAGCTGCTCCTAAGCTGGAGGAAAGCCCGGCACCCAGTGAAGTCCACGCCTGCGTGGTTTCCTCTACAGAGTGATGTGTGATAGAAGACAATCATGTTTGCTCCCTCGACTCATTTGTTTGGTGAAGGGAAAGCCTAAGAAGGAGTAGGATTGCTGCGCTCTCTCACAGTTGACCTTGAACAATGTGGGGGTTAAGGAGGCGGACCCCTGCACAGTTGAAAATCCATGTAAAATTTTGACACCCCAAATACTGAGCTGCTAATAGCCTACTGTTGACCAGAAGCCTTACTGATAACATGAGTGGACAATTGCCATATTTTGTTCATGTATTATATATATGTATTCTTACAACAAAGTAAGCTGGAGAGAAGAATTTGTTAAGACAGGTCTAAGGAAGAGAAAATACATTTACAAAATTACATTGTGTTTATGGAAAATAATCCACTTGTAGGTGGACCCGTGGCGTTCATGCCCATGTTTTTGAAGGGCCAACAGCTATTGTATGAAAGGGGTAACAGGTGTATATTAGATTGCTCTAGAAGAGAGCGATAAGACAAAGGATCCTTAATTGAGATCATGTGTCCATCATTTGCATGCTGGGAAGGGCAGGGAAAGTGAGGAAAGCTTCTTCTCGGGTGGAAGGAATGTACTATATCTTACCAATAACTCTCAGCGTGGGATCTGCTTCAGTTTGGATGCTGTGCAGGAAAACCCGAGGGATGGCCAGAACACCTTTTGCAAAGCTTGCGGAGTGGGCATTGTTACCCCGTTTCATTGTTTTGGAAACAGCCTCAGAGAAGGAACTTCACCCACCGACTCCCTGATTCCTCAAACCGTTGTTGAGAGTCTACTACGTGCTCCGTGCCAGGTGCTGAGGCCATGAGCAAAATAAGTAAAAACACATGCCTCCACACAGTGTGCACTTCTGGGGTGGGGAAGGCATGAGACAGAGTAACTGATCAGTAAAACACATAGTATCGCAGATGGGGGTTGATGCTCGAAAGAAAACTACATCAGGGAAAGAGAGTGGGAGGGTGGTTGTATTGTGGAGATGTCATTTTCAGGCAGGCAGACAAGGTCGGTCTTGCTAAGACAGTGATATTTGATCGAAGACCTGAAGGAGAGGAGGGAATGAGCCCTGTGAGCCTCTGGCGAAGGGTGTCCAGGCAGGGGGAACAGCATGGGCTACATGCTCTGAGGCGCCAGTGTACCTGGCACGTCCAAGGGCCTGTCTAGAGGCTGGTGTGTTAGGGTCAGAGCAGGAGCAAGAGCAGCCAGAGGAGGGAAGGGCGGAATTGCGGGGGCTGGATTGCAGGGGTTTTGGAGGCCGTAAGACATCTGAGCAGAGGATGGGCGGGATCGGACTTACATTTCTAATAAACCATTCCGACTCCTGTATCTTGAAGACTAGGTGTTAGGATAGCTCTATTTTTAATTTCTTATGGAGTCTCCACACTGTTTTCCAAAGTGGCTGCACCAACTTGCATTCCCGCCAACAGTGTAGGAGTGTTTCCCTTTCTCCACATCCTCTCCAACACACGTTGTTTCCTGTCTTGTTGATTTGGGCCATTCTAACTGGTGTATGGTGGTATCTCAGTGTGGTTTGGATTTGAATCTCCCTGATGGCTAATGATGATGGACATTTTTTCATGTGTCTCTTAGCCATTTGTATGTCTTCTTTGGAGAAGTGTATTTACCCCAAAGATACAGACGTAGTGAATAGAAGGGTGATCTGTACCCCAGTCTTCATAGCAGCAATGGCCACAGTCGCCAAACTGTGGAAAGAGCCAAGATTCCCTTCAACGGATGAATGGATAAAGAAGATATGGTCAACATATACAATGGAGTATTATGCCTCCATCAGAGAGGATGAATACCCAACTTTTGTATCAGCATAGATGGGACTAGAGGAGATCATGCTGAGTGAAGTAAGTCAAGCAGAGAGAGTCAATTATCATATGGTTTCACTTACTTGTAGAGCATAAGGAATAACCTGGAGGACATTGGGATATGGAGAGGAGAAGTGAGTTGGGGGAAATGGGAGTGGGATACAAACCATGAGAGACTGTGGACTCTGAGAAACAAACAGGGTTTTGGAAGGGAGGGGGGTGTGGGTTTGGTGAGCCTGGTGGTGGGTATTAAGGAGGACACGTATTGCATGAAGCTCTGGGTGTGGTGCATAAACAATGAATCTTGGAACACTGAAAAAAATAAAATAAAATTTAAAAAAGTAAGATTAGTGGGGCGCCTGGGTGGCTCAGTGGGTTAAAGCCTCTGCTTTCAGCTCGGGTCATGATCCCAGGGTCCTGGGATCGAGCCCCGCATCGGGCTCTGCTCAGCGGGAAGCCTGCTTCCCCCCCTCTCTCTCTGCCTGCCTCTCCACCTACTTGAGATCTCTGTCAAATAAATAAATAAAATCTTTTAAAAAAAAGTAAGATTAAAGAATCAAAACATAAAAAAATAAATAAAATTATCACATTAATGTTCATAATGCAAAAAAAAAAAATAGCAGGTGTTGGGGGAGGCGGTGTTGGTAGAGGGATGGCAGAAGCAGGAGAACTGGTCAGGAGGTTGCTTCAGTAACCCAAGTGAGGGATGATGGAGGCTGATGAGGGTAGTAGCTGGGAAAGGTCCCGGGAAAATAATCAGCATTTGGCTATGTAGTAGAGTGAAAAAGGCTCCAAACATGTCTCCATCCTAATATCTGGAACCTTCTAGCCAATGGGCCTTTTCAAACATGGTTAAATTAAAGATACTGAGTTGGGGAGATTATTCTGGGTTATTAATGTGATCCCAGTATGCTCACAGTGGTCCTTCTAAGAGGGATGCAGTGGCGTTAGAAGGTACGCAGTGATGAAGAAGCAGAGAGAAGAGAAGAGGCGATGTTGCTGGCTTTGGCATCACATAGGGTAAGGGGTCACGAGTCAAGGAACGTAGCTGGCTTCTAGATGCGGGAGAAGTCAAGGGAAACGTTCTCCCCTACAGCCTCCAGAAGAAATGTAGCCTGGCAGACTTCTGACCTCCAGAACTACAAGAAAAAAAAAGTGGCTTTTAATCTACTGCATTTGTGGCAATGGACCAAGAGTAGAAATAAGAAACAAATACAGGTGGGGTGGTGGGGTTAGAGCCAACAGTTTACTGATGGACTGGATGCCAAGAGTGTGGGAAAGAGAGGCAGGGATAACTCTAAGAATTTATGGTGGAACCGCTGGAAGGATGGGGTGTCCTATGGTGAGATGGGGATGATCTGCTAGGGTGACGCTGAGGGGCTGTATGGCCATGCCCTTTCTGCTCTGATGTGGCCGATAGGCCAAGCCAGGAGGATGCACACAGCCGGCTCAGCTGACTGGGGGTGGCTGCGGTGGTACCGCCCTTCCCCCGGATCACCCCGCAGAGTCCCCCCACTCTCTGCAGCGTCTCCATCAACCCCCCTCTCCCGCCTCTCTGATGGCAGAAGCAGCACAGAGCCGGATGAGATTAGACACATACATTTTATTTTAAGGCACAGCTGAGAAAACACTCAGGAAATAAAAGTTGTTTTGACGTAAACTGTATTATCTGGAGGCCTGTTGATGGTCTGCTGATGGGGTTCTCAGGCTGTGGGACAGATTCCTTACACCAAGCATTACTGAGACAGTCACTTACAACCACTGTGCTACTGTCCTCGCTACACTTGGCTAAGCTCAGCCAGTGATGCCTGTCATGTTAGTGTGGGAGAGGAGCTCTCGGTCAAGGAGATGGGCTACCCGACCCCAACTCTGGCTCTGCTACTCAGCTGCTGTGAACCTCAGTTTCTTCACCTGGGATCTGCAGGTGCTGGAGCCAATGATCCCTACAAGCCTCCTTGGACCTGGTTCTCTGGTTCTTCCCGACCTCAGTTGTGTGTCTTGGAGGGAGGCCTGAACAAGTGTTCATCCAGCCAAGGTGTCAGTACCCCCCACCCCATTCTGTCTTGGGTCCTGAGGAGTAGGTACTGACCTACTTATCTCATCTTCTCTTCCCTGCCATCCTGTTGGGGATTATTCTGACTCTAGAACTGTCCCTGCCCAGCCCACATTGGAGAGCTTACTTCTATCCCACCTGGTTCACGATTCACATGTCCGTGGGACTTAGCAGTGAGAACAGGCTCCGTTTGATAGAATCCAAGGCAGATGGCCATGCTTCCTTTCCAGACTGAACATCAAATGCCAGGGACTCAGTGAGGGGCACCTCCTTCTGGCTTGGAGCTCTGTGAGGCGGACACACAGGCCAGGTTCCGGCCACCTTCTGTTCCGGTTTGCCTACTGATGCTTTTGGCAAAAGATGAGGAAGAACAGGAAAAGCAGAGAAGGAAGAGAGTAGTCTGTTAAGGGAGCGTGGCAGGCATCCTTTACCCTTTGGGAGGAAGTTTCCATGAAAATAAAACACAAAGCAAAACATCAGCATACTACTGCCTCCCAGGAGGACGGGCAGATCTGCCACGGGAACATGCTCCCCATCGTCCTCCCTGTGCCAGCCTGCTGACTTGGAACACGCAGTTTCTGTGACAGGAGTCCTCGTAAGTTCTGCCACTTCTCTCCATTCTGGCTGTAGAGAACCCAGCCTATATAGCAATAAAGGCTGAGTGACGGTTGCCGTGTATTGTGCAATGTGTATTACATAGACTGATAAAGGTTGGAAAAATACCAGGGGTATTATCTATTTACTGTGCTACTTTATAAATGTTATGTCACACTTTTGGTTCTCGGGGGCCACACTTATAAAACAAAAACTCTAGCCAAACTATTTATCATCAAAAAAGATATTGAATATCAACACCGTAGTCATTCACTGTCAACACGGAAGGGTCCTTCAAACAATATTCTGTAGGAAGTAGTCACCATCATTATGGTTTTCAAAATGTTCTCCCACTCATTTGTATTAGTCACCTTCTAAAACAGCCCCAGGAGCTAGGTTTCATCATTATTCTCCTTGTTCAGCTGGGAGAACTGAGGCTCTGAGGGGCTGAGGGGATCTAGGGCCTTTTACCACCTTCAGATGGGAAGAACAGGCATCCCCTTTCCTGTTCCCTGGAGACATGGGGTTTCAAGGGCCTCACCCCATTTTGTTCACTTTGTCTCCATTTTGGTGGTTCTGCCTCTTTCCTCCACTTCACAGCTCTGTTGTCTTCCTTTTACACTCCCTCTTCTGAGGAATGAAACCAAATTACTCTCATTTTCACCATAGATGTTTGCCCACTTCTCTGAAGCTGCCTTTAAAAGCACATTTTCTATCCCAAGAACTTATCAAGGTATTTTTTTCTTTTTTTGTCCTAGACAAAGGCAATTTTCTCCTTAAAAAGAATGATTGTGAAAGCCGTTAAGATAATAAAGTTTATTGTCTCCAGGATTTTCTTCTGAGGCGCTGGTAGTTCTTTCTATAATGATAAAAATGCACTCCTCTCACACCACATTGACACCCTGCTGCCCTGGGTCTGTGCCATTCTGGGCTCACAGCTTTTCGTTTCAACACGAAATCATGGTAGACTCTTTAAAAAACATTCAAAATGGTAATTTATCTGAGCAATGTACTTTAGAAAAAAAAAAAAAAAAGTAACAAAGTTTCTTTCCAGTCTTTTCAATGAAGAGATAAGGGTAGACCCAAGTCTGAGAACGACCAAAGGTTTCCCAAGGAGTGAGTCTCAGCTGTGGGACGAGGTGGCCGTGGTGTTTCAGGTAGAGGGAATAGGACAGACAAAAGGAGAGAAGCATAAACAAGCTTGGCGAGTCAAGGTGACACAGAGGAAAGGTGAGAAGTGATTCTGGAGGAGTAGGCTGGGAAGAGGGAAGGGCAGAGCTATCCCCCACTGTCCTGGCGATTTCTTAGAACTGAAGGGAGGCCCAGGAGAGATGAGAGATGGGAAACTCTCATAAATTTGAGAGCACTGCAGGAATATAAGGCAAGCGGTGTTTGTTCACGTTGATGTTGCTATTTATGTGTTTGTACTGTTATTACCAACAATCTGAAGTCAGCCGTGGGTCTTGGACAAGAATGATCTGATTCAGTGGCTGGTGTGGTTTAATTATCTTGTATGTTATTCTTGGTCCTAGGAGTGCAGTATGGGATGAGAAATGCGAGATAGGACACCTGTTTTTCTCAGGTACTGCAGATTCATACCCACAGCCCTGGGGTAAACTCTGTTGTGGTAGGTGATGCTTTGATGGAGTGTTTTTCTGTGGGGTTCATGAGCTGCAAACATCCACTGTCATCAGTTTTGGTGAGCATTGGAAGAGAGTGTTTAATGTCTCTCTATTTAATGTCATGATAAATCCTAAAATCCAAGTTCCAAACGAATGCCTCTAGGGTGGATGGGTGGGTGGATGGGTCCAGGGGTCATCTGATTGCTGAGGAGGTGGGCAGAATCGTTAGCCTGAACTGAGGTGGGCGGCAGTGCTCTTTAAGACTCGCAGATGTGAGTATCTTTTGGCAATTGATCTGTGAGCTGAATTTCATGAAAAGAAACCAGAATTAGTGGAAGAACCCAAGGCAGTCAGCAAGTTAACTCTGGGGATTTGACTGGGTGGTTTCTTCTTGGCGGAAGGATGAACCCACTCAAGGTAATCTTTGGCTAGGGGAATATGATAAAACTTGGTTCTCAGTAACCCTCCTCTCTAGTTAGAAGTCTTGTAATCAGTCATCTATTTTGTGCGCTTCTTATTTTCTTTATTTCCATTCGAGTTTTTCTCAGTGTTTGGTAAATTTCATGTTGAATATGTCAGCCTGTCTCAGTTGTGCTAAGGAAAACAAGAAGAAAGATCATGTTTACCTTCAGCTGCGAAGAAAAAAGGGAAAGTACCTCTCTCATCTTCTCCCCCTCCCCAGCCCTGGGAGATGGGGACTTCCCTTGGTGGTGGCAACAGGAATCAAAATAAAACAACTCTTGGGAAAGACAAAAGCACAGAGGAAGTGGTGAGATGCTGGCACTGCCGCACCCTCTTCACCTGCTAGACCTGTTTCCATGTGTATTCCTCTCTGAGGGATAAAGATCTCAACCACCAAATGGAAAATTCTTACTGTATTCTGCATATTCAAGATAGCAACTCCTGCCTTGATGGCCTCTTGTTTTGTTTTTGTTTTTGGTGGAGACTCATTTTAATAGACTACTTATGGCTAGACTCTGTGGAGACAATGAAACGTAACTGAAAGGGAACCTTTTAAAGATCTTGTTGGAGTTTTGGCTTTTCGCCGTGACATGACTTTGGACAAATCACCACACTTCACTTCCTTCCCTGTAAAAAGATTTATAACATTCCCTTCATGGGATGGTTGGTGAATTTGGGACAATGTGTTAAAAGTACCTATTAACTTGTACATGATAGACATTTAAGAGGTATTGGCTTTCATTGTTATTGCTTTTTTTATTACATATAAACTGAAGTAATCTGCTCTAAGAGCCCCTGGGGGCTAGGGTTAGAGAGGCTACGCATGGCCTCTCTCACTTTTCATTTGTTAAGAGAAATAGTTTGCCATGAGACAACAGCACAGGCTGTAGACCAGACCACTCAAAGAAACTTTGGCAAGTTATTGGCTCTTTTTTTTTTTTTAAGATTTATTTATTTATTTGAGACAGAGAGAGCAGGGGGAGGGGCAGAGAGAGAGAAGCAGACCCCCTGCTGAGGCAGGGGTCATGTGGAGCTCCATCCCATGACCCTAAAATCAGGACTTGAGCCAAAATCAAGAGTCAGATCCTTAACTGACTGAAACATCCAGGCGCCCCAAGTTATTCACTCTTGTTTCTCCCCAGTTTCTCCAGCCATAAAATGAAGAGCTAGGGTAAGGACCAAATGATACAAATATTTTAAGTATTTAACAGAGTGCTGTCCCCCCCACCCCAGCTTAGTAAATCCTGCTTTCTTGTTCTTCTTATCCACATCTGCCTGCCTCCCCTCACCAACTACTTTTCTCAGGTGCCAAGACTACGCAAAATATCCCATTGTCCAAGCTCAGGAGCAACCTGATGGTCGGTCTAAATGCAATGATTATGTCTGGGTCTTTATTCTTTTTTTTTTTCCTTTGTTCATTCTATTTTATTTCATTCCATTCCATGAGATACATTTTAACCAAGTCCCTGGTATGATACAGGGATGATGGACTTCCAGCGATTAATAGGATGGTTCTTGCTCTTAAGGAGCTCACAGAGCTGTCGGGGAATGGCATAGTCTAGAAATCATGACATGAGACAGATAGGGTCAAGCTGGGGAAGGGGGTCAAAATCAACCGTGGGTGGCATCTGAAAGGTGGAAGAAACGACACGATCTGGTACAAACTCCATGGAAGAGGTGAGTTTGGAATGGTCGTGGAAGCTGTCAAGATTCACTGTAAGTGGAGGGGATGGCGAGGGCCTCCCGGCAGAGGACACATCCCAAGAAAAGACAAGGGTGTATCAGTGTGTGAGACATATTTGGGGAAATGGTGATTGTTTTGTTTGGATGGTGTGTGTGATCTGTGAAGGGAACAAATGGGGAATAGGGGTAAGGCATTATTGTTAAGAGTTTTTAATGACAGGACAATGATATTGTACTCAGTTTGATTTGCAATGAGAAAACATGGAGAGCTTTTTTGAGCAAGAGGGTAAGTAATATGACAAGGAAGACACAATAAGTTGTATCAGAAGTGGTGTTTGCATCTGGCTTTAACAGCAGCCACATCATGCCATTTATCTTGGTCTTTGATAGCTGATATGGGAGAGAAAAGGTGATGGTGTTCCAGATTCTCAGTCAAAAGGAAAATAAGGACCCGGAGGGTGGACAGCCTCAGAAATAATTTGAAAACAGATGAATCTAGGCTGCTTGTATAAAATACAAGTTGGGAAATTTGGAGAGATGACTTCGAGTATCATGATAGGATCTTGAAGCTCCTATCAGTGATGCTGGTTTCTCTTTTAGAGGAGATCAGAGTACACATAAGGCTATCAAACAAAGAATCCAAATGAGTTTACTGTTTCTTTGAAGTCAGGCTTCTTGGAAGATCTGTGAACTATTAAATCCTTTTTTCTTTATTGTGGTAAAATACCCATAAAGTAAAATTACCATTCTAACTATTAAGTATACCTGTATGTTGTGCAATCATCACCACTATTTAGTTCCAGAACTTTTCACCACCCCAAAAGGAAGCCCTAACTACTAAGCTGTCACTCTCCACTCCCTGCTCCTCCTGGCTCCTGGCAAACACAAATGCCTGAACAGATAAACAAAATGTGGGGTAGCCAGACAAAGGAATATCATTTAGCCATAAGAAGAAATGAAGTATGATATAAGCTCCAAGGTGGGTGAACGTTGAAAGCATCACACTATGTAAGTTACATGTGTTTTTAATTCAATGTTAATAAACAATTACCAGTTGTAATCTCGGTCTTTATGCTATGCAGTGATACTTTGCAGTAGAAAATATTTTCATAGGTCACAGCAATTACACTGTAGCTTAGTGACTTTTGACTAGGGCTCTGCAAACTTTTGGAAGTTTACTGATAAGTTTCAGGGGTTCATGACACAATCAGTGCTAGATTATTTTCATTGAAGTCTCCCAATTACTAGATTTTAGCATCTTGTTGCAAAAATTATGAAAACACTGTGGATAAAATAAACCAACTAGCAGGAGTCCACTGAAGAGCTGTGCTGGAACATACATAATATAGTTAGATGGATCTGGAGCTGAACTCTGGCTTCATCCTTTAAGGGTATGATTTTCAGCATATTCCTTAACTTCTGAGTCTCTTCCCTCATTTACAAAATAAGTCTAATGACCATCTCTCCCTAACAAAATTGTCATGTCCATTAAGCATTAATACAGTTTTGGCAAAGTACAAGACACTAGGATGAGATACTGTTATCAGCTGATTGGTAATAATGAAACTATTGGTGCAGGGGCACATGGGTGGCCCAGTCGGTTGAGCATTGGGCTCTTGGTTTCTGCTCAGGTCATGATTTTGTGGGTTGTGAGACTGAGCCCTATGTCCTTGGAGGTTCTCTGCCTCTGCCCCTTCCCCCACTTGCTTATTCTCTCTCTCAAATAAATAAACCAATCTTCTTTTAAAAAATAAACTAACGGTGCAGATTCTACCTGGTTCTGCTCTTTGGAGGTCTTGAAGTACATTCAGGGGTCTGGTGCAATAATCCTGATGGTGATACTGTACGCTTTATGTTGACTGTGACCTAAGAGAGCACATTTTGTACTTGTCACTCTAAGCAGTGATGTGATACTGGCCAAGTTAGTCATTGGTGCCCAGTCCCCCTGCCTGTGAGATGGCAGTGACATGTAGGACTTTCCCCACATGGCTGTTGTGGGGGACACATGATTAATATTTGTAAGGCCCTTACAGCACTTTCTGGCACATAATTAAGTACTCTATAGGTATTTGTTAAACCACTAGAAATAAATAAATGTAGGATACAAGCTGATCCAACATAATGTTCTTAGTTTTTTTCCTCTGAATGACTAATCTCACTGAGGCATTGATTCAATTTGATGACACCTTGCTTTAGTTGATATTTTAAGTAAAATTTGGGAATGCGCTAGCCCAAGTTATCTGTGTTATGATTCAAGACAGAGCTGTGATCCACACTGACATTATTCAGCTAATCTGGAGACCTTTAAGAATGTCAGACTTGCTCAGGAAGCAAAAAGTTTGCATCTTACCTTCAGTTTATGATGACTTCATAACCCATTGTTCTGGATATTTTAATGAGTTACTAGGATGAGGCTTAAGCCATAGTATTTCTAGGAGCTAAGCAGGTGACTTGAATAAATTCCGAAGACTTCTGTGGGGTAACGAAGGAGAGTGAAAGGGAAAATAAGTGCTCTGACACCACAATGAAAGGTAAGACTTCAGGACAGTCATTCCTCACTGGGTTCTGGTTTCCCAAAATGTCAACGTAAGGAATTAGGTTTCTATGGATATTACTGGAGCCTCTCCCACAACTTCTTAAAAAAGTACAAGTCACAGGGACCTCTAATGGATACCCAGGGAGCAGGGGAGTTGCTCTGGTTGAATTGGGATGGCACCTGCTCACTCTCCCCTGGGGATCCGTCTGTCCCTCCTAGTAGTCCCCAAAGCACCTTAGTGGGACTCCCAGGGCCCCCTGAAACTCATTCTAGAAACACCTGGGTGAGATGAGACTGTTAACTTTTAGCTAATAGTCTGTGATTCTAAAATTACACATTTTTTTTCAAATAAGGTGAACTTATTTTTGCATAATAATACATATGTGCATTTGCTTGTATTTTCCACAGAACATGGGACTTCGCTGTATAAATGGGCCCTGTGCTAAAATGAAAAATTCTTTTGTAATATGAACAATTGCTCTTCGAAGTCTCTGTTTTCAAAATTCTGTGCTCTCTCCTTCTTAGAATGGGATACGTTTGGCCGGAAGAGCCGTCGTGAAAACTTAGGATATCACTAGTTTTCTGTTCAGTTTCTCCTTTTTGAGTCCCTGGCATTTGTCATTCTTTTTACCTCTCTTCAAAAGTGGGATAATCTCAGGGGAAAAAAAAAAAAAAAAGCTTCCGTTTAAAAAAAGGTATCTGAAATTTCACAAAGTATGCTGGCATCACAGCAATCCATGAATATTTAATCATTATCAAGACAGGAGGTTGGAGAAAAAAAATCAGGTTGTGATATTTGGGAACAGCAGGTGTGGGAAGGAGGGTGTTGACACCCTCTGAAAATGGATATGGCATGTTGTTCCCTCTGCAGTTCCCACGTCACCTGGGGTCCCAAATGCGCCTGAAGAAAACTCTAGGGAGTGGGAGCTTGTCCTCACTGGCCTCACACCCTTCATGTGGTAGAGAGTCTTCCTGGAAGCAGGGGTGCCCTTCGGGGAACCTCTTCACTTCACAAAACCCTTCCTGTTCTCTTTTCTGTGGGCCTTGGTGTCATGCAACTCGTCGTGACCCCGTCCCTTGGCATCTGCTTTTCCCTCCTCCCTTGGCATATCGTTGTTAGGTCTTTCATGTCTAGTAAGTCAGTGAGGGCCTAGGGATCCATCCCAGAGTTTGGGACAGCGATAAAAAGCTGGTGGGTCTCTTAGGGACAATCACCGGTCTTCTGACTTGATCACACACCTCACCTGTCCTACCACCCAGTGCTCTGGCCACACAGGTTCTGCCACTTCTTCTGTGAGGTGGAGACTGCCTCGCCCCACGAGCTCCCGTCCTGGGTTTCTGTGCAGCCTGCTCCACATTGGAGCTCTCTGTCGGGAGACTGAGAAAGTGTGTGCTCTAGTTCTCAAACTCTTAGGCGCGCACCAGCCACGCTGCAGGACTTCTTAACGTGGGAATTCCTGGGCCCACCCCAGGGGTGCAAATCCAGTAAATCAAGAATGAAGCCTGAGAATATATACTTTTTACAGGAGATTCTCGGCAGGTAGTCCCAGAACTGCTTGCACTTTGAATGCTGTCTTTGGGGTTGTCTTTTCTGGGCCTCGCACTAAAGGACGCCGTGGCCTGAAGGTCCACGCTGAGACTGGAGTCATGAAGCCCAAGCCGTGGGGCCGGCTTTGGTTCGGGTGGTCACAGAGCATTCTCTGTGTGCAAAATTCTTTATGTTGTGGGAGTGTAGCCAGGACAGGAACTAGAACAGGCCCTTCCCCATGTGATCTGGGCAACATCTGAGGCTGTCTGCTTGCAATCTGGTCACGGCCCACAGGAACTCATCAAATGTCAAGACAGAATCCCTCAACAGAGTCCCCAACACATAATAATGATAAAAATAAAGTATAAGCTTCCTGGCCTAGATTTCCAGACCCTCAGTAGTATGGTCTTGGTCTCCAGCTCACCATCCCCCTCATTTTTACACATCCCATCAGAGCAGGGGGACTGTTCTAGCAACTGTGCATGGGGGCAGGGCTCGGTCTAAATCACATCACTGGGCAGTGAGGCCCCATGGCTCCAGGGCCCCTCCTGGAATACAGGGATACACCACCCTGATGTGTCTCCATCACCTGGGTTGTAACCGTAGCATCAGAAGAATTCTCTAGCAGCTTCCTCTATGGGTCCCCTCCTGTGGTCAGCACTCAACTTTTGAACTGCATTATTTTGTTGCTTTCCTTATTTTATCATGCCAACTTAGGTTCTAGAGTATAATCTTACTCTGGAAATCAGTTCCTAAGTCATGACACTGAAATGAAGATGATAGCATTTTGGTTCTTTTTTTTTTTTAAGATTTTATTTATTTATTTGACAGACAAAGATCACAAGTAGGCAGAGAGGCAGGCAGAGAGAGAGCGGGGGAAGCAGGCTCCCCTCTGAGCAGAGAGCCCGATGCGGGGCTCGATCCCAGGACCCTGGGATCATGACCTGAGCCAAAGGCAGAGGCCTCAACCCACTGAGCCACCCAGGCACCCCAATAGCCTTTTGGTTCTTAGAAGCACCGAAGGCTAGCCCTGGAAGGACCCTCACTCTGAGCATGTCCAACCCTCCTTGTGCTGTTGGTCAGGAAGCCTAAGTCCAGAGAGGGAAACTTTCTGAAGTGTATGCTTGCCCAAGTACAACCAGAACGTTAGTGAGCCAGCCCTCAGCAGTGACTCTCTGTACATACAGGTGTGTCATTCCTTTCATCCTAACTAGTGCCCTTCAGGCTTCCCTTGGAGTCTCGATGTTTCTTCTTCTTCTTCTCCTTCTTCTTCTTCCTCCTCTTCTTCTTCTTCTTCTTTTTTAATATACTTTATTTATTTGAGAGAGAGAGGGAGATAGAGAGAGCATGAGTGGTATAGAAAGGGGCAGAGGGAGAAGTAGGCTCTCCACTGAGCAGGGAACCTGATGTGGGACTTGATCCCAGGACCCTGGGATCATGACCTGAGGCAAAGGCAGAGGCTTAACCGACTGAGCCCCCCAGGTGCCCTTGGGGCTGGAGTCTCTGTGTTTCAAAACCTTGTTTTATTTTCATGTTGTTTATGATAGGCTCTTTATTTACATGTTTAAGTTTGGTCAAGTTTTGCCTGCCTTCTTTGATTTCTTCTTTACTGAGACATATGATCTGACTTGGGCTATTAGAAGAACTTTGGGTAGGAGAGAAGAGCCAGTGGTAATAGTTTCATTGTACTGCAGATTTAAAATACCAGGCTCATCCTCTATTTAATCTGATGTCCATATGTTAAACAGTGGAACCTGCTGGTCACTGTACCCGGGATGGACTTATGTTACTGGTGTGACAGACAAGTAGGGTATGTCCCTGTGGATCCCAAACAGATAGAAAAGAGAAGTCAGTCGAAAGGGAATTAATGCTGAGAGCAGCACAGGAAATGGACTCCCAGTGTGTATGTGGGTCAGTCTGTTCTCAAACCTGGAGCGGATTGTTTCCCTGTAAAGAGTGGCCTGTGATGGCTGCTCTAAAACCCTGTCTAGCCCTGTGATGTCAGGTGGTGACTGGATGGTTTCCACGTTCACTCCAGGGCAACCCACACTTCCTCCTGAGCTCCATGAGCAGGGAGGAGCTCAGTGTGCTGACAGGAATGGCGAGCCACACCTTGGGCATGAGTCAGGCCCCCAATCCACCCAAGATGGGGAAGCTTGATAGGGGTGGGGCCTGTGGCAAGTTTCATGTTCTCCTACCTTGTCTTCTCTTTGGTTAACTGTTTACAGTGAAGGGCGTTCCATGGCCAGGCTCTGCATGTGGGGAGCCCTTTGCGCCTCCATCAGTGGCTGGCAAGGCTGTTCCGTTGTTCTCTTTTTCTGATGTTTTCCTTCCATATTGCTTTGGGGGACCGGGTTTGTAAGACTGGCTGCACTGTTTGCAAGCCTCAGTGCAAAATGAAAACGCAGACCCCTTGTCCAAAAATTATGAATTTCAACATGGTGACAGCTGAACACAACCCAGCATGGAGCCTTCTATCTACAGGGCTCTGGGCTCCTGCATGGGCTATTTGCCCAGGAAGTCACCCTGGGTGGGTTGGATCAGGGAGTGGGATGGGGATCTGGAGGCAAGAGTTAGTGGGGGGGCTTCATTAGTCCAATAGACACCAGACCATTGCCTTGAACCAAAGCTAAAGATGAGAAATCTTCCCCAGTTGCAGTGAATGTGAAAAATGGCACAAGCCTTAGTGCGGCTTGGTGGTCAGAGAGTTTCAGGGTTTTCCACGCAGATGCCGCGGCAGTCAAGAGCAGACTTTATTTTGCGAAGAAGCGGGCGAAGCTAGGAAAGGTGAACCATGGAAGGTCGTGCTGCTCGTTGGTGGTGCCTGGGGACTGGTTCTCCGGCCTTGTAACGTCGGTGCCCTCTCTAGCCCTCGATAGAGCTTGGTATCCGTGGAATTGTTCTCTCTCACTGTGGGTGAAATTGGAATTTGGGAACGAGAGTGAGATGCAGGAAGGGAAAAGCGATCGATGATAACTGAATGGAGAAAACAAAACAGTTTAGAAAGCCAGAGCAGTTTGTCTGAGTCCTATCTGATACACAACATACAGCAAAACAGACAAATGTCTGTGCGGCAAAACAAAACTGGAAGAAGAAGATATTGTCAAATAAAATACGCATATTTCCAACCAGCCTTGAGCTCATCTGATAAGGGACAGATTGTCCAGAGTAAATAGAGAGAGGAAGAAAGATGCTTTGGGCTGAATTTAGTCCCCTGTCAAAATCACAGGGGAGCGTCGTGCTTCTCCTCCTGCTCGTCTTTTCTCCAGTGGCTGGGCCTTGTTGGGCCACACAGGGGAGCAGAGTAGTTCATACACCTGTGTGTTTGTCTGTCCATCTGTCCATCTATCCGTCCGTCCATCTATCGGTTTGTCCATCCATCCTTCCCTCTGTCTGAAATCTCTTGAGCACCCCTATTGCCTTTGTCCTGTACTTGGTCCCAAATACAATGTTTAAGACAAGGCTCCTTCCTTGTAAAGGGAGCAGACAGATAAGGATCAGGGGAGAAGACTAACCACGGTGGAGAGTGACGCTAGTGGAGCCTGCTGTGTGCTGTGGGACTCAAGAGAAAGGGAAATTCATGTTGCCTACATTCCTCAGCGGGTAACCTGCCTGCAGGTTCCTGTTGGCTCTGACAGCAGTGTCTTTCAGTGTCTGCATATCATCCCTGTGCTCTTCTTTACGAAAAGACTCCCAGGAAGGAGGCAGGGCTGGGGAGCAGGGATGCGGGATTGCTACAGACACAACCCATTTACCCGCCGGGGTGTATGCCTGTGTATCAGTCCTTCTCGGCATGAGGGGAAGCCCTGGGTTCTGGTTCAGACCTGGTGAGGATCCATGCTGACCTGTCCTTTCTCCCACCCATCTGCTGCCCCGGGCATGGCTGTAAGGGAGCCGCCCTGCCAAAGTCAGGGAGAGGGCAGCTAGGGGTCATCAGGATCACCCTGTCCCCAGCAGCGAAATGGCAGGAGGGGAGATCTAATAAACCCATGTTTCCTGACCCAAATAAGCAACAGCTTACATTTTCTGCCAGTGACAGCAGAATTAAAGTAAAGAGGGAACTGTAAAGGCCATCACAGAAGAGGGAGAAGGGACCAGGTACCAAAAGAAATGATGGCTAAGTGCTTATCTGGTAAAATGGTTCTGTGATTCTTGGTTCCTTGGTAGTGGAATTTGTCAGCCACCAGGACACCTGCACACAGCCTTTGCCATCCCTGAAGCCAGCAGAGGCGAGGTGAATCCTGCATGTCATCATATGTCCCATCGTGACAGTGCTGCACATTCACAGCAGGACTTAGCATTAACAAGGCTCATCTCACCTCCAGAATCTCATGATCTCCTTCTTCAGCCTGGGCAGGTGCGTGGGGTCTGTGTTAGAATTCCCATTGCACAGAAGAGCCAACTGAGGCCAGGGAAGAACATAGCTACTTGCCAGTTAGTTCCAGGGAGTGGCAAAGGGGGTCCAGAGCCTAGGATTTTTATGGGACAATCTTCAGTGGCTGTGCCCTCGTCCCTGGCTATAGAGTTGCCGCCCCCCCATTACTGCAGGCTGCAGGGTGGCTGGAGCATAGCGCGGGCTGGGAGGAGCATCTCATGGCCACTGGAAGCCTGGTGATCCTCAGTTGCCCCGTGGACATAGATGTCTTTTCAGAATCTCTTGCCCTTTAAAACAATGTGCTTCAAACAGCGATGCATGACTTGGTCCCAGGCTGGGATGCTGCACCTCTCAGCCACTTTCCCCTCCGCCCCTGGCTAAGTACCAGAAAGACACCATGGCTGAGTGGAAACAATATTTGTCTTGCAATCACTTCTCATGGCCCTGTAGTTTTGTGGTGTAGAAGTGGAGTGACCTAGATACTGCTTATGTGAAACCCTCTTTTCATCCTGGGGTCTGTAGTATGGAAGGCTTAAATCAGTTACATGAGGGGACAGTCCATCTCACAGTTGACTGCACCGTCTGTACTTGTCGAATGCCAACTCTTCCTACCAGCCCAAAGCTAAGGCTGTCTCCTCCCTCTTGAAGCCTTCCTGGATTTCTTCCTCCTCAGGGTTTCCCTCAGCAGTGGTTCTGATCCTATCTGTGGTGTTCAGGTGCTCATCACTTTCTACATATTTTATTTTCTGGAATCTTCATGCCAGGCGCGGTGTCTAGTTCATTTTTCTATCCTTGTCTACACTGAGAACTGAGAATGGCCAAGGGGGTTGCTCAGTTAATTACTTGTTGAATAACTCAGTTAACTACTCATTGATTATGTTCTAGACATTATGGGGGCATGTAAAAAGACTGGCGGACACATGATACCTTTTTACTGCTCATACTTCATATACTGACTCTCTATGTAGAAAAGTCTTATTTGGGTTTCAAGATCAATTAATTATAATGGAATTGTATTTTCTAACAGTGGTTACTGTGTCAACTCTTATCCTAGGTTCATTTCCTATGCTTATCCTTTCAAATGCAACATCTTTGAAGGTAGAATGATATCCCCAGTTTACAGATGACCAAAAATATCAGCGCAGGGGCTGGTGGTTCTCTCCCATTGGTTACAAAGCCATTCCATGGCAGATTACGACTCATTAAGCAGGTATTCTTTGATCATCATTCATTCAGTATGTATTTATTTGGCCCTTGCTACATGCTGGACATTGAGGGGAATGTATGAGAGAATAAGGTGTGGTCACCTCCCTCCAGGGACTCACAGTCTAATGAGAGGGACATACACTTGAAGGGAAAACCATGCCATGTGGTAAACACTGTAGAAGAAATATTGACCAGAGATGATGTTGCATGTGTGTCTGTCCTCTCATGGAGACAGACTGCTCTGCATGTCCTCTATATCTCTGATGGAAAGTGGAAATGATGCTCGGAATCCCAGATAGCCAATAAATCAAGTCCTCAGAAGAGAATACTAACAATAGAACAAAAGCTTCAGGCTTAAGCTTCCTTGTAGTTAATTGGGAGCCTGCAGATGATGTGGGGGAAAGGACAGGAGGCTGCCCCTGCTCACCTCATGAGAAGATTTCAGTCAGAGAGGAAGTTGGCAGGAAAATCCAGGTCTTCTTGAAGAAGAGGACGAGAGAGAGGTGTGTCACTAGAATGAGAAAGGCCCCACCCACAAACCTGTCCCTGACAGGTTGAGTTCCACCCTGTAAACATCCTCAATCCTTTTATTGGACCATTTGTTTGAGACTGAGCACGTAACTTATAACTCGCAATCCACTCGGTGAGGCAGGGTTCAGACTGAGGGGGTGACAACCCAAGGGCACCCTTGTGTTGGGCTTCGGCTGAGCCAACCACTCTCTGTGCTCTGTCCCCCCTCAACAAAGAAGAGAAAGAAGATCCTTGAGGGTCAGCCACAGCCTCGTCAGGTAAGACCAGCTGGCTTGTCCCTGGTTCTGCAAAGAGATGGGGTTTCTCTCTCTGTGTCTATTGCTCCTAGCCCCTAGCCTGGCTTTCTGGTCACTTCCACCACGGACAGGCTGTTCGTCTAGGCTTGCAGCTCACCTCGACCACAGGTAAGTCCTCCCTTCGTCCTTGCTGTCCGGGATTGATGAGGTTTGTAGATCAGCGTTCTTTGGCCTACAAAATTACTTGACATACTTATCTATATATTGATTTTGATCTCAACTGTCTTATAAAAGCAGTAGGATAGGTATAATTTTCTCTATTCAATGGCTTAGTGAACAGAGGCTTGGTGATTTGAAGCGATTTGTTCTAGGAAGATGAGCAGGCTAAGGCCAAGATTAGATTTGATTCCTCCTTCTCTCTTCCTCTTTTTTTTTTTTTTAAGATTTTATTTATTTGACAGGCAGAGATCACAAGCAGGCAGAGAGGCAGGCAGAGAGAGAGGGGGGGAAGCAGGCTCCCCACTGAACGGAGAATCCTACACGGGGCTCGATCCCAGGACCCTGGGATCATGACCTGAGCTGAAGGCAGAGGCTTTAACCCACTGAGCCACCCAGGCGTCCCTCTCTTCCTCTTTTGTACGACCCAGCAGGTCATACCTTATCTCAAAAAGCCACGAAAAGTGAAAGGGCTTCCTGCACAGTCCAGTGAGAAACAAAAGGTGTTATTTCCTTATAGGCAGGTCGGGAGGGATATTTTTGAACTCATCCGAGACAGATCTTATAATGCTATATAGGCTCCATCAGATAGGGTTGCTTCTAGAGAATAAATGAGAATATGTATATAAAGAGGCCTTGCAACCCAAAAAGTGATATGCAAATGTGGGAAAATGGCTCCGTGGAGCCCGAAATATGCTCTTACTCTCTGTATGAGAAGGCTTGCATCTGGGGCTGGATGACACTCCTAATGTCAGCAGGAGCCTTATGAGGCACAGCTCACAAAAGCCCTGGGGAAATATTTAGCTTTTCCATCTTCCTGTGGTATGTGGAAAACATCTCAATGAGGGGGGGAGGGAACACCCCCAAATCCTTTTCAAATTGACTCCTGCAATTTCCTCTCTTATGACAGCTATCATTATATCTCATTGTTCTATAGTTTTAAGAAAATCTCATCTTCAGTGATTATGTAGTTTATTTTTTAAGATGCTAATTTTAGCTATCATTTTCCCTTCATGCTCAAAAGGTTGTATCATTCTTAGTTGTGGAAGGAAATATTTTGTGCAAGTGTGTGTGTGTGTATGTGCGTGTGTTTCAGTTTGTTATGACAGTGCTAATATTCATCCCCATGAGCCCACCACAATGCAGTGGGTTGCCATGCTACACCCTCTTTGGAAGACTTCTGTATATTCTTAGTGCCCGGCTGTAAGCATCTTAAAGAAGTCACTTAATCAATTACCGTATTCAAAATGGAGAAACTGAAGCCCAGAAAGATGACATGATGTGCACAAGGCCACAAGGTCAGCAATCATTAGAGCTGTCAGTCAAACACACATTCCTACTCTTTCACTGCCCATGACACATACTGAACAGTGCCAGGATCCCTCAGCAGAAGCAGGAGCTGTGTCATTTGGGGGATTGGACCCAGATGTCCTTGAAGATTCCTTTCAATGAAACATGTTACAGCACTTTGGCCTTTTCTTAGCATTTATGGAAATATTATACCCTATAGAGAGTAGGGGCATTTTCTAGAGAAGACTCTTTCCTTGTTAGCTTGGTTCTTGCACAATATTTGTTTCAGCCAAATTCCGGAACTTCTTCTTACATATAGGGTTAGGAGATGTGCAAGCAGTGGCAGCATCTTCATTTTGTTCAGCCAATCTAGATCTTTGTATCTTTTAGATATGAGAGATGTTATCCGGTTTGACTGGTTGTCATGCTGATTGATCTTGGATTCAGAATTATGGAGTTCAATGGCAGGGTTGAGGTCTAGAGTTCCTTTAATCCAGGGGCTGCAGACCAGTGGCCACAGGTGAGTCCAGCATTCAGATTTGTTTTGTTTGTGGTGCAGTGGTAAACCAAATTGAACCAGTTGCAGGTATCTAACATCCAGGGGAATTTCTTGTTAAAGTTCAGATATATCATTTTTAAGGAAGATCGGAAGATCTGGTTATAGTGGGTCCAAATACCCACATGGAAAACATATCGGCTGGGTCTGGGCAGCATGTGCTTCTTGTAGACAGAGCATGTATTCCTCAATCATTCACATGTCTGTGGGACCTGATTTTGGCTGCCATGTATTTTCATTTGTCAGTGCTGGTCTCTACTAATCTGTCATGGGCTCAAATCATTCTGTGTATCAGGGGAAACCTAGTTCCAGACAATGATAGGCCAGGCCACAGATCAATGTCACCACAGAGGAGGTGAAATTAATTCTTTAGTCCTAACTTCTTATTATTTGCGAGGTAGGAAGAAAAATGATGACTTAGCAGAACATGCCATTGACCCTGATACCAACCCAGGATATTAAACCAAATGTCAAAGCTCAGTGACTAGGAAGCTTAAGTATTTAGCTACTGACACAGTTGCAGCACAATCTCTGGGTGCCCACAAGAGAAAAAATGAAAAGCACAATAGATCTTTACTCAATAGATCAATGTCACAAAAATAAGAAAAGAAATTATGATGTGTGATAGCACATAGAATACAACACAATGCTCCACATTCCCAAAGAATACAGAACAAATTGCTGAAATTCTGGACACTAGCCCAATAATACATTTTCTGTAATCCATTCACTAATAAAGTAATCACTTCTTGATCACTTATAGTGTGCATCATCCTAAGCTGGGGGATTTAGGGATGAAGAGCAAAGACACTTCCCCAAAGGGACTTACTAGTAGTGAAATGTGCACACACATAACCACAATACAGGATAAAAAATAATAAATGCTACAAGAAGAAGAAAGCCAATGTTGTTGGTTTTTCTGATTGAAGAGATATTCATGGAAACTATATAGGTTGTCACCAGGATGGCTGTAAGGAAGAAATGGTATTTGACCTGGGCTTTGGACAGATAGAGGTAGGAAGAGTTTCTAGCAAAAAAAGAATTTAAATAAACTCATTCAGTGCTATCTGAAGTGTACTTGAGAGAGTATTTGTTGTGGGTACATATAGGGCCAGTGGGATGGAGGGGAATTGAAGCTAGGAAAGTGGGTCTGTACCAGATCTTGGGTGCTGAGTGACAAGCTAAGGGCTTCAGAGGAGGCACAACGTGGTGGATTCAAGGAATGTAAAACTATTGACCAGACATTTAATCCAAGTTCATGGCTCCCCAAGTCCATACATTGGCAGTGACAGAACATCCGTGTAGGTACCACTAAGTTTAGCGTTAGGTTTTTCGAAAAAAAATAAGAGGAAAAAAACAGAACTGAACACTTCTAAACATGGTAGACAGTATCAGCTGCTTAGGGACCAAGGCAAAGTGGTAATATACAGAAGAATTACAAAGATTGATGAAAATATTTTTCATATGTTGAAATGTTGAGATGTTGAGATATGTTGAGAACTTGTAAGGAATACTTGGGGGGAAAAAGGTTAAGATTTTTTTATTTTTTATTTTTTTTTAGAGCAAGTTTATTCTTCTGGGTTATCTGAAAGTTGGAAAAGTGATGTGCATAAGTTCTTGTGAGATATAGAGTGTTATTTTTAGCTGATAAGCTTTTTCCTTTGGTTTGGAAAGCAGTCACCCCACCCCCCACAAGGAATATATATAGAAGGTTCTTGGATGTCCTAGTCCTCAGCTCTTTCCTTAAAACCCTGCTGGAGAATTCCACAAATATTTGAAGGCTTCACTGTGGTTGGTAGCATTTCTGATGGGCCGAAGGGAAGGTTCTGATCTTGTGAAGGACTCCACCAGTCACCAGAACAATGTTTCCACACATACCACAAGGTATTTGTGTAATTGACCAAACTGTTCTAATTTTCATGCACATGTTTGTCTGTGAGATTGGATCAGCATTGTACCCCCATCTCAAAGGCCTGTGCTTCAGGGGAAGTATGCAGGTGATGTGGCACAGAGATTCACTTAAAGGTATCCACTGAATATCTGTTCAATACAAACATCACTTCAAGTTTCATTCATTCAAAACTATTTATTGAATATGGATTCTAGGGTTTGGGAAAACCTCTGCAAAGAACAAAAAGAAATAATCTCTGCCCCAAGTAGCTTCCATGTCTCATGAGACAGATGGAAAATAAACAAATCAATCAGTAAAATATACAATATATGAGATATAGAGAAAAAGTAGGGAAAGATATAGGAAGTCTTGGAGAGTTGAGATTTTGGAGAGGGTGCTTGAGGAGAAATAAGTTGTTATTTGAGTAAAGATCCTAATGATACAAGGGAATGTGTCATGTAAATAGCTGGGCAAATTGTGGTCCACACGTCTAGAATAGCAAGGGTGAAGGTCCCCAGACAGAAGCATATCTGCCTGTGCCTTTAAAGTATATCACAGAGAGTAGACTGAGCAGAAAAATCCTTAGAAATAAAGCTAGAAAGATGATGGCAGGGTGGGGAAGGGGACAGCGAAATGCAGGCCCTGTAAGACACAATAGGGACTTTGACTTTCACTCTGAGTAAAATGAGAGCCATTTGCAGATTTTTGGACAGAGGAATGACATGGTCTAACTTACATTTCAAAGGAAGTCCTTGGTCTGTGTGTTGAGAATAGATGAGGGTGGGGTAGGGAGAAGCCAGGCAGAAACAGGGGGATTCATAAAGGAGTTACTGCTAAAATCTGGCTAAGTGATGTGGAAGCTTAGACAAGTTGGTAGTGGCAGAGATGAGGACATGTGTTTGCATCTTATGGTTGAGATGGATTGAATGGTGAATAATGGGACAGGAAGGAGCCAAGGATGGCTCCAAGGCTTTTGATGAGCAACTGGTAGAAAGCAGTGGCCTTCTGTCTGTGATGGAGAAGACCATGGCAGGGACAAGTTTTGAGGGAACACTAGATTACTTTTAGACAGGTTAAGTTGGAGATGTGGATTAGTGAGTTTATATACAAATCTGAGATTCAGTGAGGATATCTGAACTGAAGACAAAATGTCACCAATATATACATGATACTTACAGCAATGGATTTAAATAAGATTATCAAAGGAGTTAGTATACACCAAAAAAAAAAAAAAAGATGAAAGAAAGAAAGAAAGAAACAAAGTAAGTGAGAGATTGAAGGGCTGACCTGGATACTGCAAGATTTTGGGTTAGGGAGGTGAGAAGAACCCAGTCAACAGTGTACCAAAGGGAAAGGGGCATGGTGGGGGCAGTTCTACACCAGTAGAGGGATCTTCACTGAAATTGTTTAGAATCCTCAGCACATGGTAATAATGAAGAGTATTTTTCATTTACATTTTCTATAGACAGTGTGTCCCTTTACCATCTGTACCTGGAGCAGACTACTCCTTCTACTCCCACCACCCACTACTTCTCTCTGGTTCCATGGGAACCAAGACAAAAGATGGAGAAGCAGCAGCCGGAGTGGTGGCCCACACTAGGTGAGTGCCATGCTCTCTGAGATCCAACTGCAGAAGATTTCTGAGAAGAGGGAGGCCAGATGGCACAGATGCTACTGAGAGGTGGAGGGAGATGAGGTCAGAGATCTGAATACACAGAAAGCAGTATGGCTGGGTGGCATCTGGAGAGAATGGAATAAGAGGAATTGGAGCTGATGAATACACATGTTCTTTCCAAGGAGCTCATTTGTAGAAGGACCCAGAGAAAATGGACACAAAGGGGAGGGGGAAAGAGGGAGGCATTTTTCTCCCCTTAAGGTGGGAGGCAATGATCAAAAAATACTTTTATAGAGCTTTTAAACTGACTGATACACATAAAGTATTTTCTTTTTTCTACCTCTGTGAATTAGTCTTGGTAAAGGTAATCATCTTACCTTTTTTCAGAGAAGGAAAATAAGGCTCAGGGGGTTGAAGTCCTCTGTCCCAAACCTCACAGCAATCTAATAAGAGACGGGACTCAAATCTGGGCTCTGAAAGTCAAATTCATTGTTCTCTTCTCTGCCACAGCCTCATACTACGCAGATAATTTTGGAGATCCTGTAGAGCCTTAGAATGTTCTATAAAGCTTTATGAAGCTTTGACTTTGTCATTGTTTAAGCCCCTTTCATACATCCCAAGGAATCTGGACTTCACAGCAGTGCTTCCTGAACTGTAGATGCGGTTTAACCAGATGCAGGATGTCTGGGGCCTTGGGAGGGAACTCAGTATCTGCATCAGTGCAAACTTGTCATATTTGGAAAGAATCTTCCAAGGATGGTCAACACAGGACTTCGTGTTGAGCCATTTCCATGCTGGATCACAAGAATGCAATTTCTTCTCTTTTTCCTTTTTTTTCTTGAGAATGCAATATATAATACATCCTTAATGGTGTCTGCTGCTTTCTTTCCACTTGAAGGCCATACATGATTAAAGTTCTTCCTGTTTACATGGAGCTCCAACCACAAATTTCTGGGTCTTCAACCCTATGTGGGTCCCAACTGGGATATTACTACTCTGTAAGCAGGGATACATTGAAACCTATATTATTTGACCCAGCCCAGAAAAGGACATGTCTGTTTGGTGTTTTGCTTTGTATAAGAACTCTTAGATCCATATAGCTCCAGACAGCTCAGCATGACTCTGCACTGCCCCTAGAATGCTTCTTTGCACTTTGAGCAGATGCCTATCTAGGTCTTTATCCAGCCATCTTATAATTATCTTTTGGCAGATCTGATTCTTTTATAGACAATTTACTCCTTAAGGGCAGAAATTTTATTTGCAGGTTTTCTTCTACTCTCCATTTCTCTGTCTTTCCCAGCACCAGGGTTGGCACAGAAATGGTTCCCCAAAATATGTTTGAATTGATAAATTAAAATGAAGTATTTTGTACCATGTAGAGTTGCACTGTGAAGACTAATCTATATCACACAGGAAAAAAAAGTAGAGTACCCAAGTTCAAGATATTCTTTTTTTTTTTTTTAAATTTTTTATTTATTTTCAGTGTAACAGTATTCATTGTTTTTTCACCACACCCAGTGCTCCATGCAATCTGTGCCCTCCCTAATACCCACCACCTGGTTCCCCCACCCTCCCACCCCGCCCCTTCAAAACCCTCAGGTTGTTTTTCAGAGTCCATAGTCTCTCATGGTTCACCTCCCCTTCCAATTTCCCTCAACTCCCTTCTCCTCTCCATCTACCCTTGTCCTCTATATTATTTGTTATGCTCCACCAATAAGTGAAACCATATGATACTTGACTTTCTCTGTTTGACTTATTTCACTCAGCATAATCACTTCCAGTCCTGTCCATGTTGCTACAAAAGTTGGGTATTCGTCCTTTCTGATGGAGGCATAATACTCCATAGTGTATATGGACCACATCTTCCTTATCCATTCATCCGTTGAAGGGCATCTTGGTTCTTTCCACAGTTTGGCGACCGTGGCCATTGCTGCTATAAACATTGGGGTACAGATGGCCCTTCTTTTCACTACATCTGTATCTTTGGGGTAAATACCCAGCAGTGCAATTGCAGGGTCATAGGGAAGATCTATTTTTAATTTCCTGAGGAATCTCCACACTGTTCTCCAAAGTGGCTGCACCAGTTTGCATTCCCACCAACAGTGTAAGAGGGTTCCCCTTTCTCCACATCCTCTCCAACACACGTTGTTTCCTGTCTTGCTAATTTTGGCCATTCTAACTGGTGTAAGGTGGTATCTCAATGTGGTTTTGATTTGAATCTCCCTGATGGCTAGTGATGATGAACATTTTTTCATGTGTCTGGTAGCCATTTGTATGTCTTCCTTGGAGAAGTGTCTGTTCATATCTTCTGCCCATTTTTTAATATGATTATCTGTTTTGTGTGTGTTGAGTTTGAGGAGTTCTTTATAGATCCTGGATATCAACCTTTTATCTGTACTGTCATTTGCAAATATCTTCTCCCATTCCGTGGGTTGCCTCTTTGTTTTGATGACTGTTTCTTTTGCTGTGCAGAAGCTTTTTATCTTGATGAAGTCCCAGAAGTTCATCTTTGCCTTTGTTTCCTTCGCCTTTGGAGACATATCTTGAAAGAAGTTGCTGTGGCTGATATCAAAGAGGTTACTCCCTATGTTCTCCTCGAGGATTCTGATGGATTCCTGTCTCACGTTGAGGTCTTTTATCCATTTCGAGTTTATCTTTGTGTACGGTGTAAGAGAATGGTCAAGTTTCATTCTTCTACATATAGCTGTCCAGTTTTCCCAGCACCATTTATTGAAGAGACTGTCTTTTTTCCACTGGATATTTTTTCCTGTTTTGTCAAAGATTATTTGACCATAGAGTTGAGGGTCCATATCTGGGCTCTCTACTCTGTTCCACTGGTCCATGTGTCTGTTTTTATGCCAGTACCATGCTGTCTTGGTGATCACAGCTTTGTAGTAAAGCTTGAAATCAGGTAACGTGATGCCACCAGTTTTATTTTTGTTTTTCAACATTTCCTTAGCAATTCGGGGTCTCTTCTCATTCCATACAAATTTTAGTATTATTTGCTCCAGCTCTTTGAAAAATACTGGTGGAATTTTGATTGGAATGGCATTAAAAGTATAGATTGCTCTGGGCAGTATAGACATTTTAACGATGTTTATTCTTCCCATCCAAGAGCATGGAATGGTCTTCCATCTTTTTGTGTCTTCTTCAATTTCTTTTAGGAGTGTTCTGTAGTTCCTCGAGTACAGATCTTTAACCTCTTTGGTTAGGTTTATTCCGAGGTATCTTATGGTTTTTGGTGCTATAGTAAATGGAATCGATTCTCTAATTTGCCTTTCTGTATTTTCATTGTTAGTGTATAAGAAAGCCACTGATTTCTGGACATTGACTTTGTATCCTGCTACATTACTGAATTGCTGTATGAGTTCTAGTAGTTTGGGGGTGGAGTCTTTCGGGTTTTCCATATAAAGAATCATGTCATCTGCGAAGAGAGAGAGTTTGACTTCTTCCTTGCCAATCTGGATACCTTTTATTTCTCTTTGTTGTCTGATTGCTGTTGCTAGGACTTCTAATACTATGTTGAACAAGAGTGGTGAGAGTGGGCATCCTTGTCGTGTTCCTGATCTCAATGGGAAGGCTGCAAGCTTTTTCCCATTGAGGATGATATTTGCTGTGGGTTTTTCATAGATAGATTTGATGAAGTTCAGGAATGTTCCCTCTATCCCTATACTTTGAAGCGTTTTAATCAGGAACGGATGCTGGATTTTGTCAAAAGCTTTTTCTGCATCAATGGAGAGGATCATGTGGTTCTTCTCTCTTCTCTTATTGATTTGTTCTATCACATTGATTGATTTGCGAATGTTGAACCATCCTTGTAACCCAGGGATGAATCCTACCTGGTCATGGTGGATAATCTTTTTAATGTGCTGTTGGATCCTGTTTGCTAGGATCTTGTTGAGAATCTTAGCATCCATATTCATCAGTGATATCGGTCTGAAATTCTCCTTTTTGGTAGGGTCTTTGCCTGGTTTGGGGATCAGGGTGATGCTGGCTTCATAAAAAGAGTCTGGAAATTTTCCTTCTGCTTCAATTTTTTGAAACAGCTTCAGGAGAATAGGTATTATTTCTTCTTTGAAAGTTTGATAGAATTCCCCAGGGAATCCGTCAGGTCCTGGGCTCTTGTTTTTTGGGAGGTTTTTGATCACTGCTTCAATCTCGTTACTAGATATCGGTCTATTCAGGTTGTCAATTTCTTCCTGGTTCAATTTTGGGAGTTTATAGTTTTCCAGGAATGCATCCATTTCATCTAGGTTGCTTAGCTTATTGGCATATAACTGTTGATAATAGCTTCTGATGATTGTTTCTACTTCCTTGGTGTTAGTTGTGATCTCTCCCTTTTCATTCTTAATTTTATTAATTTGGGCTTTCTCTCTTTTCTTTTGGATTAGTGTGGCCAATGGTTTATCGATCTTATTGACTCTTTCAAAAAACCAGCTTCTAGTTTCGTTGATACGTTCTACTGTATCTCTGGTTTCTACCTCGTTGATCTCTGCTCTAATCTTGATTATTTCCCTTCTTACGTGTGGAGTTGGTTTGATTTGTTGTTGATTCTCCAGTTCTTTAAGGTGTAGAGACAGCTGGTGTATTCTGGATTTTTCCATTTTTTTGAGGGAGGCTTGGATGGCTATGAATTTCCCCCTTAGGACCGCCTTTGCTGTATCCCATAGGTTTTGGAGTGAAGTGTCTTCGTTCTCATTGGTTTCCATAAATTGTTTAAGTTCTTCTTTGATCTCCTGTTTGATCCAAGCATTCTTAAGCAAGGTGGTCTTTAGCTTCCAGGTATTTGAGTTCCTTCTGAACTTTTCCTTGTGATTGAGCTCCAGTTTCAAAGCATTGTGATCTGAGAATATGCAGGGAATCATCTCAGTCTTTTGGTATCGGTTGAGCCCTGATTTGTGACCCAGTATGTGGTCTATTCTGGAGAAGGTTCCATGTGCACTTGAGAAGAATGAGTATTCTGTTGTTTTAGGGTGGAATGTTCTGTATATATCTATGAGGTCCATCTGGTCCAATGTATCATTCAATGCTCTTATTTCTTTATTGATTTTCTGCTTCGATGATCTGTCTATTTCTGAGAGAGGCGTGTTAAGATCTCCTACTATTAATGTATTCATATCAATATGACTCTTTATCTTGATTAATAGTTTTCTTATGTAATTGGCTGCTCCCATATTGGGGGCATAGATATTTACAATTGTTAGATCATCTTGGTGGATAGTCCCTTTAAGAATGATGTAGTGTCCTTCTGTATCCCTGACTACCGTCTTTAGTTTAAAATCTAATTTATCTGATATGAGGATCGCTACCCCGGCCTTCTTTTGAGGCCCATTGGCGTGAAAGATGCTTCTCCATCCCTTCACTTTCAGTCTGGGTGTATCTTTAGGTTCAAAATGGGTCTCTTGTAGACAACATATGGATGGGTCCTGTCGCTTTATCCAATCTGCAACCCTGTGTCGTTTTATGGGTGCATTTAGGCCATTCACATTGAGAGTGATTATTGAGAGATACGTTTTTATTGACATTGTGTTATCTTTGAAGTCTTTCTTTCTGTCGATTGTCTCTATATTTCTGTTCAATGCTTTTCTTAGGATTTTTCCTCTTTTATAGAACCCCCCTTAATATTTCCTGCAGTGTCGGCTTGGTGGTTGCATAGTCTTTCAAGCCTTGCCGGTCTTGGAAACTCTTTATCTCTCCATCCATTTTGAATGTCAGTCTTGCTGGATAAAGTATTCTTGGCTGCATGTTCTTCTCATTTAGTGCCCTGAATATATCTTGCCAGCCCTTTCTGGCTTGCCAGGTCTCTGGGGACAGGTCTGACGTTATTCTGATGGGCTTTCCTCTGTATGTAAGGAGCTTCTTTGTCCTAGCGGCTTTCAAGAGATTGTATCTACAATTATGATTCCCTCAATTTTACTATGAGGTGCCTGGATGTTTTTTTTGAATTTATAATCTTGGGGGGGGACCTTTCTACTTCTAGTACATGAACACTTGTTCCATTTGCAAGATTGGGAAAATTTTCATGAAAAACTTGTTCCACTATATCTTCTAGACTTCTTTCTTTCTCCTCCCCTTCAGGGATTCCAATAATTCTGACGTTGGAACGTTTCATGGCATCATTTATTTCCCTGATTCTGTTTTCGTGGCTTCTAAGCTGTTTGTTCCAGGCTTCCTCCTGATCCTTTCTCTCTATTTGTTTGTCCTCCAGATCACTAATTCTATCTTCTGTCTCAGTTACCCTAGCTTTTAGAGAATTTAGATTAGATTGGAACTCATTGAGAGCGTTGTGAACCTCATCCCTGGTGGCCTTCAGCTCTGCCCTAACATTATGAACCTCCTCTCTGGTCGCTTTCAATTCTGCCCTAATCAATTCTGTTTGGTCATCCATGGCTTTCTCCAACCTAGCTATTGCCTGGATAATTGTTAGCCTGAATTCTCTTTCTGACATATTGTCTATGTTGATAGCCGTTAGCTCTGTTGCAGAAGGCCCATCCTCTGTATTTTTCTTCTGTTGGGGATTCCTCCTCCTAGTCATTTTGGTGAGAGATGACTGGACAGATGTAGCTGGATGTGTTGACCTTGGTGCAGTCAAGGTGCACCCTGGAACGCTTCTGAGCACTCAGGATTCCCCACCCAAATGAGAGAAAAAAGAAAAGAAAAAGAAAAAAGAGGGAGAGAGAGAGACAGGAAAAAAAGGGAAGATAAAAGTGAAGGTTCAGCCCAAATGGGCCCCAGGGTAAGGTTTATGACGTATACAAACAAAAACAGACAAACAAAAAGACTGATAAAAGTATATGACGAGAGAAAATATATATATATATATAAGCAAAAAAAAGGAGGAGCCTCGTCAAGAAGAACCCCAAGTATAAGATTTATATACTATCTGGACAAACATAAATACACAGAGACACTGGCAGAAGAAAAAGATGGGAGCATGGTTATAGATTCTCGGTGTGGGCAAGGAAGGTTATTTTGATTCTTCCTGGATGTATCTTGATATCTTTGTTAAAGGACTCAACTTTCCTAAGAAAAAGGGGGATTAAAAATTGGTTCACCTATAGGGGTAGCATTGCTTGGAGAAAGGGGATTACCTTGAAGTTTAACTCTATATGAATATTAGAAAATAAAAATAAAAAAGGAATAAACTGGACTAAACTAAATTAAAAATTTTTTTAAAAATTAAGAAAATAGAAAAGCAAAAGAAAAACACATGTGTATGTATCAAAAAATTCAGGTTAGAAGTTTATCATGGAATTTGATGTACTGGACATCTCACTGTGATGGTAAATAGGTTAAAAAATTATCTATATAAAAAAAGAAAAAAAATGAACCAGAATAGTGGGAAAGAATTAAAAATAAAAGTTGTATCTATGAAGTAGTGGTGGTTGTTCTCTTGTAGTCTTTTTTTTTTCCTGATTTGTTTTCTGGGGGACGGGGCTGCCACGTGGGTTTTCAGTCAATGATGTTCCCTGAGTTAAGTCCTCCCGACCCCCTCAAGGGGGTGGGCTCTGAGAAAAACGTTTTTTTTTCAGGTTTTTGTTCTCTGGAGGTTTTTATGTTTGTTCACTTCTTTTCTCTCGCCTTGACAGCTTTTGATGGTTTTTGGAGGTTTAGAGGAAAGAAAACTGCACCCCAACCTCCCTCTCAGAGAGAAGCCTCAGTCTGCTCCCCTGCAGGTGCTGCAGCCGCTGGGCCGCTGGCAGAGCAGGTTCTGAGTCACGGTCCCTGGGGACGCAGGATCTCCTGCTTGTATGCAAAACCAAGGCAGCTGTGGCTGTCTGGGCAGCTCCAGACCGCCAGAGAGGTTCCAAGCAGCAATCGCACACTGAGATTTTCCCGCTGGTTGGGGCTAAGAGCTCAGGTCTTGCGCGCACCTCTCCCAGGGGATGGTTTGGGGCGCGGCGCCTCCAGCTCTATCGGCTCTATCGCCGCGTGGGTCTATGGCCGCGTGGGTCCCAGAACACCAGGCTGGGCGTGCACCTCTCTCAGGGGAGGTTGAGGCACGCGCGCATCTCCAGTAAGGTGCGCGTTCTGCCGTCTGGTGTGGCTCCCAGCCCCTCCCGGGAGCCGGACTCCACCCGTTCTCGGGCGCACTGGCGGCTCCGGGACAAAGACCAGGTTTCTCCGCCGCACTCTCTGGCTCAGCGCCAGGGGATGCTGCCCTGGGTCTGGGGACTTAAGCCCCTATCCCTATCCGCCCCGATTCCCACAATTTCCCCGCTCGAGTCTTTGCTCTTTTGAGTGCTTTCAACAAGACTCCAAGTTAATGCTGGTCCCCAGATGCCGGGCACTCTCGTATTGGGGTATTATTTTCCAGTCGGTCGCCTCTGGTGGCTCCCTCCCCCTTTTGTTTATCTTCCGATATCAGTCCGACGTTCCCACTCCACTTTACCTGCCCACTGGCGTCTTCTGGCCCCCGTAGAGATCCAGACGTGTATAACTCTGATCTCAGGCTGATTTCATGGGTGATCGGAGTTCTTTGGTAGGTAATCAGCTCACTTTAGGGTGCAGGTTGAAAAGGCGCCTCCTCCTACTTCCCCGCCATCTTGTCTCTCCCAAGATATTCTTATATGCAGTTAGTAAGTTAGGCAAGTCAAACTTACAACTTTAGAAGCCAACTGGTGTGGTTCATTGTGCCCTTTAGTCAGACATACCTAAGCCTGTATAACTGATAAGCCTATACTGAAAATTTTATACCATCATTACACACACCTGTAACTTTTAGTAGTGTTACTATAATCATTAAGAGCTGTTGACGTTATGAACATTTGTTTGTTTATGCATTTAGTATGAATGAAGAATTCTTGTGGATCAATAAGACCAAACAATAAAACTAATAAAAAAGTCTAAACACACACATCCCCTCCAATCTTTCAAACTCATAACTTAAAAAAGCATTGCAAGATAAAGCAAATAATGGACTCATTTAAACCGTTAATTGCAAAACACATATTTTTTAAAATTACAAAATTCTCTCCTGACATGCAGGAAAATTGACTATATATTTTTTAAATTTTTTATTGAAATATAATCGACATGTAGCATTATATTAGTTTCAGGTCACAGTGTAATGAATTGGTACTTGCATATACTGTGAAATGATCACCATAATGTGTCTAGTTAATGTCTATTATGTTACATCAATGATGTAATGTACATCATTACAAGAGTCTTTCTTTCCTTGTAATGAGAACTTTTAAGATCTACCCTCTCAGCACCTTTCAAATATGCAACACAATATTATTAATTGTAGTCACCATGCTGTATATTACATCCCAAGACTTATTTATCTTATAACTGGCAATCTTTACCTTTTGATCCCTTCCACCATTTTGCCCATCTGCCAATCTCTACCTCTGGCAGCTACCAATCTCTATCTATGAGCTTGTTTTTTTGTTTTCGCTTTAGATTGATTGGTTGATTGATTTCTTTCTCTCTCTCTCTTTCTTAGATTTCACATATAAATTGTCTTCAGATTCTACAGAGACTTAAATTCTACAACATTTCTGGGAGGGGTAACGTGGCCATATCTATCAAACACCTGAAATCTACAAACTCTTTGACCCAGCATTTCCATTTCTGCAATTTATACAGAGGAAAAAAGTAAGGATCTTGAAAAGTTTTACCTGCAAGGATCTTCAGTGCATAGTCATTTAAAAAGCAAGGTAAAGAAGCAGCAACATGAATAAGAAACAATAGGGGTTGAGTTAAATAAATAGTGATGATGGCATAACAAAACCTTTATGGCCCCCAATATGCTACTGTAGGAAATTATTTATTAGCTGAATAATTTAGTGCACTGACAGAAAACAGAACCTTGAAGTTTGAGAGAATTTTGATCAACTTAGAGCTCTTATCACTAACTGTGTGACCCTGAGCAAATTCTTCAACTTTTCTGAGATTCAGTGTCCTAATCTATAAAATGAGGGTAACTCCAATACCTGGACCACAGGGCTGTGATGAGTTTGAAATCAGCCAATGCAGTTAAAGCCAAGTGTTTGGCACCCAGTGTAATATTCAACATAGCAAGTATATGTACAATATATGCCTCAATATCTGAAGTGTAAAAGGCAGCTTTTGAAACAATATTTACAGCATAACTTCATTTTGGAAGTAAAAAATGAGATTATCTACAGATAAAATGGAAATCTTAAAAGACACACATGAAAATTTACTTTCATTTTCTCTGCATGGTAGATTTAGGGGAAGATTCCTTTTCCTTTTGCTTTTATGTATGACCTACAACGTAATAAGAAATGTTAAATGGCTCCAAAAGGTCATCAGTATCAATCCCTATAAATGAAAATCTCTCAACACAGGACTTCTTTGCCTGTGTTACCACTGTTCGCCTCACTGTCAAGTCACCAAAATCTCTTCAAATCATTGTCATGGAAGCCATACGGGCTGTGGTTAGTAGTGCTAGGCGGATTACCCATGGGTTCCCCTCGCTACTCTACTCTTGTCCTCTGCCATACCCCATGTGGTGTATCTAGTAAACATTTAGTAAGCATCCTTCTGTTGGGAGCACTGGGGGTTGATACTGGGGGTGGGGGCGGGGATACAAAGCAGCACAAAGGATGGTTTCTGACCTAGAGGAATCTCTAGTGCCTCCAAAGGGAAGCACACTTACCTTATGTGCAGGTAATGCTTCATCTTGTTGAGAAGATCCATCTGTCTCAAGTGAGTTTGAGACAGATAGCTAGAGAAAGCCGTCTTAAGGTGGTAGGGTGGGGCTACTAGAGGGACATTAAAAACAAGTGTATTTCCATAGCCTACAGGTAGAATGATCTCTGACTATGATGGAGCCCTTCTAAGCTCCTTGTGTCACCACTACCTTTGATAAGGTTTCTTGTGTGATTGCCTCTTTCTCCACCTGTTTTCTGAGGTCTTAGATGTTTATTCTTATATTTCACTCAATTCCTTTTGTGCTCACACTCCCATGACTCTGACGTATTCATTTGATACACATCCTTGAAACTTTAGTTTTCACATTTTGGGGAGCCTCGAGCATAACTATAATGTATGTCTAATGCAAAAATAAAATTTAGAAAAGTTAGAAAAATGTAAAGAAGAAAGTAAAAATCATACATAAGCCAGTCATGCGGAGATAATCATTCTTAACATTTTGGTGTATGTGTTTCTAATACATGTGTGGGTGATTTTTAATATAATATTTTAAATCTGCATTTCTGTTTCATGATAATATATCTTTTCATGTCAATTAATATTTGACTACAGGCTTATGCCGTGACATCTTTTACAACCTCCCCCTCCTAGAGAGAAGCTCACTTTAACACTTCTGTATGTTAGTTTCTAGGACTTTTCTGTGCTTATTTATATATACTTTAGGTTTTAAAAATAAAACCTAGGTTATATGTAGCATTGGACCTGCTTTTTTACTTAACATTATTGTGTGAATTTTTATCCATCATGTAACTGTCTTAAAAATATGATTTCTAATGGTTCCCTTATATTCCACTAGGGATGTGTACCCATAGTTGATACAATAAATATCTTTAATTTTAAACCTATCTAATTTAGGATTGATGCTTAAATCATTACCCCTTCCATGAGGCTCTCAACTTCATACAAGAAGATCTAGTTTTGTTTCATTTTTGAATCGTAGTTATATAGCCAGTTGAAAAAGGTGAAATCCTTTATTCTAAGATTAAATCCTCTCAATGGAAGCTTCCATTATGTGAATGGATCCAAGAAGTTATGGCTAGGTCACTTCAGAGGGTGGAAAGGAGGCCATGACCCACAACATTGTGGTTGGTTGGGGTGGGAGAACAACTTGACCTTGAATGGGGCAGGTGGGCAGGATGGAGGGCAGGATGAATGCCTAGGAAGGGCATCCTCTCCAAAGTGCCACCCTCACTAGTTGGAGGGAATAGTTAATGAAACCAGGCAAGAAGTTCCCACCATTTGGTGTTTCTTGCTTGTTGAATTAAAAACCAAAACCAAGGGGCACCTGGGTGGCTCAGTGGGTTAAAGCCTCTGCCTTCGGCTCGGGTCATGATCCCAGGGTCCTGGGATTGAGCCCCGCATCGGGCTCTCTGCTCGGCAGGGAGCCTGCTTCCTCCTCTCTCTCTGCCTACTTGTGATCTTTGTCTGTCAAGTGAATAAATAAAATCTTAAAAAAAAAGATTATTAAAAAAAAGCCAAAACCAAAACAAACTAGTAACTTGTTCTTCTTATTGATTTCGTATCGCTGGTTCTCTTAAAGATGTGACTCTATAAATATATAACCAAGCACTAGTAAGTTTTGATTTGTACTGGGATGAAGGTGATAAAAACAAATGTATTCCACCTTGTTATTTTTGGTATTTCATCTGCTTTGAAAATAGCCTTTTAGCTCTCTACTTCAGTTTAGAATGAGGGCTCCAAATCAGGCCTGTGTGGAGTCCCAGACTAAGAGAAGTGGAAGGAAATGTGGTGGGCAGAACTGGAAGGAAATGTGGGGGCCAAGTAGTTCAAGTCCCCTCCTCTATGTGAAAAAGACAGTGCCCAGAGAGAAGAGATGACTCACATCTGAGTCAACATACCCAATGACTTACAAATCTGAGGCTTGTATGAAAGCCTACAAGACTTCCCCACCATCACTAGTTACTACATGCTCTGATCCCAACCGTTCAAGTGTCTCTAACATAGATTCTGTTGATCATTAGACTTCTAGCTTCCTTTTCCTCGAAATCTTTCCATAAGACTCTATTATAGTTTAGGTACTTTGTTAGGTCTTTAAACCATTAGTTCCTCTCATTCCTATCCTGTCCTGCAAGGTAAATATTGAATCTATACACATTTGAAAAAATGGAAGCTAAGGATTTTTAAATTGCTACCCAACCTCAGGCAGCTGGTAAGTTGTGGGGTCTGGATTGAAGCCCAAACCTGTCTGACTCCGGAGATTTCTCTACTGTGCTAGTCTCTGTCCTGATACAGGAATTGATTGCATGAAATGAATCAATTTATGTCTTTACTATTTCTTGTCTATTGTCTTGTGGGAGAGCTGGTTTAATTAACTCTCCAAACATTTGTGCCTTTGAGTTGTGGGTCAGTGATTTTGACACATCCCCCACAAAGCAGCACTTAAATCAAAAGCAAAGACATCTTCCAGGCTCCAGGAGAGGAAGCGAAGTTGTGTAACTTAGCCACTCCTACTGATTGGCCCAGCTCCCAAACAGGATTGCAGCTTGACAACTGAAAACAAACAAAAATGAAAGTTTTACAAAAGTTGGGGGAGAATAAAAAGCATAAAAGGAAAAGAAAATAAGAACCTGTTCAATACCACGTTAAGTGAAGTCATCTCTGCTAAGAGAAAGGATGTATTTCAGAGAGACGCACAAAGAATCATTGAAGAGTTAGCAGGTGTGAAGGAAATTCAGGGCTGTGTTTTGGGATGTGGATTCCCTTGGCCAGGCATTTTCTCTTGACCTCTTCTCAAGAAAGATGGGTTATAGTATGACTTCTAAGTCTGTTTGGCACAATGCAGCGGGTATGAAGAAAGTATTTTATGCTAGTTTGTTTCAAACTGATGTTTTTGAATCTGACCTATATTAAGGTCAGGTTGGTGTGGAAGGGCTCCCCTCAACAGGCCCCTCCCTGCCACTTCCCCAGGACACTCTTTAAAAGGAGGGGCCTGCTGCCTCTTCTCCAACTCCACATCCCATGCTGTGACCTTTTGCTGGAAACCTGCAACTTCTGCCAAATTACTCTGTCCAGTCCACTTGTAAATAAGGACTTTGTTCTCAGAGGATCTGCTCATTGGAAATGTATTGGACTTATCTCTCTAAGACAAATGTTTCCCCCACCTTTTTCCCTTACAGAATTTACATAACCGGTTGGTAACTTGTGGTCCACATAGTGATTTCATAACTCTTTGTGATAAAACTTGCCTAAGAGACAGTATCTTTGTCCATCTCTCACTTTCTTTTGATTTTATGTCCTGAATACAGCCTTTGCATATCAGTGGGCAGACAAAAGTCATTGCCCAATAGCCCAACTATATGTGTACAGAAAATAGTCTTTATCTGTGTATGATTTTTAGCCTTCTTCTGACTTTAATTTTGGGGGAATTTCTGAGGGCCAAATTTTGATGCATTTTCTGTAAAAAAACAGAATTTATTTTATCTCTGCCACTGAGTGTTGGAGAATAGGAGATCTGTGATGAAAATGTGTGTGCTTAATGAATCTTGGTGCACTGAAAAAATAAAATAAAGTTAAAAAAATGTGTGTGCTTAAAAAACCATTAAGTTTTCAAATGTTTTGGCTAGAACTAATACTTCTTTTTCTCTTTATCCTCTTTAAAATATTTTTATTGTAGAAAATTAGAAAATATAATTAAGGAAAAATATCTAGAATCCCAGTATTAGAGAAAAACAATGTTAACATTTTTGTGGTTATCTTTGTAAACTTTTTTTTTACACATAGCCATATTTTATTTGTATAAAAACTAAGATCATGCTCTGTCCTATTCTGTAGTCTTTTAAAAAAATACCTAGATGTCTTTCTATTATATTTGTACTATGTTTATTATATTAGTTATATAATATTCTATCTAAACTATATTAGATATTATAAATAAATTATAAATTAAACAGTAGTGCTATTTTAAAAAGGAGTTGGCATTGCCACTAGAACATGATGAATTTAAAATAGAGCTAGAGATATCAGTTATTTTTAAATGATATCTTTCTTTGTTTAGATATGTCAGCACAGCATCTAAAAATGTACTGCTTAATCCCACTTTCTTTACCATGCAATCTAAATCTCTAGATACATACCATTATTAGTGAAACAAAGTAACAGTCTTAGAGACATCTATACTGGTTATGATACTGAACTAGCATAAGTAAACTGCCTCCTACATTGAAGAGTCTACATCCAATCACTTCCAGAGAAAGGGTTGATTTCAACTACTCTCTAGCATTTTCGAATAATTTTATCCACTGCCTAGGCTTTGGTGGGAAAATTACTGGTTCGTAACAGAATTTCACAGTCCAACATTAATGGCATTTGGAGCCTGCCTTTCCTTATTTTGGGTGGGATGCAAGAGAAGAAGTGATGAATAATATTAACCAGGGATGGTACTGGGTATTAGAGATTGGCCCTAGCTCAATAAGAAGGGAAGACAACTACTCCGGCAACCAATATTGCATTGTATGTTAACTAAGTAAAATTTACATTAAAATAAAAAGAAGGGAAGATAGGATATCCCTCATGGATATTATATTTAAATATATATTTATTTTGGAAAATGTCAAACAGTTCAGTGATCTCTTTAAACACCATGCAGGGTCATGATTGAAGTTCTTAGATGCAGAGATACTGCCAAACAGTAACACTGTACTCCAACCTACACTAGGTAATACTTACCTCAAAAGAGAAGTTCTCAAAGACTGGCCACACTTATCCATTGACTTGAATTTCTCCATTCACAAATAGGACATATTATATAAGCCCCAGATGTTCTTTTACCAAGTTGATATTCCGAAGGGATACTCTAGAGGCAGGAAGTGTATATATGGGTGACTCTGGCAAGCATCGGCATCAAATTGGGCTTCATTTTCTATCTGGTCTCCTGGCCTAGTTGGAATGGTTGCCTCCTGGGAAGATCTGGCACATCCCTCATCCAAACGCAGTGTCTCCTCACTATCCGCCCCCGCATTTTGCCAGTAACTTTGCCTTCAGCAAGATAGGAGTCGCTTTCCCTAAAGGCTTTGGACATGACCACTTTCCCCTTGGCATCTTTCAGGGAATGGGAAAGCTACTGCTCAGATATTATTTTATTAACTCCTCTTTCTTCTAGGATAATATACTAACAGCTCTTCCAAAGATGCAAGATCAAGGTGCTCTCTACCATTTGCAAAGGACTTCCCGAATCTTTTCATTTGATCTTCACGAACAATCTTGTAGAGTAAGCGGGACAGGCATCCACAGGCAGATTTTCACAAATAAAGAAATTGAGAGGTAGTATTACAACATATACGTGCACTTAACATATGAAGATGGCATTGCTGACAACACTTACAAATGCCTGGATTGATCTTTCCCTGGTCCATGTTCCTACACCCCCTTGATCGCTTTGTGAGTGAAGTCATACATTTGCAGGAGGCTGAGCATAACCAAACAGCATTCTTCCCCAGGAAGCCAGCCTTGATATACACCTTCCTAGAACCAAGGAACTGTGAATATCACCAGCAGCATTTTAATTTTCTCAGTGCATTTACTAACTATTCTGTGTCATGCTGCTTATTGCTTCCACAGTAGATGTAGCAGAGGCCACACATAAAAGTACACTTATCCTCACTTTCTAATATTCTGGACTTATTTATGTGCATATTATTTAGTTATGTACGTACATAATTATATTCTCATAGGTACTAACATATTTTGTTTTCTTACTGAAATACAGAAAACAAAAAAGCCTTTTGTGACAGATGTTATTATTCCTCATCTCTGACTCTTATCTAACTACAGCAAGCTAATATATATATATATATATATATATCTTTTACTTCTTCTTTTTTAAAGATTTTATTTATTTATTTATTTTTTTGACAGAGAGAGATCACAGGTAGGTAGGGAGGCAGGCTGAGAGAGAGAGAGAAAGAGAAGCAGGCTCTCCGCTGAGCAGAGAGCCTGATGCGGGGCTCGATCCCAGAACCCTGAGATCATGACCTGAGCCGAAGGCATCTTATAATGAACATGAAGGTCCTTCTTGAAACAGAACTGTCCTCATTTCTCTATATCTCTATGCTGGCTTTCATTATTTGCATGGGAGACTAATGTTTTGCTTTAGTTCTCTTACCTTTTCCCTCTCTGGGCAGTGTTCTCCAGACCTACTTGGATCCTCTTGGCATCTTGTAGAAAAAGCTGAATCCCAGGTGTTAACATTCTCCCATAGGAGGAGTGGAATTGGGTCAAAATTGCCTTAGGATGATATTACTCTAACACTTTCTTCTAGCTAAAAAATATTGTGCCATTTGATGTCTTGTTTAGTATTCATCATTGGACTTCAATGTATATTTCACTATTAAAACATGGATTGTTGGGCGCCTGCGTGGCTCAGTGGGTTAAGGTCTCTGCCTTTGGCTCAGGTCATGATCCCAGGGTCCTGGGATGGAGCCCTGCATCGGGCTCTCTGCTCAGCAGGAAGCCTGCTTCCCTTCCTCTCTCTGCCTGCCTCTCTGTCTACTTGTAATCTCTGTCTGTCAAATAAATAAAATCTTAAATAAAAAACAAACAAAAAAAACATGGATTGTCTTTCAATTATGGTGACCAACAAGAAGAGAAGTTAACAGTATCTGTTTCTAAGACCAGGTTTTTAAGACCAGACTTCCCTATCTGGTCTTGTTCTACCCCTTTCAAGTGTCTGTTTCCAAATATTGCCCTTTGTTTTCAGGAAAAGGCCTCCTCTACTCCTTCCATTCCTAGACATGCTTTCAGGAAAGGTGGTCATATTTGTCATCTACCCATCAGGGTAGTTTGAGGCAGAAGTTACTTTTTCCTTGCTCTGTCTCTGGTGGTGCAGATGTCTTCTGTGACATCTGTTGTGACTGAGCTCACTGTCCTGAACATAGGGTTAAGTATCCTGTGGGCATCCAAGAGGACAAATGAGGCCATGGTTCATTCCCTCCCAGAGCTCACAAACTACTCAGGGAGACCAATTACAGGCCATGACTAAAGAAATGGTTGATAAAAGATCACGGTCACAGGGGAGAACAGGAAAAATTGCATTTCCAAATTGCTGTTCCTGTGAAACTTATGGGAACTGGCAGTTTGGAGCCTGGTTCAGAATAAAGGGTTTCAGATCTTCTCTTTTCAGGTCGGATTCCATCACATCTGAGAAGAGAGACTCTCTAAGCTGAACCTCCTTTGCTTTTCTGTCATGGGTGCTCCATGGAATAAAGATATCTATGACTGATCCATTTGTTAAGCTAACACATAATGAGTGTTGTCTATGTGCTCTACTTGGTGCTAAGCATATCACAGTAATAAAACCCTGTCCCCATCAACTATTTTATGTACTAATGAGGATAATGTGAATGTTAAGGAGAGTTAAGAGATGGCTGTGATATAGTGCGTCAAGTATTGTCATAATGATAAACACAGTCTACAAGGAGAAACAATGGAGAAGCATGTAAGTTATGAGGCAAGATTGGTCAGGGAAGCCTCTAGCTGCTTTCTAAGTTGAGATAAGAAGGGCAACGGGAGTTATCAGGTAAAGGAACTGAGAAGGAACATGGTGAATTTATGAGTCTAAAGGTAGAGGAGTGTGGCCGAAGCACAGGTTGTGAGTGCTGGGATATAGCAGGGAAGATGGGAGAAGAAGATAGAAAAGAAAATGGAGGGAAGACACTTGGTGAGACATGAGCCTCGATAGGTGAGTAGGAGTTCAGATCATGCCTGCATACTCAGGAGCTCCTACTTTATTTGGAGTACAATGAGGATTCATTGAAAGTTAATTGACCAGTGACACAATCTGATTTGTATTTTAGAAAGGGTAGTCTTCCTGCTATATGCTGCATGAATTTGAGAGGGAAGTATTAGAGAGAGAGCAGTTAGTGGACCTTTAAAATGATCCACAAGAGGTGACCACCAGGCCATGGCAATAGCAGTGGAGCATAATAGAGAATTCAGTAGTTATTGAGGAATTAAGAGCTATAGGACTAGGGGCCTGATGGCTACGTATTGGGGAAGAAGAGAGAATCAGGCGGACTTCTGGCCGGGCCAACTGTATAGCTATGATCTCATTCACTGAGATTGGACTGAAAAGGAGGAACAAGTTTATGGGGGAGATATGAAGATGATGAGTTCCTCTTTGAATAAAATGAGTTTGGGGCACCTGGGTGGCTCAGTGGGTTAAAGCCTCTGCCTTTGGCTCAGGTCATAATCCCAGAGTCCTGGGATCGAGCCCCGCATTGGGCTCTCTGCTCTGTGGGGAGCCTTCTTCTCCCTTTCTCTGTCTCTGCTTGCCTCTCTGCCCACTTGTGATCTCTGTCAAGTAACTAAATAAAAATAAATTTAAAAAAAAACTTTAAAAATGAGTTTGCAGTACCTGTGGGTCAACAAAAGTGACGTATGTATTAAGCAGTTGTTTAGATGGATTGAGCTTGGGAGAGAGATCTGACTGAAGATACAGATACAGATTTGACAGTCATAGACTTACAGATTATGTGATCTCTGTCAAGTAACTAAATAAAAATAAATTAAAAAAAAAACTTTAAAAATGAGTTTGCAGTACCTGTGGGTCAACAAAGGTGACGTATGTATTAAGCAGTTGTTAGATGGATTGAGCTTGGGAGAGAGATCTGACTGAAGATACAGATTTGACAGTCATAGACTTACAGATTATGTGATCTCTGTCAAGTAACTAAATAAAAATAAATTTAAAAAAAAACTTTAAAAATGAGTTTGCAGTACCTGTGGGTCAACAAAGGTGACGTATGTATTAAGCAGTTGTTAGATGGATTGAGCTTGGGAGAGAGATCTGACTGAAGATACAGATTTGACAGTCATAGACTTACAGATTATGTGATCTCTGTCAAGTAACTAAATAAAAATAAATTAAAAAAAAAAACTTTAAAAATGAGTTTGCAGTACCTGTGGGTCAACAAAGGTGACGTATGTATTAAGCAGTTGTTAGATGGATTGAGCTTGGGAGAGAGATCTGACTGAAGATACAGATTTGACAGTCATAGACTTACAGATTATGGCTAAGCAGTAAGAATGACGGAGCTTGCTTAGAGAGAACGTCCAGAGTGTACTCTGACAAGCACCAGCATGTGAGACCTGGGTGTGTGCTGTGTGTTTGTGGTGGGGTCTCCCTGAAAGAAATACATGCAGTGAACAAGCAAGTAGAAAGACCACTGGGAATGTGCAGTTCCAAGGGTCAGAAAGACACAAGAATTTCTAGAAGGATGATGTCAATAATCAACTATGCTAAAGAAGATCAAGAAGGATAAGGAATGGAAAGTATCTATTGGGTTGTCACAAAAGCATCACTGAGAATATTTCAAAGGGACTGAAAAACAGACTTCTATGGGTTCAGGGGTGAATGAGATAAAATTAAATAGAGACAGCATGGGTGGACTTTTTTTTTTTTTTTTTTTGAAGCTTGGTCATGAAAAACAAGAGACTCTTCACTTTCCTTATGCTTTCAAGGTCAAATGGAAGAAATGTGCTCTTTTCCTCCTGGCAATCTGTTAGATATCTGAAGAGAGTGCTTCAGTGTCCTCCATATTTTCTTTCATCTCAACTAAAATTCTCCAGTTCTTTTCACTGCTCCTCATGTTGGGGACCGCAGTTGGTGGTCCCTCACCTTCTTCAGAATAAAGGGGAAGGTTATCTCACAGGCCATGGGTCAAGATGACCACTCTGATCATGGAAATAGAAGAGGGAGAATTTGAGAAGCATCAGTTGACATCGTGAAGTGTCCCTTTATTATTTCATTTAACAAATATTTTACCATGTGTCATATAGACACCAGGAGCCCATCAGAGAAGAAACAATCATTTGTGTGGGCTTTGGAGAAGTATCTCCAGGACAGCTCCTCAGAGATGAGCTTTATAGAGCCAAGAGAGCGTGAACCTCAGACTCTTGGAGAAAGGAGTCATCAAAAGCAGTAGGTTTCTCTTCTTTGTAGGCCAGCTAAGCCTTCCTAGGAGTTGGGGGCAATAAGCACAGGAAAGAGGAGCCTGAAACCCTGCTCTTCCTCTAATTTGCTTTGTGACCTGAACTAAGTCACTCCTCTGAGCATCTGGTTTCTTATTTGTAAAATGAGGGTGTTGTCAGATATCTAAAATGTCTGGCAGAGCTCTTGGATTCCATCATTTGAAACCGACTGAATATTTACTTTGAGAAAAATAAATCCTGTCAATCTGCCATTACTATGGTATTTCTGGACCTATGTGGTAGTTACCTGGGTGTGTTTATTTTATGATCCTTCATTGATCTTTCATTTATGATATTTTGAATGCATGTCATACTTCAGTAAAAAACATTTCTAATAAAAATGTCATTAAAATAATAAAGGATGCAGTTTTTCTTTGGGGGGGGGCGTTGGAGAGAATACTGTTGTCAGTATTTGGATGAATGTCTTTCCCCAAATTTCACAAAATCTTTATGTGAGAAGTCACAGTTGGCCCAGCGGGAAACCCAGGCTTGGGGGTGACTTCCTTCAACAAAGCTCCCAGCCAGGAACATCTGGTTGTGGAATGTGTGCTAGCACTGCTCCCTGGCACTGAGACTAATGCTGGGTAGGTAGTAATCCTGGTGACATAATCCACGCACTCCCCTGGGATATCCCAATAACTGGGAAAGAGACTTGTTCTCATTTCTAAGCCTCGTCACCATCTAGTTTCTGAATCAGTGGCTTCAAAATCAAGGAACCTTTTTACTTTGGAGAGGGAAGAATAGAGGCTGCAGTAGGCTGAATTGTTGCCCTTTGTTGATTCTTTTGAGTTCTCTCCTCCTTCCTTTTTCATTCATATATATATATATATATATATATATATATATATATATTTGATATATATATATATATGGAAATATATATGGAAACCATATTTGAGATCTTATAGTCCCCCCCTTGAAGCACATCATCCGGACCCAGCATCTTTATTCTGGTCAAAGAATAAAGATTCTGGTCTTTTGGAAGGGATTGGAAGGTTGGTGATTTAGCCTTAATTATTCTTCTTCCCAGGAAGAGAATTCTACCACTTTCTGTCCCCTTCCCGTCCTAAGGTCTTCACATTCAGGCCAATTGCAAATTTAGGACACCTCTGCTACTGTGTGAGATAAGTCATTACACGTGATTCCTGGCTTAATGGTTGGCTTATAGGTTGGCTTCCTTCTGCTTTTTTAAGCACATCCCCAGCCACCTCCTCCCCAACGCACAAATCCTTGTACAGGTTTATATTAATAGCTACCTCCAGAATTTATCTTTGTGGGGGAACTCCATTTATTTGGGGTGCTGAAGGGGAGAACCTGAGTGACTTGGATATGTGGATGAAACAGATATGTCCTTCAAATAATAAACACACAAGGAAGAAATTGTTACCCTGGAAAGAAAGAAGACACAGATGAATGGTGCAAAGTTGGACCGTATGCAATGTGACTCACCCCTCCAGGACTTCTCTCAGTCCTTGGTGATGTTGTTAATCTCACAAAGCATCTGGGGTGAGTGGAACCACTACAGTGCCAGCCCTGATGCCATTTGGGTTGCCTGTGAGGGAGCTGTTCCAGTAGGGATGGAGGTGTGGTGACAGCAGAGAGGAGGTGTGAGGAGGACTTCAGACTCTCATCCTGCCAGAGAGTGGCAATTTTAAGCAAGTGTTACCAACTCCTCAAGGGGTGTGGGCTGGAGGTGGGCAGCTGGCATTTCAGTCACACACACCATATTACCTGCCATCTTTTGAACACAATGCTCTTCACACCTCACAGCTGTGCAAGGAATGGCCTTGCCCATCTCCAACATGCTGTTGGCTCTAAGGTGCCTTTCTCTACAACTTTAACTTTCCACACTCTCAGCCCTTCCTCCACTCACCCCTGTTAATCCTGCCTTCTCTTTCCACAGTATTTGTATGCATTCTCCTACTGTGACTTGCTCACCAAAGTCTATGATTATCTGCTAGATTGTGAGCTTCTCTGAGGAAAGACTGTGGAATGTGCTTCCATGTGTGTCTGTGTCTGTTCCTGTCCAGAAGATGTTTCCGTTCATGTTGTACACAGGACTTCATTACTCAGCCCACCAACATTTACTGAGTACTCATATATGAAGTATGAGGTCATGTGCCAGCAACAATAGGTCTGACGGAAGCCTTGCCTTTCAAACCTAGACCTGACAGAAACAAGCAGGGCGTCCATTTGAGAACTTGTACTTGGTACCTGCTCTCTGTCATGCCCATGCCAAGTGTGGACTATAAAGATGAGTGCTCGGAGTTGCTCATGGCCCAGGAGTGAAGACAGGGATGTCGTGGGGATGACACAACAGCAAGATAAGTGCTACAAGTCAGGGACCCAAGCCCTACCATAACCCCACCTTGGAGACTGGTGGAAGTGTTTGTGGACTGTATAAGAAAATTAATCTCAGGGAGTCACAAGGGATTTGTAACCTCGCAAAATTTTCTAGTCAATATCTTTGTCTTTATCAATTCTTTTCCATATACATTTTCGAAGAACCCCCTTTAAAAATTAGTCTCTGGTGTGAGGGGCTCAGCAAATCTCTGCATGTTTTCCTTCTTATATGGAAGAAGACTTATTGGGGCCCTAGTGTGTCTCCAGCCCTGGCTTGAGTGAGGTGCCCAGGGAATGTCCCTAGTAGCTCTGGTCAATGTAGATAGCCATTTGCACTAGAGGGAAGTCAGAGGCCGAACACCCCAGAGCCTTCACAATGGGCACCCAAATTCACGACATGGCAATTCTCTTCCTCTGACCCTACAGACTGTGCATCATAGGGGAAGTACCATGTTTGTGGGAGTCACATAGTGAAGATGATATGGGGAAAACCATACATGAGCAACCTCTCCAAACTTAGATCTAGAATATTGTGGGTACTGGAGAAAAGTCCAAATCTTGTAGCACTATTGAGCTGGAAGGAAACTTGGGTATAATCACTCGAACAGTTTTCAAACTTTCACATAGTGTTCTCTCCACATGAAAGTTTCAGAAAAGGTCCAAAACCAGAGAAGTGGAAACATTTTTATTGAAATGAGTTACTCATTTATGCAAACCATGAAGTCTGGCCTCTCATTTTTGTAGACAAGGAATCTGCGGTACAGAAAAAAGAGGGACTTCCCTAGGGTTACCCAGTGAGTGAATGGGGATGTCTTCTTCATGCTGGACCTGTGTTTCTCCCACCCCCTTGGCCCTGAATGAGCACAAGGCCCTGCCCACCGGGGGGGGGGGGGACCCAGCTGGGATCGAAGAGACCCTGCATCCATTCAACTTTCCCCCCAGGATACAGAGCAGCCCTGCTGGCATGTTATCACTAATGTACAAAATGTGAAATTGTGAAGGCTTGTTTGCCAATTCTCTTATCTCAGCTGGCACAGAGAAGGGCTCGTTGGAGTTCTGCGGTGTTAGAGTATTGTTTCTCCACCTCACATCCCTTGGCTGTTCTCACAGAGACTCAGGAAAGGCTGCGCATATAAATTCACATAAATTACCTTTACAAAATGTCAGAATTAAAAGTGGATTTTTATTTTGGGGATGTGCCTCGAGCTTGTTAACCCCTTCTAGTGGGTACCTGTGTCACCATCAGAAAAGCATCTGACTTCTTCAAAAGCAAGGTAAGCCACAGGAACTTACGCCCACGCTCCCTCCCCAGCCCCACGCTACCTCATTGGCAAGAGGTAGCAGTTCTTGTCAGCAAACCATGGACTTCCCTAAGCTCCTGGCTGGCCCACAGATAATCCTCTGGAAATAGTATTTTTAATCTGGTGGTGGCCATAACTTCATTCTTTATCACTTTTTCTTGATTGACTTGACTGGTCAAGTTCAGAGGAGACACAGAACCCACCTGGGCCTCAGTTTCCTCATTGACAAAATGTGGAGGCTAGCACAGATGAGTGTTTCCTAACTAGGCATTGTCTGCCCAAAGATCCAGAAAGGTGGTAAGGGGGATACTTAAATAGCTATTAAAATTTCAAAAGCTTTACGGAAATCACAAGGCACCTGCAATAGGGTTACATAGGGTTAAAAACAATCCCATGGAGACTTACAGAGTGACATGGGAGAAACCAGGGAAAGTAAAGAAAGAAAGGGAGAAACAGCTGTGCAGACTTGCCAGGGAGGCAGAGAAGGTGAGGAGCCAAGACTTCCTAAAAGCAGATGGAAAAAGGGGAAAGATAGTGCTGGAGAGTGGCATGGATGGGCCTTGAAAAGAGGTCCACCATGGAACAGCCTGAGTTTTGCTGCTATTTATTTTACTGGTATCTCTGTGATACTTTTTGTCATGTCTGTCCTATTCCTTATTAAACTCTTGTGAGAAGGAAAAAGTCCCCAAACTCCCCCTTTCTTTGCCTCTGGTTGGAGTTGTGGCCACTCAGTGTGGCCAGCTACTTCTTTCAAGCTGACCAGAACTTTTCAGCGTAGTTCTTTATACACTTTTCTAGAAAACAAATATTTATTGGGGCAACTCTTCAGGTTGTCTCTTTGATTTTAACAAAGCAAAAAATAATTATCTTAAGATAGCACAGTTTGTCCACAGGACAGAAAGACAGAAATCTTTCAGTATATAATGGAGGAGGATCTTCCAGAATAAGGAGTTTGGAGGCACTGGAAGGGGTGGGGAATGTTTCTAGATCTGATGGTTTAAGATACAGCCCCGGAATGGAATATTAAGGAGCCAGTGTCAGTAGTAGGATGGAGCTTTGATTCGGGGTCACATTATCATTTCCATGAGACTAAAACTCTTGTCTTTATGGGCCTCTCCACCATAACATTGTCAATATTAAAACTTACATTTCTATGTCATTAAATAGTGTCGTTAAGTCAAAACATTTCTTTTGACCATAAAAACTGTCTTTTCTGATATTAAAATAAATTGACATGTTTCCTGAGCCCCTAAAAGGTTTGGGGACCATAGGCACTGTGCCTGTCATACTTAACAGATAAGTCAACCTGATGCGAGGTAGAGGAGAAAGATTTAGCTCCTGGGGTTGGGTGTTGGGTACCTGCTGGGGATGCAGGAGAAGTTGTTTCCTGGGAGTTTTATCTCCCAGCCCAGAGCAAAGCAGAGCTGACTGACTGAGACATTCCACAAAAGCGTTTCCAATTGATCAACATATAAGTTTGGTAACTGCTTCTCCGCTTCTCTTCTAAGTGCTCCAACTTGAAGCAGTGAACAAGAATCCGAAGTCCTGTTTTGATTCTATTTAGCTCCTTGGGTGAGGCCCTCACCTGAGCGTTCCAAAGTTTGCAAAATGAAGGAGTTGCACAAGACATTGATTTTCCAGCTACAATTTATGCCCCATGTCCTTCTGAAATACTATCAGAAAAGATCGTAGAGAGATAGATGAAAGCATGTATACAGTGAGGCAGGTATACTTAGATGAAGACCCAGAAATAAGTTATTTACTGCAATACTGTATTAAATTTAGCTCTGAATATGCTGCCAGCTGAAAAATATAGAAGACTTATCATCTACTTGAAGGAAGAATTGCGCTACTTTAGATATTTACTTAGCATTACATTGAAGGTCATGCAGAAGATATGACCACTAGTTGACCTTCGAGCTAGCTAGCCCCAGGGCAGTTGGAAAATTCTTCCCCATCCCCTGCCCTTGAAATGTACATTCCACCCACTATTCCCACAGTGGGAGCCACAGCTGCGGAGAGACAGGACACAGCTGAGAGAGAGAGAGAGGAAAGAGAGTGGAGGTGTTGCTGAGACCATATAGACCTCATACATGATGGAATCCAAGTATGTCCTGTGTATAAACTTTTAAGATTATGAAAATCTTAAAAAAAAAAAAAAAAAGCAGGATGCCTGGGTGGCTCAGTTGGTTAAGTGTCTGCCTTCAGCTCAGGTCATGATCTCAGGGTCCTGGAATAGAGCCCCACATCGGGTTCTCTGCTCAGTGGGGAGCCTGCTTCTAACCCTTTCCCTCTGCCTGCTGCTCTCCCTGCTTGTGCTCTCTCTTAGACAAATAAATAAATAAGCAAGCAAATAAATAAATCTATCTTTAAAAACTAAATAAACTTTTATGGTTCTAGCGGGCATATGAAGAGAGGTGCCTGTTTTGAAGCACCGAAGACAACTCACATTAAGTTCTCTTGCCTGTTAAACCGGCCACCTACTGCTCTTTGTTTGATCTCTCCTTGCCCTCTGTGTCGGGGGCCAGTTTCATATTATATCAGAAAGTCTCCAGAGTTCGCAAATCAACATATTTACTAAACGTTGTATGTTTTATTACAAAAGCAGCACTAACGCAATCTAATTTTTTTTTAAAAACAAAAAAATCACTTTCAATCGAACTACCTCAATAAATCTAAGTATTTTCCTTATGGTCTTTATCAATGTAAAAATTATTAAAATCATCCTATCTAGAGAAAATCTTTTTTTGCTTTTGCTTTTTTTTTTTTTTTTTTTTCACCTAGGAAGACACGTCCTTCACTTCCTTGCGCTGGCAGCGGTTATGCACGTTATTTTACATGTCTGCACGCTATCAGTTGGACAGACTTTGCAACTCCTTGGCTGTTCGGTGTTTACTTGATTCCTAGTTTTTCATTACCTCCCACAATAAGCAATTAATGTGACTCCCTTTTGCTTCTTTTGAATTTCCTGGAATGAAATCAGGTCAAAAAGCATGGACTTCTTTTCTAAGCCTTGACCTTACCTCCCTTAGAAATTGTGCGACTTGAGTACTAAATGCTAATACTTAAGATTCCATGGAGTGTTAGAGAATAATGATCTTTTTAAATTATAAATGGCCCCGAATGGGTCTGTTGCAAGGCATGCTTTATCCATGTGAAGCAGCAAAAACATTTGAATTTGTCTGGATTTGTTTTCAGTATTAATACGCTTTTAATATTTCAATGTCCACTATTCAGGCAGAGGTAGAAGAGCTTATCTGTTGAGTTGGGGAGATATATTGTCTGGGGGGAGGGTGATGAGGAGTGGAGCTGGCCCCTTCGATGTGGGCGCTCCTCTCATATTGGGGAGGTTGTAGAGGAAGTTATATTTGCTGTCCTCGCAAAGATGTTCCTGTGACCAGAGCAGAGCTGGAATCATCCTGGATTAAGGCGGCCAGACTCCATTTTCCACGAGTCATGGCTGTTAAGAATTGAACTGGAGCTGAGTTTCCTTCTTTCCTGGATCTCAAACAGCTTGGTCTCAGAGTGCTCTGATTCTCTTCCCAGAGTGTTTCCAGAGAAGACAGCCTGAGGGAGAGGAAGTGGTGCAAATTAAGTCCTCCCCCTGTTTTCCAGGCACAGGAGCCTTCTGCAGATGTCTGTTGTGAGGCATGCATTCGCAGAGTGTGGCAAATACAGAAGCAGGCTTTCCTTCCCCCAAAGGCACAAACCTTCCTTAACAGGTTACAGGGAACTCCAGAAACACTCTTCCTTCTAACAGCCCGCTGGGTGGTTGAGGCAGCAGACCTGCCAGGGAAGCTGAAGTACTTCACTGATTGTTCTGTCTCTGTCTCTGTCTCTGTCTCTCTCTCACTCTCTCTCTCTCTCTCTCTCTCTCTCTCTCTCTCACACACACACACACACACACACACACACAAGTGCAAGTGCACACACACGCGATTTCTCCAGCTTCTATGGGTGTGCCTTGTATTTCCTACAGGCCAATCGGTGCCTTTTGTGCATTTAACTTAAAAAAATTACTGAAGACTCAGCAAAGCCATCCTGCTGTAACACAGCGTGCCTCAGGATGGGGGCCCGGTTGGGAGCCCAGGATGGGCATCCGGATGCCCCCACAGCTATCTGAGTGTGCCCTGGGTGGGTCCCTAAATGCTGTGATTCCCAGAGAGATACAGGTAAAACCATCTTGTAGGGTTGCTAGGAGGATCCAACGGGGGACCCGTCATGTGACCTGCAGAGTCCCCTAACCAGCTGTGTTTTCTCCTGCATTCAAACATCGCAGGGTGACTGGGTACGTCCACCTCTGTCTGAGAGAATCCCTGTTTACTCCTCTCATTCTGACATAATTGTTAGTAGTGCGCTTTTCATGCTCCAAAGTGTCCAGCTTTAGGCAATAGGTTATATGCTCATACTATTTTTACCTCTCTTGAATACTCTAATTCCAATGTTAAGAATGTACACTTGCTGGGGTCGGGGCTGTTTCTCATGGTCTAGTGTTTCACAGGAATTGAGGAGATGGGATTTATCTGATTAGGAACACTGAAGCAGCTTTGAGAATAAGATGGTGTTCCCAGTCACAGTGAAGCAGGGCACAAAACCCACCTTCTGTGTAACCTGGACAGTGTACTTACTGCAGGCCAGACTATCTGGCCTCAGCTTGGAAATGGTGACCTGATGTGGGGGCGCTTTTTACTAGAGTAGTGTGTGCTTTCTATTTATTTTGTTCAATTGTGCTGTGTATTTATAAAATAGATTAAAGTTATTGTGTTTTTACTTAAGTCATATATAATCACTGCAAGCATCCAGAGACTTATAAAAACAAAAAATAAAAATCACCTATCATCCAGAAATAACCATGAATATTCTATTTTATTTTTTTTTAGATATTTTCTAACCCTGCCACATAATACATGTATATACATATTCAACTTCCAGCTTCCTTTCTTCTTTCTCTTCTTCTTTTTGAATTATTTTTAACCCATTTGAATCTAATAATTCATAATTATTCATAATCTTTTCTATTAACAATATATTTTGGATAGATTTCCATGATAAAAATAAACACTTACATTTTTAATTACTACATTATATTTCACTTTATGATATAATGTATTTAACCAATTCCCTACTGACTGGTTCTTCATTTTACTATATTCTTTTGGTATTAGAAACAGTATTGCATGAGTGTCTAATGTGACTGTTACACACAATGTTTTGCTATTAGACATAAAGTTGTATATATATTTCTGCTATTAGACAAATGTGATAAACTACCTTCTATATTGATGTCTTTGGGCATTTGTCTACATTATTTCCTTAGGATAAAATTTTGGAATTGTTGTTTTGTGAGTTAAAATATGCTCAGTTCTAAGTGCTTTTGTGCCCTATTACTACCCAAGCAGCATAGGAAAAGGTGCATTATCATTCCTTTTAAGTGTTAAGTAAGTTGTCAGGCTGATGGGTTTTTAAGCAAAAATTCTGTGAAATCTTGAAGATCGAATGCTTGGTAATTATTTCATATTCCCATCTCCATACTCCACTTCCTGTCCTCTGGGATTCAAGGCGGGGGAGTGCGGGGGAAGGATCTACTTACAGCCGCCTTTTGTCTCTCTAGAGGGTCTCTGCTTCCCACTCCTCCTACACCCCCCCCACCAAATGGCCTAACAGGGTGGTGGTGTCTGTGTTATTGAACTGATTCATTAGTGCCTTTGTTTAGTTAATGTGTGGGTGCTTTTGTCAGTTTCAGGAACATCATTTGCACACTGCCAACTTTTTGCTGGAGCAAAGGACAGAGGTGACTTCTTTCCCCCTCTTTTTTTTCTACTGAGAAGATTGTTTTTTCCCTTGTTTTAGGTGGAAGAAATGTCAACAATTAGGAGTTTTGAGGGATTCCACCCTGTGTCTCTGAAGCAAGAGGGAGATGACCAACCCTCTGAGACTGACCAGCTGTCCATGGAGGAGAGGGACCCAGGCAAGGACCCGGAGCCAAGGCAGATTTCAAGGCAGCCAAGTGTGACCGAATCAACACTCTACCCCAATCCTTATCACCGACCTTTTGTCTCACGGAAGTACTTCGCTACACGGGTAAAATTTTTGAGGTTACAGTTTGACGTTCTAAAATACTACACAAGACTAGTCTTTAAAATATTCTAATATCATTATACATGCTGCAAGTTTTACCAAGTATTTTCACATTTGTTACCTAATAGTCATAATGACCATGAAGTAGCTATCCTTGTCACATTTTACAGGTGAAGGAGCTGAACTTCAGAGAAGTTAAGGGTCTATTTTTGATAACCATGCAGTGTTGAGGAGAAGCTGGTTATCTGGTGTCCATGGATCTTTGGCTCCTCAGTCCTGTGTTCATGTTAAACTTGATCTCCACAGATTAATGACCTATGTAGAGAAAATCCAAGCAGCTGAAATATAAATTTGTGCGCGCAGAGTGGGTATTTGTTGCATGTTTGAAAAAGACGGGGTGATGGAGTAGAAAGCCTTGCTGAGAATAGGTTGAACCTCAGGGTCTACACTGGGATGCTGGGATTATAGTGTGGGAGTAGCACTTCGAAATCTCAAACCCTTGCCTGCTGTCTGGACCTGAGCTCTTTCTCCTGAGCATTGGAGCTGAGAGAGCAAATGGAAGAATGAGTAATGGATATGGAATTTGTACGTCTAGATATAAAAAAGAATGGGGCGCCTGGGTGGTTCATTCTGTTGTGCATCTGACTCTTGATTCTGGCTCAGGTCGTGATCTGGGGGGTTTGGGATTGGGCCCCATGTCAGACTCTGCCCTGGGCATCGAGTCTACTGGAGATGCTCTCTCCTTTTCCCTCTGCCCCTCCCTGCTCACTCTCTTAAAAAAAAAAAAAGAAAAGAAAAGAAAAGAAAAGGAATTTTGAACCTCTAGCATTTAGATCAAGTGGAGAGTGCTTCCTGGGTTTGAGTACTTTCTCTCTCTCAAACTCTCCTTTCTACTTATCAGTGTTCATCCCCAATCCTTCAGGGTTCTTGTTAACACAGTAATTGCTGGCTCACAGGCCACAATCAGTCGGTGGATAAACGGGGTTGCACAGTGTGGCAATGGAGACCATCTCCTTTTTGAAGCAATACATGGGACACATTTTGAAAAAAAAATTTTTTTTCAACTCAGTCTTATGAATAAATTGTAGCTAAGATGTGACAATATATAAAGCTTTAATGAATCCTGATTTGGTAGTTTTTAGAACATCTTTGGTTAAGATAAAAGTTTAACTAAGTTGACTCAGTGTGTGTGGTGTGTGTGGTGTGTGTGTGTGTGTGTGTTAACATATGCGGAGCATATGGTTTGTTTTCCAAAGCCTGTGAACTTTATTGAATAAGCAAAATTAAGTTGTAAGATACATCTGGGAAGGAAATCAAAACACCCCCTTAAAGTCGTCTCATCTTTGGTAATGATGATGTATCAGTCACAGCTTGATGAGATAACAACGATGAGTGGTACGGAATGAGAGAGGCATCGTGCTCAGAAGCGGGTGCAGTTATGAGGGCTGGCTTGGGGGGGGCTCTGCAAAGCTGTCGTCTTTTCCTCTGCTGATGGGCCTGAAGTTGCCCCATGCTGTCAAGTGAAGCAGCTGAGAACACGAGCTGCCACAGTGGCTGCTGGCCTGCACTGATCTGCAGGGAAATGACCAAGGTGTCACTTCTGCCTTGCAGGCCTGACACTAATGTCTCTCGTGGCCAACTCTAACTGGGAAACAGACAGGAAAGGAAATTCTAGAAAATGCAGTTCTAGCTTAGCTAAATCGACAGTTTAAAGCCACCACAGAGTTTTCTTTGTTTGAGTGATGCTTCTATTTGTGTGGCTCTATGTAACTTCTTCAGTGAAGTCCCCTGGAGTGACACTGTAAGGTAGGCCGGGGAGGGCTTATCATTCTTGTTTCATTGTGGACACATTACAGCTTCAGGGGAGTGAAGTGACCTGGCCAAGTCGCACGATATTAGTGGAATGCCTATAGCTAGAATCTGTATCTCCTGTCTGTAAGTCCAGTGCTCTTCCCACCATCGGGTACAATTGCACTTATGGCCCTTTCCTAAGGGAGCCAGTGACTGACTCCAGTCCATGTGAAGAATACCTTCTCCCGTGGGTATGCAGAAACAAGCCCTAAATTCTCAAGAGGTTGGGAGGGAAAGCTTCTAATACTGTTAATGAATTTAAAGTAGACTTGAGGACTCTTTAGGGGCTGAGAGGGCTACATGCTCAAGGCACTCAGCATTTGCTCTCCTTCAGACCAAGAGACAGTGTGTGTGTGTGTGTATGTGTGTGTATGTGTGTATTTATATACATAATATTCTGTGAGCATGTGAGTGTAATGAATATGCTTTATATGTATTTTTATATTTTTTATCTATATCTTTATCTATTTATAAATTTCCTCATTTGCAATGAGTAGATAAAATACCAGTTTTATACAGAGGTTTAAATAGGCTGATTTTCTAAATATTCTTAGTACAATGCATGGCACATCTATTAACGTTTCATAAGCAGCATCTCATTGCTATAATGAACGCTTTCTTCCTTTCCTGTTGATTTGACATTCCCATTTCTGTATTTGATCATAGGGAATGACATTAAGATGCCTGTGACCTCACCATGACTTCTAGAGGGAGACACAAATGTAGATGTATAGCATCTATAGTAGTAAAGAGGTTTGAGTAAAGGAACTAATTCACTTCTCAGGGAATAATTCAATAAGACCCTGGCTCTGAATGATTCAGATCTATGAAAGATTCATCATAAAGTATCACTTCTTAGAGCTGAAACAAGATCGACACATGATCTGGTCCTCTGGTTCTCCATCTTCATCATGCAGACAAATGACCTGGAAATCTTGTGCTAATGCTCGTCTGACTCAATAGGCCTAGAGGAAAGCCTTATACATATCTTCTGGACATAAGATGCAATCTGTCCACAGACCACACCTGGAACACCAATGAGCTAGTCAACATTAAGGCTCAGAGAGGGATGTTGCTTGTCCAGTGTCATAACCATTAGTGAGCACCAACTTCCCCAAAAGGGTAGTAACAAGTGCTAAAGCTGGAGTTAGAACCCAAGTTTTCCAATTCCCAATTCATAGTTCTGTGATCCCATGAAGCAATTAGAAAGAAATAAGTTTATTACAGTACAAGAATTTAAAGCATATAGGTTGTAAATTCAGAAGAACAGTAAGTAAATGAGTTGAGGAATTCCTTGATCAAGTATTTTGTTTTATTAAACGTTTTAAGACCATTTCACAGAAGGTGGTTTATTGAAAAAAAAAAGAAAGAAAAATGTCAATAAGCAAAGTAAAAGTCACCATAATCTTCCTGCCCAACTTTAACCAAAGTATATTGAGTGTGTGCTTATACATTTTGGTGTATATTCTCTCTTACTTTCCTCCTCACATGTACAATTGGTTGCAAAAAATATTTCCTATGTCAATAGCTAAACTTCCATAAAATTATTTTTCATCATTCAATAACATTCCACTATAGAGATATGCTTTAATTTATTTAACTTTTGATGGACATGTTAAGTTGTTTCCTACATACACACATATATATAAAAGATTTTATTTTATTTATTTGTTTGACAGAGAGAAAGAGTGACAGCACAAGCTGGGAGAAAGAGGGAGAGGGAGAAGAAGGCTCTTTGCAGAGCAGGGAGCCTAATGCTGGGCTCGATCCCAGGACCCTGGGATCATGACCTGAGTCAAAGGCAGATGCTTAACCACTGAGCCACCCAGATGTCTCTTCCTACTTATATCTTTTAACCCAGAAAGGAAAGTTAGTCTTTGGCTTGCTGTGGCAGAATGGCACTGAGTTTCTTAGGTACCAAGAGCAGATACCCAATGTTATGATAAGAAAGAAGTCAATTATAAAGTCAATTATATGAGTGTTAAACTGCATATGCAAAGATGTGACTGCTCTGGAAGTGTAAAGTAATCCAAGGCAAACAAGAGGCTCTATCTCATGATCCTGAGATTATGACCTGAGCCAAAATCAAGAGTCAGACACATAACCAACTGAACCAGCCATGTAGATGTCCCCAAGAGTCATTTTTTACGCATCATAGCCTCATGCATTAGATCATACCTCTAATGCATTAGATCATACCAGATCATAAAAGAAGTCAATCTGGTTCTTTAAACCTCTCATGTTATTTCATGGAGTATCTGGTATATTGCTTCCTATCCACAGACTTCCAGACTATTATTTATTTCCTGAACTGTGCCCTTCCAACATAGAGACATTCTTGCTCAGAGCCAGAAGAGGCCTTAGAGAAATATCCACTCCAACCCCTGAAACACACAAAGAAGATGTGACTTGTCCAAAGTCAACCAGCAGTTAGGGGCCATGCCAAGACTAAGAGCCAGGACTCCTGACACTTTTTACCACCCCTTCAGAGCCTCTGACCTTGGACAATGAACGAGAGTTCTTAGGAATGAATGTCTGAAGCACTTGCCATCACTCTGCTTGGATAATTTTTCCCTCCTGTTTTTGTTCATTTGCTATTTTATTGCTTAGACATATCTAAAAAAGGCCTAGTGCCTTTTCTGAACAAAAGTACCACTCAAGGCTAATAACTCGAGGTATATTATGATAATCCCTTTAGTTGTGGAGACTGATATTCAAAAGCAACTTCTTATGAAAGGAACAATACTTGATACGCATGGGGAAAGATATTTTTAAACCCCCTGTAGGACTCTATATTTGCAGATACCTTATCAGAAAGTTGAAAGCGATTAGGGATGGGGAATTATCTCTAAATTTATACTTGAGAATGTAAATTACATACAAACTAATGGGACTAAAACTATTTGATCTTTTAATATTTAATTAATGGTTCCCCATGGCCTTTTTATAGCTTGTGTTCTATTGTGAGGAACGAGACTTTAATAAGCAGGTTTGGGACTTCCCATTGTGTAGCAAGATGTCATTGCTTTCATGACACTAATTTGGCTTTCATACTCTCTCCCTTCCCCTCTTCTCTTACTATAGGGTTCCCTGTGACTTGCTCTTGCATTGGGAACAACTAAATATATTAGTTGTATTGTTATTGTCTGTGTGAGCTTCTTCCTGGTCTAGAAATTACACATCTCACTGGGCAAAAGTTTTCTTGATTCCCCTCCTTACAGTAAAATCCCTTGAAGATTGTAATAAAAGTGGTGTTTCTTTCTGAGGGCAGGCACTTACCAATAATAAAATAAGAAGCATTTCCTTTATTTTCAAGGAGAGACAAATTTGCCCTGGACTTTACAAATTGCATCCAATTTAGAGCTGTTTTTCTTCCCGTATGTGTTTACCACGGAGTGATTTCTATCTGGGCATGATGGTATCCGCAAGAGAGATCTTATTGTGTGTGAGTCCCTGGGAGCACTCCTTTCTATGCTGCCCTCTCCTCTTATGTTCTAGCTAAGGATCTAGTACATGGTAAACTATTACCAGCAGATGGGAGTATTATTTGTGTGACAACTGGCCCCTGGCTAGTCTAGCTTCAGGAAAGGTGGAGAAACACACACACACACACACACACACACACACACGTCTTTGAAATTCCCTTAGTAGGTTTGTTTTGACCGAAGATACTCAGTGCTGAACTATTAGAACAAATATTGCCTACTCAGCTGTGTAATAACTTATAAATAAGGATCCCCCTCATAATTTTTCTTCAAATTTAATATTAGAAATATATGCATATTGAATGATGGGTACTTATTACTCCATTGTACTTTCCTATTAGTCTTAGGCAGCATGGCGTCTTTGAGCTAATTGTTCCATTGCCGTGACCATTCGACCTCCAAATCCTGGTACAACTATTTTCCCTGCATTAAATATTAACAATAAGAATGAAAATACAGTGTTTTATTATTCAATGTTCTCATATGTTTTTGGCATTTCCCAACAGCTCTGTTACAGTTAATATTATCTTTCCCACCCAGCAAATGAGTAAACTGATATCTGGAATAATAAGGACATAATATGGGTCTCATGGTGAGCAGAAAGTTTGAGATCTAAACCTTGTCCTGGACACAAGACAGAGTGTTCACACACTATCTCGTTTCCTACACTGAATGGCAGCAGTTAATTTATTCCAGTTAACCGACAATGGCAAACAGAAGAGAGTAAAATATTAAGATACAGTGATTAACTGTTCCATAAAGGCACGACTGATTCTGCTACAGGTGAGGACACCACACTCAGTGAGGACACTCACTGACAGAACCCTAGAGACTTCCCAACCATTTCGTAAAAACCACAGTGATGTCCAATGTTTAGGTTTTGAAAAGGTGTACAGTAGAATGTCACCTCTAGCCACTGTCCCATCAAGTGCCTCCCCCCTTATGGGGACCACAATTAACATTTTCTAGGTATCCTTCTAGAGTTGTCTCAGCATAGATAAGCACGTGCAAATATTTATCCTTATCTGTTCTCCTCTCTTTTATTAAAAAATGTGGCATATTTGCCCTTTCGTCTGAATATTTTTTCATTCACTTAGTAATACATTTTGAAATCTTTCCATATTAGCACAGATTTTCTAATTGTTTTTGCATATTCATCATGTTCCATTGTATGGATGTGTCCCCTATTATATCTAACAACTCCCCTACAGATAGTTATTTGCCTTGTTTCCAAAATTTTGCTATTCACAAATAAGTCTGTGGAGAACGTTGTCTATACATCTGTCATTTTTCACATATGCAAGAACAGCCATAGTATGACTTCACAGAAGTGGAATGTGTAGATCAAAGGATAGATCATTTTGATAGATTTTGCCAATTGCTTTCCATAGGGAAGACAAGTAAGGTTTTGAGAAATTCTACAATTTTATATTCATCTTCACATGTTCTGGCAAAGTGCCTGGTGCAAAAGCATTCAACAAAATGCTTATTTTAGGATTATTTCATTATTCTCCAATTTCACTTACAGTTTTTTTTTTTCTTCTGAAAAGTATTAGTTTCACTACCGAGCTATGTTAGCTAGAGGAAGAAATTATGTGGATATAAGAGGAGAGACAGGAAAAATAGCCTGATGAGTCATCAAAGAAAGGATGATTTTGAGCAGTAGGTCTGGTGCAGTCAGGCTGTATCCCAGGGAGCTCAGGTTGGGAGATGGGAGCATTGTCATGGGATCATAAGGGATTTCTCTCCAGCCTAGTTTGATCCTGCCAGTGGGTTCACTAGAACAGTGATGTTGGCACAACCTTCTGTGTCAGTGGAGGCTCAAGGCCTACTTGATTAATCCTCCAGAACTAACTGATTTTATGACTTATAGTTTCCAGCAGACATAGGCTGTCATGTTAGCTCCCTGACAACCCATGAACCAGTAGCTGAGGATGACAAAGGAGTCAGAAATCATTCAGTCCGCTGGCTGACTATTCCATTCAGCAGGAAATGTGTTAAAATGAGGAACTCAGAATGTCTCAGTATCAGGGCTATGATCATATTTTCTTAAAGACTTCCAGGAGGCTTCCATCATCAGCTTGGCTTGGAAAGCATTGGTTCAGTCTCCTCATTTGTCTTTATAGATAAGGAAATGTAGACTAAGGAAGCTCAAACCGTTAGCTACAGATCACAGAACTGATTTATGACAGATCTGTAACAGGAGCCCAGGTCACTTGACTCTGTTTAATGGACATTTCCTGGATGACTTGGGCTCTGTGCAGTGAATTGGAGGGGGAGGGGCATAGCTAAGTTGGGAAAGTTCTGTGCCATTCCTACCACTTCATCTGAAACAGTGCCATTCTTTTCCTGTTTTTTTTTTTTTTTTTTTGTATATGGATTCTCCTATTCTAAGGTCTTTTTCTTGACCAATGGATTCTGTGACCAAAATGTTTCAAAGCCTTTCGTCATAGACTGAGAAAGTGAACAAACCCAAATCTACCACCTCCCGACCTCCAAGAGGAAAAGGCATTTGAATGGGTCCTAGGCCAGGCTAGTGTCCTGGTTTCCTTTCATGAGAGAAGGGTCTCAGGCTGGGGGGATTAAGAATGTTAATATTTAGAAAAGATTAGGTGGTTAGTATTAAAGTCCTGTTACACAGAGAATATTCAAGAACTGACAACCTACTTGTCAGTAGCTCAGGGATGAGGATAAGGCCAGCACTGCCTTGTAGGCGGGGCAATGAAATGCCTGTTTTCTTGTCTTGTCTCTACCACTTCTTAGCTGAATGAACTTGACAACTTACTTCCCCACTATGGCCCCCATTTCCACACCTATAAAATTAAATTGTTCAGGCTAGATAATCCCTGGGCTGTAGTGGTTCTCAAACTTGTCTACACATTGGAGTCATCTGGGACACTTTAAAAAATCCTGGTGTACTGATATGTGAGTCCCATCCACTGAGAATCTGAATATCATTGCCCTGGTGTGCAGCTTGGGCATTAGGAATTTTAAAAGCTCCCCTGGTGATTTTGATGTGTAGCCAAGGTTGAGGATAACAGTCTAGAGAGCAGTAGTTCTCATAGTATAGCCCACACCAACAGCACCACCTGGGAACTTGTTGGAAATGTAAATTCTTGGGCCCATTCCAGACCTACTAAATCAGAAATGCTGGAAACAGTGCCCAGACATCTGTGTTTCTGATTCTGATGTGCACTGAAAGTTTAAGGATCACTGAGCTAGAGGTCTCTGAATATCTTATTAGGAAAAGGGTTAATCAACTTTTAAACTAGAGGTAGGCCCATGCGTGGGAGCACCTGTTTGGAGAAGGGTAAAGAATGCAAGATAATGAGACAAAAAACCTATTGCCCAGAGCCAGCTACAGTTATAGTCAAAATATTAGAAAAGGATTTCTCTTAGGTGTTTTATTGCCATGTGCTCTTTGAAGAGAGAAACGTTTGATTTTAAAAATGTATATATTGCTAAATGTTTTGAACTTTCTGTTAAACATGTTTATTGAGGAAAACTGGCCCTCTGAAAATGGCTGTCTTCATTTCTGATAGAAAGTATGAGTAGGATCATGGGAGACAGGACTTGGATCACTTTGGTCCCACTCAAGGAGAACAGCTTTGTAAATACCAGAGTTCAAGACTCAGCTCCCCAGCAGGCTGTGCCTAGAACAAACAGACAAATGCAAGAGCTATCTTTCCCATCGACTTTCCGGAGGAGGCTGTGTGTTATACTCACTAATCATAAGCACAAAGAGGGCTCAGTTTTCTCTAAATTAGGTATTTTCTTTTTTCCATCCAGCCAGGGGCTATTGAGACTGCCATGGAAGACTTGAAAGGGCACATAGTCGACACTTCTGGAGAGAAAATTCAAGGCTTCTGGCTCTTGACAGAGTGAGTAGTTATGGCTAAGTGAAGGGCAGTGGAAATCTGGCATTTTCCTTAGGACCACTGTAACAAAATAGGAGACAGGCATGTGGAAGAATTTATTCTGGATGTCAGGTAAGATCATTGATTGACATATCCCCCAGTTAGAGAGTAAAGTTTCATGGTGCCCTATGGCTGATGCATGACTAGGTTGGACTCTTGGCTAGTCGCTTCACTCAGCTATCACTCTGACTCCCTTACAGGCCCTCATCATGGCTCTCAAGAACTATTGCAGGGGCCTCCTCACCCACCTCTTTGGTTCTAATATGTCTCTTATAAATACTCTTCTTCCAGCACATCAGGTTACTAACCCATCACACTCTGGGGACAGTGGAAAAGAAGGTTAAAAAGATAAATGAGGTCAATGTATACAGTTTGAGTTTTATCTTTTGTGTAATAACCTGGGCCATGAAACCAGGGAAATCATGCAGGATAGAGAAGACAGGCCACCAGTCCAGAGTTAGGATAAAAACCAAGTCTAACACTTGAGTCCTTACTCCTTTAATAAGTGCTCTATTCATACTAAGGCTTATCTTAACTCTAAGGGCTTTACTTGCAAATGACACCAAGAATGTGGTTATCTTTGTGTCTTGCCCTGAGATTCTAGAATCTGTGACTTTTACCAGCAGACTATTAGGAATGCATGGTCTTTACAATGATAAAGGAATATATTCACGTATATTCACATAATAATATATTCATATAATAAGAGAAGAAGGAACCTCTTTTCTGCTACAGAATAGCAGTAATATATTCATACAATAGAATTTACATAATAACAGAAAGAAGCACCTCTTTTCTCCTATGGAATCCGTAATATTAAATGGAGACTGTAGTTAGAACTCCATTTTGGATACTTAGTTGGTTCAGTAAAGTTTCCGGCATCAAAGAGTCCAGAAGAAAAGCTCAGTAATTTGTATACTTTGAGTAGAGGATCATTTGGTCTTTCACCCCTGGGCAGGACATCTTTTTTAACCTATTTTTGGGGGGGGGAGAGGTGGGGATAAGTGGGGGGACGGGCAACACTTGAATGTTCAACCTTTCAGGCCAACAAAACTCCCTCAGTCAGTGGAATGTAAAATCAGATCACCTGTGGATCCATCTGACTGACCACCATATTACATTATTGTTTCAAATAGGTTCTAAGAATTGAGTGAAAATGAGTTTGGAAAACCAACCTGACCATTTCTGAGCATTTGTTTCTTCATGCATACACTGGAGATAATAATAGGCATCTGTGGAATTGTTACAAGAGCTAAATGAGACAGCATGGTAAAATTCTTAGCAAAGTCCCCAGCCCATAGTGGATTTTCAACAGATGTCAGTGTCTCTTCTCTGTTCACAAGTTCTAACTATTGGTAAAGGCCTTTTGTTTTTGTTTGTTTGGTTGCCCCTGCCTGCCTTTATTTCTGTCCCTTCCATCTCTATCTCCTTCATCTCTGGGATATCTCTAATGAAAAGAAAAATCTATAATTCAGGTTTTTTACTGATTGACTTTTACCAATGCACATCTCATACCCACCTTCCATCTGCAAAGTAAAATTTGATTTGTGCAAATAAAACGTCTACCTTGATTAGGACCGATGTCTACTTAAAATCTGAAGGTCTAATCAGAAATAGACACCTATTTTTTTCTACAGTGCATTTCATTGATTAGAAAAAAATGTACAAACCCAGTCTTTCAAAATCAGGGGTGGCATTTTGAATTCTCAAATAATAGAATCAGCAATTTCTTTAATGGTACATGTTTGAATTGTCTTATTTGTATAGAAATTTGGCTTTATGTTTGTTTGTTTGTTTGTTTAAATGTCTTTGTTCAGTAATTATAAAGGCCTAGATATATCATTTGTCCAAAGATAAATGAAACTATGTGATCTGCATTGAGACTTAGCACCATAATTCTGTTTGATTTAACATCAACTAGGATGATTAATAAATCCAGGAGTTTTCAGATAAATATGGACAGTCGTGCCCCAAAGACCCAAGTTTTACACTTAGCTCTGAAGTTCAAAGAGTTGATAAGGACTATCTGGCAACTATTTCTCTTTTGCTTTGTGGTATTTCTTTATATCATAGACAGTAATGAGGGATGTATCTTGTTCATGTGGAATTTTAAGCAATCGTTGTTTCCTGTCAGACTTTCTTCCATTTGTGCTTTGGAACCATTTCTCCTCTATATTATTTTTTTTAAGGATTTTATTTATTTATTTTTAGAGAGAGAGTGCAAGAAAGCAGAGGGGAGAGACAGAGGGGGAAGGAGAAGGAGAGGGAGAGAAAATCCAAAGCAGACTGCATGCTGAGCATGGAGCCTGAGATGGGGCTCAATCCCAAGACCCCTAGATCATGACCTGAGCTGAAACCAAGTGTCAGATTCTTAACCAGCTGAGCCAGCCAGGCGCTCCTCATTTCTCCTCTGTAAATGGTAGTTCTTTTGTATTCTCTTTGGTCTTCCTATCTGCCAAAATCCTTTTACACCTCTTCCCACGCTCCATCAAAAGCTACTTTAAAAAAAAAATTGTTTTTATTAACATGAATTATTTGTTTCGGGGTACAGGTCTTTGATTCATCAGTCTTATGCAATTAAGTCATTTCTACCATAGTAAGAATTTGCTGTTTGCTTTTCTTTGCTTGTTAAGCCTTAAAGTTGGTTCAGACTGCCTTCTTGTCATGGAATGAGCTGCCAGTTGTAACTAAGATCATCAGGCATCTGGGCTAAATGAATAGGCTCCGAGTCACTGTGACTGTTCAAGCAGAAGATAGGAGGCATTTGTCAAAGGAAGGGCATGCCTAGAGGTTCTGAATGACCTTTCCCTGCTTGAGTCTTTGTAGTGCACTAATGTAGGGAAAGCAAACACAACAATAAAAACAATCAAACAAAACCCCAAATCCCCAAAATAACAACAGCAAAGCAAAACAGAACAAAACAACACACCTAAACAAACCTATAAATATTCAGGCCCAGAAAGGTGAGAGCCTGGGGCTACTCTTGCCTCCTTTTCTCTTTTTTCTAATAGGATGAGACCCATCCATTCAGTTCTTATGAGTTACAGAGACTGTTCTATAGATCAGCTTTCCCAACTGCACCAACCACACAAGACTCTTGTCAAGTGTAAGGCTTTTGTGTGTGTGGTAGAAATGACTGGGCTTTATGCACATCAGTGGTTAGCTCCTTTTATGGAAATGAGAAGACCCTAGCTACTATCTAGCAGTTTAAAAAATGTTTGCTTTCAAACTAGTTTTTCAGTTTCAGAATGTAAGAGTGAAGACTCCTTTAAACTATAGGGCACATGACAAGCTAACTTGGTGTCAATGAACTTGCTTTATGTGCATGACAGCCTTGCTGGTTTTGTGACTGCCATTTGACAGGTGAGAACTAGAGGTGAAGGAGGAGGAAGTAGGCAGATGAAGATCATATAACAGATAAAGCAAAGAAGGCAGACTGCATTCCTACACTAGCTGGGTTCTGATTCTTGCCCAAAGGATGTGATGTGTAGATGTGGGGTGACTAATGAGCTCAGCTCAACCTTTAGTGGTGAGAGTCCCAGAAGTGGTTTGATACAGGAGGGTGATGCGGGCAGGATCATGAGGGCTAAAAGGCCTTGAGTATCATGTTTAAGAACTTAGATTCTGTCCCGTAGGCTATGGGGAGGCACTGATGGGTAACCAAAGTGTGACTCTATTTCTACTTTATAAGGATCACTAAAGGCCCACAATCCCTTATCTAAAACTTTTGGAACCAGATGTGAATCAGATTGAGAATTTTTCAAATTTTTGAAAGGGAAAATAATGCATATGTGTTTTATCTGAGGTCCCCAGGAGAGGTCTGGGACAGCCCCCCATAATCAAACATATGAACATTTTTTCAGGAAAATATATGACATTAAAAGAAGAGTAAATGACTGCATGAGGGTTCAGATCTGGCTTGCATCACAGTCGCCATTTTCAGGGCTTTATTGAATTTGAAATTATGGCTGACGGAGTAGGGTGTGTACATCTTTGAAATGTGAAGGATCAGTGCATGGGGGTGGGGGGGCCAGGAAGGCTGGCTGATGGATTAGAAACCGCGCAGTATCAGTGGAGTCCGGTCCACTGGCCTGCACCGGTTCACCCTGGCTTATGACCGGTGAATGTTACCATTTCAGCAACGTTGAGAGTTGATTGTTAATTATTAAAACATAAAATTCCACACCGAGTAAATTCAATTTAAAGCAAAGATAATGAACTCAAGCCTCCTTACTTTCTGACATTCTTGATTTCACTTTGCTGTTCCATTTGCTCTTCATGCCTCTGGTATTTGTGTCATGGAAATGCAGGAAGGGGTGTTACCGCACACCTCTTCTCAGCTATACCTTCCATGCCGCCATATTGGTCACTTGGAATCAGCCCTGGTGGCAGCGAGTAAACCATGGAAGTCAGCAAATATGAGAGATTAGAGCTCAATGTATGGCTCTGTGGACTGTCTGAACTCCAGAAAGCAACAGAGAATGTTTTTAAAAAACCGATGAAACTCAAAAGTATGTCATGTCTATGGCTGTGATACTGTAATAATATATAAAAATATTGAAATATTTTTCCAGCATTTAGGAAAAAAAAAAACAACTATTATCCAGTTCCATGAAAGTCACTTTTTTCACAGAAGAGGGGGTGAACCCTGAACAGGCAGCTGAGGAAAGCTTACTGCCAAGCAGGGTCTGCAAGGCTGCTGAGGGTCCATGTTCTGGGCCCGAGGCTAGGGCCCAAGCCATTGCTGCTCTCACACCTGCACTGCTGACCCCCAGTACGAGCTGGAAATTAAAAAAATCCTCTTTTTTCTATTTCATCCCTCTTGTGCTCTCTACTGCAAAAGTGTAATGTTGGGCACACGTTAAAGAAGAAATGCTTCACAGAATTCTGTTCAGCATAGAGCATGTGCTAAAGGGTGTGTTTGGGATTGAGAGGTGAACTAATAACCTATAGAGCTGGACTTTGTGGATCTCTGTGTTTAACCATCTGTGAGGAAAGAGTTCAGGGCAGCTGGTGGTCTTTGGCCTGTGAAACAGATGGGTTCACTCTACTGCTGTCCCTGGTTTAGAAGGAAAGGATAACTCTCCTTTATCGAGAACATGCCATATCCCAAACTTTGCAGAAAGAACTTGGTGCATGTAATCTCATTTAATTATGCCAACAGTCTTGTCATTTGCTTTTTTTAGAACTCGCTGAATACAGTTTTGGGGAAAAATGTGTGTGAGGTGTCCATAGAGCATCTGCATGGAGATGTTGAGTGGATGGATGGCTTTACATAGGGATCCAGGTACTATCTTCTTAAGTAGTGTTTTCAAAAGTGAGAGTGATCCTCACACATTTGTTTCTTACAGTCTTGTCTTCTATAGTCTCTAAGGGCATTAAATAGCGTTAAGTCAGTAAAGGCATTTTCCAAAGGCTATCACCCCAATTCGGGGGAGCTGCTTTGTGATGTTCTAAATGTATACAGGTAGATTATTCAGTAAACCTAGAAAAATTAGTTCGAAGACACTTGTGTGGAGGATATGAGGAGGGTGGACAGAGATGCCAAATGAAGAACTGGAGAGATGCAACCATCAACCATCAACTCCAGCTAATTCCCAGTTAGCTGAAACCATTAGGAATAGAACCCTAAGAAGACTCCAGTTAGGACCCAGGCCTCCATCCCAGCCCATCCTGGAGCTTTATATGCCTCTATAGCTATAGACAGGATGGTATTTATCTTAACTTTATCTCCTCCTCTCACTGTCCTTCTTGGCCCTACTGGGAAATAACTTTTTGAAGAAATTGTGTGTATCGTTTCAGAAGTGATCCATTAAGGCAGCACCAAGGAGAACATCTTGACACTCTGTAAGTCTCAAAAATTATGTTATAATGGCAATGAAGTAGCTCTTCGGTAGAATGTACTCAAGATGTCTTTGTATACGGTACTTAAGGAGGCAGGAGGAGATGGGATCTTTCTCTCTAACACATTAGTCTGAAGTGGTGGGGCGGATGTTCTCATTCCTCTTATTCTTAAATGAGAAGTCTTGCCTCCGGTGGCTGGGGGTCAAGTAACTCCCACTCTTCATTTTTGTGGAAAATAGAGTGTGTTTTATTGTCTGCCTTCCCCTAAACCCACCAAGTTTTCTATCCTAGCACTTTGGCATAATAAATATGTGAAATCCAATTCTCTATCTATGTTGAACATACAGACAATACAAAAGAAGTGAAATCAAGGAGGCCATCTAGTGTCATAGAAAGAGTCTTGGATTTGCAGTCAGAAGACTTGGGTTTGAATCCTTCTGCTACTCACTATCAGTGCAGTGAAGTAAACTTAAGTAGGTTTTGGCATTTGTTTTTTTAATTAGGGTATTTTTTTTTATTATGTTATGTTACTCACCATACGGTACATCATTGGTTTTTGATGTAGTGTTCCATGATTCATTGTTTGCATATAACACCCAATGCTCCATGCAATACATGCCCTCCTTAATACCCATCACTGGGCTAACTCATCCCCCTATCCCCTCCCCTCTAAAACCCTCAGTTTGTTTCTCGGTGTCCATAGTCTTTCATGGTTTGCCTCCCCCTCTGATTTTCCTGCCTTTGTTTTTTCCTTCCTTCTCCTAATGTCCTCCATTCTATTCCTTATGTTCCACAAATAGGTGAAACCATATAATAATTGACTTTCTCTGCTTGACTTAATTCACTTAGCATAATCTCCTCCAGTCCCATCTCTGTTGATGCAAAAGTTGCATATTCATCCTTCCTGATGGCTAAGTAATATTCCATTATATATATGGACCATATCTTCTTTATCCACTCATCTGTTGAAGGACATCTTGGCTCCTTCCAGTTTGGCTGTTGTGGACATTGCTGCTATGAACATTGGGGTGCATGTGGCCCTTCTTTTCACTCATCTGTATCTTTGGGATAAATACCCAGTAGTGCAATTGCTGAGTTGTAGGATACCTCTATTTTTAAGTTTTTGAGGAACCTCCACATTGTTTTCCAAAGTGGCTGCACCTACTTGCATTCCCACCAACAGTGTAAGAGGGTTCCCCTTTCTCCACAACCTCTCCAACATTTGTTGTTTCTTGTCTTATCAACTTTTGCCATTCTAACTAGTGTAAGGTAGTATCTCAATGTGGTTTTGATTTGAATTTCCCTGATGGCTAATGATGATGAACATTTTTTCATGTGTCTGTTAGCCATTTGTATGTTTTCTTTTGAGAACTGAATATTCATGTCTTTTGCCCATTTTTTGACTTGATTATTTGTTTTTTTGGGTGTTGAGTTTGAGTTCTTTATAGATCTTGGATATCAGCCTTTTGTCTGTAGTGTCATTTACAAAAATCTTCTCCCATTCCCTGGGTTGCCTCTTTGTTTTTTTTGACTGTTTCCTTTGCTATGCAGAAACTTTTTATCTTGATAAAGTCCCAAAAGTTCATTTTTGCTATTGTTTCCCTTGCCTATGGAGATGTCTCTTGAAAGAAGTTGCTGTGGGCCATGTTGAAGAGGTTGCTGCCTGTGTTCTCCTCTAGGACATTGATGGATTCCTGCCTCACATTGAGGTTTTTCATCCATTTTGGGTTTATCTTGTTTTAATATAGTCTTTAGTCCATTAGAAATTCAATGTTCTTGACAGAAGCACAACTACTATTAATTTTTGGTGTTTTTTATTCCAGCTTTTCTTCATGCATCTTTGCCAAAGATCAGAAATAATATTAATAAATAACTTACTGAACATTTAAATTGTACCACATGTTCTGATAAGTGATTTCCCTGCACTTGCCATTATACTGTTATAATACACATGACTTAGATGATCTCTAAATGGCACTTCCCTTGGGCTCTTCCTCATATTTTTCCATGTAGCTTTTATAAAGTTACTTGACCATTCATCTATTACTGGGTGATTAATTTCCAAACTATCAGTGGCTATGAAAATTTAAGGATTGATATTATTTTGTTTACGTTGAAGCCCTCAGTAAGAGATATTTACCAGTAGGGCAGAGTGAGACTCCACAGTTGGAAAGAGAAATGAAAATATATAAGGCATTCTCCATTTATGTTTTGATTTTTTTTTTAAAGTCATGTTCTATAGCACATTGTAGTTAAAAAGTGCTCTTCTTCATTTAATCCAATCTTCATAGCAGTTCTCTGAGATAGGAAACATCACCTCCACTTTGGAAATGAGGAAATCAAGGCTCAGAGAGTAACAGAGTTGGGGCTCTAGTGCATTCTGCTGCCCTGACTTTGGCTAAAATGATCTTTTTGCTGTTGTGCCCAGATTCCATTTGAGGCCCTTACTGGGCTGTGGTCTGTCGTTCTTCCAGCAGGAACAGGTTGGATAAAATCAGAATTCTGTTTCTTGGGCTTGGGTGGGGTAAATGGAAGGGTGCTTAACTTAGATTTCCCAGAAGAAAGAGCTATCCTGGAAGCTTAAATAAAAAGAGAGCCATCCTGAGAGAGAAAGGGATGTTGAAGAACAGACTACTGGGAAGCATTTCCCAGGCACAGGGTGCCCCAGGCACTAATGGATCCCCAAAGCAGCACTATAGGTGATCACTTTCTCAGCTGCGCTCCCATTTGATCCTCAAGCAGACCAATGGGAGGAGGCCAGAAGGAACTATTGGCTTTATTTTACGGATGAAGAAACCCAGAGATTAAATGACCTGCCTAAGGGCAACCACTTATTAAGGTCACAGTAGGGCTTAACTTCACAGTGCCCCTCGCCCAGCCTCCTTGTCTTCTCATTATGTGGCTCATGCTGCTTTTTGTGAATTTTCATCTCCTGAGACAGTGATCACCACAGTTTAAATTACCTGAATACTCTTTGCTGTTTCTTTGCTGATTGCTGTCTGAAGGGAGGAGGACAGAGACTCACTGAGCAGGTTCAGAGACATTTTCCTGTTTTCCTCTCCAGGTCTTACTCTGCTCCTGTTGTTCATTTGACCTCACTTAGTGTTTTCCCCAATCAGCTAAAAAGTCCAATACCTATAGGGGTGGGTGGATGCCTCAGATAGGCTAAGGCCCATCATCTTTTATCTTGTTCCAGTCTAATTGTAAGGAGTATTGAACTACTTTTTTAATGAAAAATACTGCTACTGATAACTTTGGAAAAGTAGAAAGACCCCAAAGAACTCTGGAATCATGGATTTCTCCTTTTTTAAGTCCTGAATAATAAACTTACTGTGCAAATTGAGTTGACATTCTGAAATGTATCTCCCACCCATCCCCATCTATTTTTACATGAATTCTCTTTTAGACCTTTGTACTGAAAGAGTGGTCTTGGAATGAGTAGCATCAACACCACCTAGGGATTTATTAATGGGGCTCATGCTCGGAACCCACCCCAGACCTATGGAACATGAACCTGAATCTGTTTTCACAGGTTCCCTAGTTGACTCGTTTGTACATTAAAATTTAAGAAGTTCTTGTTCAGGTCACTCTTGTGCTTTCCTTGTGGCTCCCCATTGCCTACATACTCTTCTGCTGTATCTTTAAAACCTTGTGTGTTATGGAATGAATTTGGCGCTCTAGCCCTATGTACTATGATGTCCCTTTACAAATTCTCAAAGTGAACACATTCTCAAAGTAAACTCAAAGCACACTGGTTTCCTAAAGTTCCTGACACAGTGCTTTGGCATCAGAGTCATGATTGTACTCCCTCACTTTATTTCCTATGCCATTCCCTCCATTCTGTTTGTTCAGAACTTTCTGGCTCTTCAGAGGTGATATGTCTATCAAGCCTGTCCATATAATTCTCTCAGAATGCTCCCTTTCTTCTTTCTGGTCACGTTATACCCCATAGCATAGGTTACATACTGTGAGGAAATCATTCCTTGAGGCAGAGCCCGATTCTGATTCACATTAGTCCAAGCCCATCTCTGCCCACCTCCCAGTGGTGTCTGGCATGTTGGGGCTCAGAACCCATCAGGAACTTGACTTGAATTTAATTCTGATAGAGTCATCTCCTGTTTGAAGCCCTCCACTGACACTAACATGGTCCATCCATTGAGTCGTGCCTCCATTTCCCTGGGCCTCCAAGAGACCCCTTGCATCCTCCCGTGAAAGCACTCAAGCTGGAAAGTGCCTCAAATCCATTAAGATGTTAATGACCTGTGGCAGGACTCTGGCAGCAACAACAGCACCTCTGATGCCAGAAACCATTTATACTGGGTGGGTGTTGTCGACAACCACTTAATTAAACACATTGCCTTTCTCTATAAATTCCCCATGGCAGCAGACGCATCCAGATAGCTAATGGTCCCGGAGTGACCTGAATTATAGGACAGTGAGGGCATTTAGTTACTGCAGTCACAGATGTACTTGGAAATGTTTGTTTTCCCAAGACTGCTACCAATTAGGGAGGAGTCAGAAAGAGCCAAGAGGTGAAAAAGTCTGATGCAGCTAAATGCCCAGTTCCATCACTTACTAGCCATGTAACTTTGATTATACAAATCTTTTATATCCTCCAGGCCTCAGTTTTATAAATAATAAAACTATTATTTCATTATTATATAAATAACATATAAATTATACATAATATATAATAATATATAAAATTATATAAACAATATATTATTTATATTATTGTTTATTATTTATTTATAATATATAGTATATATAGCATATATGCTATATATTATTTATATTTATATTATTATATATTACTTATAAGATGGGGATGGAAAACAGGTTATGAATTTAAAGATTAAATTACTTAATATATGTAGAACACTCACAATGTTTGTAGAACACATACAATGTGTGTATGTACCACCTGAGAGCTGGCTTTTATTATTGTTATTATTTATATTCACTCATTCATACATTCATTTGTGTATTCACCAAGCTCCTCCCATAAGCCAGACTCCACCCTAAGTATTTGATGAAAATACCAAAGTAACAAGACAAGATTTTTATGCTCAGGGAGCTCTCAGTCTGGAGGGGAGGATAGGAAAATGAAGTCAGAATATAATATATGCTGATATACAGTCCTGCAAATGATCTTTCAGGAGCATAGAACTTTGCATTCGTATTGTTGACTTAGGTAAAGGGGATACCCAGGATTAAAGAAGAAAGAGAAATTTCCAAAAATAAATGATGAAGAAGAACATCCAAGGAAGAGGGAAAGAATATGTGTAGAATAACAGACATAGGCTCCGGGAACCACAAACAGTTCAGTGTATCTGGATTATAGTGATCCAGAGTAAGAGAGCTAGAAACAAGCTAGGAAGGTAGAAAGGAAGCAGAAAGTAGGGAATTTTGAATGCCAGGCTAAGGAGTTTGGATTGCATTTTTTTCCTGCAGCCACAAATTGGAGATCCATGGATCATTCAAATGCTTTAAATTGATTATGTATTTCCAGTTTGCCAACATCATATCACTCCCCATTACCTTATACTGGCCCCTCTTTATTCTCTTGTTGCAGTGATGGGTGGTGCTCTCTCCCAGTCATGAGCGCCAACTGTAGGCCTCTCATGATCAGTGACTTTAGCTTGGTATCTTGAAATCAGTGTGGTAGGAAAATTTATACCAAAGAAATAAAATGGAGGCATCATCATTATCATTACTATTATTTTAGAAAGAGTTTACAGTTTACAACACGCCACTGCCATTATGTTTCCTTCGTGACCACCATAGGCATTTCTTTCTTGAGTTACTGAAAGATATCAAACAGGGTTTTGACATTTTTAGAAAGGTAATAGTTTCTGGAAATGATTTACCAATAATCTAAACTTAATCTTGATTATTTTGGGGCCTGCCAATGTGTGTTTCAGTAAAGAAAACAAATAAGACCTCAACCTTAATATTGAGGCTATCAACGCATTTGGGCCTCTACAGCTGTTATACAAACAACTATTAAAGAGTCTTATGAATAAACATGCTGCCTGATTCACAAACAGTAAATTGTGTTTACTCTATGAGGTACCTAGGCTGTCCTCAAATGCCCTGTTTTAGGGAACATAGGGTGAGTCTAAGAAGAGTAATCTGTGTGAAGAAGTGGGAACTTCTTCTTCCATTGGTCTCTTTAGTAGGAAGAACAAAAAAGTTTAAGAAATGAAATGCTGCGCTTTTTGAATTAATAAAAATGTAGACATCTGAGCAAAGAAAATTACCCAGGGCAAAGAAAGACTTGTATAATGATAAAACGGTCAATCCACCAAGAAGACAGAACAACCCCAAATGTGCGTGCACCAAACAAGAGAACTGTAAAATATGTGAAATGAAAACTAATAGCATGGGAAGGAGAAATAGACAAATCCATGATTCTAGTTATAGACTTCGATGCCATTCCCTAATAAACAATATGACAAATACACTGAAAGTCGGCAAGGATTTAGAAGAATTCATCATACCAACAGAACCCAATAGGCATTTATAGAACACTGCACCCAGAAAAAGAAGAATTAATGTTCTTTTTAAGCACCCAATATCCAACATATCCTGAGCCACAAAACATACCTCACCAAATTTAAAATAATTGAAATCATTCAGAATGTGTTCTTTCACCACAATGGAATGAAACAAGAAATTAATAACTGGAAGAGAAGAGGAAAATCTCCGAACCGGTAGAAACAACACAACATATTTCTAAACAATCCAGGAGTCAAAGAGGAAGTTTCAAAGGGAATCAAAAGTACATTGAAGCTGAGTTCAAATAAAAATACAACATATCAAAATGTGTGAGATTCAGATAAAGCAGTCCTGAGAGAGAAATTTGTAGCACTAATGGAAGAATGCTAAAAGCAACTGAGGAAAAGTCTCAAACCAATAACCCAAACTCCTGCATCAAGAAACTAGAAAACAACAACAATAAGAAAACAAACTTAATAGGAACATAAGGAAGGAAATAATAAGGATAAGAGTAGAAGTCAATAATAATTTTAAAAAATAGAGAAAATTAATGAAGCAAACGTTGGTTTTCTGAAAAGTTCAATAAAATTGAGAAAATTTTAACAAGGCTGACAAAGAAAAAAAAGAGAGGATACAGATTATTAATATCAGAAATGAAATGGAATATCCCTACAGACCCTGTAAACAACAAAATAATAAGTGCAAGAAATAATAAGCGATTATAGCTAAAAACTCTACAAACATAAATTTGCCAATTTAGAAGAAATGAATCAATTCCTCAAAATACTCTAATGGCCACAACTCACTCAATATGAAGTAGATAACTTCAATAGCTCTACAACAATTAGGAAATTGAATTTATAATTAAAGATGCTCCCAAAAAAGAAATCCCCCAGCCCAGGTGGTTTCACTGGAGAATTCTATGAAATGTTTAGAGACGAATGAGCACCAATTTACATAATCTTCTTCAGAAAATAGAAGAGGAAGAAACAATTCCCAGCTCATTCTATGAAGCCAGTATTAACCTGATACTGAATTCAGACAAAGACAGTTAAAAATAAAACTATGAACCAATATCTGTCATGAATATAAATGCAAAAATTCTTATTGAAATGTTAGCAAATAGAAATTAAGTAACATACAAAAATAATTATATATCATGACCAAGTAGGGTTTATTCAAGGGATATAAAACTGGTTCAGTATTGGAAAATTAATCAGTGTAATCTACCACATTAACTGGCTAAAGAAGAAAAATTACATGATCAGATCAACTGATGCTGAGAAAGCATTTGGCAAAATTAAACACACGCATTTCTGATAAAAGCTCTCAGAAAAATACAGTGGGAACTTTTTTGATTTGATGAAGAACATTTGTTAACACCTGTAATTAACAGCATGCTAGTGGGAAAAGACTAGTGCTTTCTCCTTAAGACTGGGAAGAAGGCAGAAGAGTCAACTCTCAACTACCAGTATTTAACTTAGTAGTGGAAGCTCTAGCCAGCATAATAAGGCAAGAAAAGGAAATAAAAGTCACACAGATAAGAAAGGAAGAAATAAAAATTGTCCTTAATTGTAGATGGCATGAAAATCTTTGTAGAAAAACCCAAGAAATCTACAGCAAAATTCCCAGAAGTAATAAATTACTTTAGTGAAGTTGCAGGGTACAGGATCATACGAAATCAGCTGTATTTCTATAGGCTAGCATTCAAGAAGTGAAAACAAATTAAACATACAAGAACATTTATAATCATCCAAAGAAAGAAATATAGTGTAAATCTAATAAAATAATCTAATCTAATAAAATAAGTGTAAATCTAATAAAATATGTATAGGATTTGGCATGCTAAAAGCTACCAAATGCTGATGAAAGAAATCAAAGAAGACCTCAATAAGTGAGAGACATACCATATTCATAGATCTGAAGATGAGGTATAGTCAAGATATCAATTCTCCAACGTTTGACCCGTAGGTTTAACATGATTCCTTTTAAAATTTCGGCAAGGTTTTTTGCAGCTGTAAACAATACACTTCTAAAATTTTTATAGAGACATAGGAATCAGAATAGCTAGAACAGTTCTGAAAATGAAGACTAAAGTGCATTTCACTGACCGCTCCTATTTTCTGCTCTGCGACTTCAGCCCCTGGCCATAGCTGATTGGGCAAAGAGGAGCTGATCCATTAACTGGCCCGTGATCCAAAAAGACAGTTCAAAGGAAAACTCAGGACTAAAAGAATTCCAGATCTTGAGCATTTGAACAGGGAGAAGCAGCTATCGTGGCTATGAAAGTGGGTCTGGAAGTTCATGTCCAGTTAGGATAAAGGAAACAAAGGTCATAGACAAGGTGAAATTAAAGAGGAACAAACACTGGTAGTAAGCAAGGGAGCACGGCAATCAAGAGGAAACAGGCAGTGCATGGAGAGACCCAGAAATCATGATAGAGACAGCCCCCGAGGGAATAGCTTTTGATCCTTGTGGCTTTCCAGCTTTCATAAAGCCCAACTGTGCAATGGTTCCTGCTCTTGGATTTCTGTGGGATTCCTCAGAGTATTTATATATCTCCTCTTTCTGGGCTCGCCCAATCTGGGCTGTGTCTTCTGTACCCAAAGAGCTGAACTGACACGGTGCAGTAAATAGACATCTCTCCCATTTAAAAAGAATAATACAATGGAGGTGGCAAGAAGTGAGCATTTGCTGTATCTTGTCCCACTGTTCTTTCTTCTCCGCCGCCTTCTCAAAATTAGGCCTTGTTCTCCTGCCAGCTTTTTTGGCTTCTGATCAAGTGAATACCCCCAAAGTCAATTCAGGGGAGGAAAGAGCTCCTCAGGGGGTCGGCCTCCTGTTAGCCCCTGGTGTGCTGTGGGGGGACTTGAGCTATTCAACAGCTATTCAGTCGTTTTGTGGAGAAGAGAGAAGAATGGGGTGTGCCCAGAGTCTTTTCTTCTGAGTAGCTTTTAAAATATCCTCTTACTGATGGTACTGTGACAGGGAGAGCAAAGTTGCTTGGCTGTGTATGAAAAATAAGTGGGAGAAGCAGCCAGATGGGATGTATATTGCCTGGGTGCTAGGGGGGTCCAAAGAGTTGGATTCTGGTCTTGCCTCTGTTACTCAGTACTAGGTGCATGTCACTTTATTGGGGCTTGGTTTCTCCATCTGTAAAGTGGAGGATAACAACCATTTAATATGAAAAACATTCATAAATCACAAAGAAACTGTAGTTGTTCCAGCATGGGATGTGGCTTCTGTTTACATCTCCCTCCTCTCTCCTCCTTGCTCCCTTTACCTTGGTCATGCCGGCTTCCTTGCTGTTTTATGAAATGTGATGGAGCCTGTCTCTGGGCCCTTGCACTAGCTCTTCACTTCACCTAGATATAATTTCCACAGATACTCTCATCTCCCTTTTACCTAGGTCTCCACATTTATGTGTCCATTTCCTTTTGTCTGTTTGTCTTCCTAGAATGTAAGCATGAGAGGAACAGGGGCTTGTTTGGCTCACCACTATACCAGTAGAGCCTGGAGCATAATTATGGCTCAATAAATATTTGTTGGATCATTAAAGGGGATATGTCTGGACTGGATATCTAGTACTGCTTCTCTAAAGAAATACCTTCCTTGGGGCATCTGGATGTCTTAGTTGGTTAAGTGTCTGACTCTTGATTTTGGCTCAGGTCATGACCTCAGCATCATGAGATCCAGTCCTGCATTGGGTTCCACACTCAGTGTGGTCTGCTTGAGATTCTCTCCTTCTCCCTCTGCCTCTCATCCCTACCTGTGCACTCTCTCTCTCTCTCAAATAAATGGAGAGAATCTTAAGCAGGCTTCACACCCAGGGCAGAACTCTACTTGGGGCCGCATCTCATGACCCTGGGATCATGCCTGGAGATGAAATCAAGAGTCTGATGCTAAACCAACTAAGCTACCCAGGCTTCCCTGCTGCAAAAGTGTTTAAAGGAATTTAAAAGAATTCTTTATCATCATTTTCTCCTCCTCCTTCTTCATCACCACCATCATCATCACCATCACCATCATATTAATAGTCAATGAAAACTAAGTGTTTTCTGTGTGCTTTGCATTCTACTAAATGCTCTGTAACACTATTTTAAAAATTCACAACAACTCTATGAAGTATATCTGTATTATTATTATTTTCATTTTAGAGATGTGGAAAATAGATTTTAGGAAAGATAAGTAACTTCTGTAAGATCTCACAGCTAGTAAGGGTCAGAACTGCGTCTCTAACTCTGGTCTGTGTGACGGGAAGCCCACCATTGCTCAGGAATCTAGCACTTGAAATGTACCATGAAATGAAGACCCATTTGTGGTTAAAATGAGTCTAAGCTAATAGGAGTATCGTCAAAACTACTGATCAAGGGCTGTTTGTCTTCAGGACAGGGACATAAAAAAAAGAAATTAACATTCACAAAGCAATTTCTCTGTACCAGGACTAGGTTGGGACTATGACATAATACAATGATCCCTTCTGGTTAGTTATTTTGGCTGGGAGACTAAGAAGCAGAAGAGGTTCACTCCTGGTGGTTAAAGAACTTTTGATAAAGTGAGGGTGGTCATGATTAATTATTTGCATTGGTAAAGTAATCTTTAGAAATACTCTGTAGCATTCCACTCTGAAAAGTTGGGTAAATCCACAGAACTTCCAGTGCCACCTTTAAATTCTTTGGGTTTAGGCTCAAAATGGCTCCACCTCAGTGCCTGAGAGGTCAGCTCCTGACAATGTCTTGACCTTTCAAAACCTTGGTCCTGCCTCTGGATATCTTTTAAAAGGATAGATGCCCAGGGGCATCTGGGTGGCTCAGTTGGTTAAGCCACTGCCTTCAGCTCAGGTCATGATCCTGGAGTCCTGGGATCAAGCCCCGAATCAGGCTCCAGCTCCACGGGGAGTCTGCTTCTCCCTCTGACCTTCTCCTCTCTCATGCTCTCTCAAATAAATAAATAAAATCTTAAAAAAAAAAAAAAAAAAGGATAGAGGCCCAGGATTCCATCTCAGCAACCCTGAGTCAGAATCCTCCTGGGTTCTACCTTCCCTTTTTATGGTAAATCTGTTTTCATGAATTTCCTTTACATACTGTGCAAATATGTGTCTTCCAACAAGTCATTCTGTACATGTCATCGTCTGTCTTTGCACATGCTGTTCCTTCTATCTAAAATTAATTAATCCACCTTCTGCATCAAGTTATTTCAAAAAAATTCTTCAAGCACACTTTATCCAGAGCCTTTCCTCATTTCCTTGGGAGTTTTAAATACCTTTCAGTAGCAGAGTGGTTAATCAAAAGTATATTTTCTAGAGGCAGACACCCTCAGTGTGAATTGTAGTTCCAGAATTGGGCAAGTTATTTCACCTCTTTATGTTTTCGTTCCTCATCTATAAAATGGGGATAATGACACATCCTCACAGGTTTTCTGTGAGCAGAAATGAAGTAATTTATACAAAGAACTGAGTCCAAAATCTTATTCAAAGTAAACATTAAATCAATAGTAGACAGCTGGGATTTCCATTGCACTGTATACAAATTTCCATGTTATTATTTATCACTCAATACCATAGTACTGATTTATGTTCTCCCACATTAGAGTATAAGTTTTTAAGAACAGGGAAAATTGTAGAGGACTTTACAGTGTGAGCACCTACATAATGTCTTTAATAAAACACAACTGACCCTAGAACAATGAAGGGATTATGGGTACAGAGTCAAAAATCCATCTATAACTTTTGGCTCCCCAAACTTTACTAAGAGCCCACTGTTGGCTAGAAAGCTTATCAATAACACAGTCAATGAACACCTATTTTGAATGTTATATGTGTTCTTACAATAAAGTAGGCTAGAGAAAAGAAAATGCTATTAAGAAAATCAAAATACACTCACACTACTGTACTCTGTTTACCAAATAATCTGCATATAAGTGGACCCACACAGTTCAAACCTACGTTGTTCAAGTATCAAGTGTGTAAACACTCAGCAATATTAATTGATTACATGATGAGATTTCATTACCTTCCTAATAAGTGGTGTTTTTGTAGAGTGGAGAGCATAAGGGTTTAAGGTGGAACATACCTTGGATGAATCCAGGCTATGTTATTTGGAATAATTTAGCTTCCTTTATTAGTCAACGTGGGCTGCTGTGACAAAATGCCCATAGAGTCTGATAAATGACAGACATTTATTTCTCACAGTTCTGGACAGGGATGTCTAAGATCAAGATGCCCACAGATTTGGTTTTCAGTGAGAGCTTTTCTCCTGGCTTGCCTTCTCATTGTATCCTCACATCCTGGAGGGAGAAAATTCTGTCTCTTCCTCTTCTTATAAGGCCCATAATCTCATGGGGGGAGCTCCATCTCCATGACCTCATCTATACCTAATCACCTCTGAGTGGCCTCACTGCTTAGTACCATCATTTTGGAAGTTAAGGCTTCAACATCGGAATTTTGAGGGGAAATAAACATTCAGTCTGTTATGCCTCCCTGAGTCTCCATTTCCTCACCTGTACTCATCCAGACTATTCGATGCAGATTAAAACAGGTAATATTTGTGTAATATCTGGCACACTACCTGATCCAGAGAAGACCCCCTGATAAATGAAGGCTTTTGATTATAACCTAAGAAAAATGCATGGCAGAATTATTCATATGCATGTAGATCTCAGAAGCTTTAGAATTGGCATATATATGTGTGTATACATACATACATATATATGTATTTTTGCATATACACATACACACACATATAAATTATATATGTGTATAATTTCCTAAGTAAAAACTGATTGTTTATAGTTTCATTATATATTTCAGAATTCAAAAACTCCTTTGTTTTCTGAGGGAAAAAATGACCATTGTTTTTTCTTACTCAGGAAAAAAACAGTCTTTGTGGGTACGTGAATAGATGTTTCCATGTCCATCCTGTCTATGTTTTATGGGGACACTTTGTCTATCCTACAGTGGTATACATTAAGGAAGTGTTAAAACACACACACACACACACACACACACACAAAACTTAATACTCCTGAAAACTTTTTGCATGTGTTTATTCCCAAGAATCATTCCTGCTTTGCAACGTATGTTTTTTTCAGCACAAACATCTTACACCTAACAGCAGGGAATGAAGTGTTGATAAAAGAATGTTCTTCAAGGGCATGAAATAGGTAGATTCCTGGGGTTCCTTTTCCTCAGCCCTGTGAACCGGGGCTGGGGATCTGGAGACCTGAGTCTGTGGACTTGTGTTAATATTATAAAATCTCATCACAACTTTGGGTGCCATATTAGTTCTTCCATACATTATTTCATCTCATGTCTTAGAAAATTGTGTATTCCTTAAGAGCAGAATATTCTTCTCACTATTCCCAGTAGCTACCACAGAGCTTGGAACATGCCTAGCTCTGTGGGGTGGTGGGGAGAAAACCGAACCACAGTGAGTCAGGTCAGGGGATCTGAGAACAAAGAAGGTTTGTGGGCAACGGGTTTTTATTAGAATACCATGTTTACTTGGAGGGTCCCCTATTTTAAAAAAAATGGAGAGGGCCCAGGAAAGAAAAACCAATTGATTGAAAGAATTTAATGTGGATTATTTAGCTACAGGTTTTTTAAGACTTCACTTAACCCAGGGGGAGGAAAATTGCTTTGCTTCAATGCCATGCATTTTTCATCTGTTTATGTTTCAAGAGCAAACCCAAATTGGATTCTCTTCAGGGCCTGGAACTCAGTGGGTGCTCAGGGAATATGTGTGGAATGAATGATTCAGTGTTTTCCTCCTGGGTTGCCGATTTCTGGCTAGCCAAGAAACTGTCTTCCTCTTTTAAGGTCTGGGCTATGCTAAGAGGCTGGAGGGACACACGAAGGAAGATGAATTTGTAAACGAGGTATAGTCACTCTATTCAGTATTAGGGAAGATGTTTCTACTGAATGGTGTGTGTGTGTGTGTGTGTGTGTGTGTGTAAGTGTGAAGGAATAATGTTAGAAAAAATATTTTTGGACGCAAATCATTTCTAAACCACGAGTTGATGTGACACAGCCTTAAAAGAGCAACTGAAAGTATTGTTGGGGTGGGGTTGGGGCCACTAGGAAAGCATCTGAATGGCTTGAGTGACCAGGTAGGGGACCTGGAAACTTGCTCTGCGCGGTTGCCTGTCATTGCTAGTTCGCTGTTGCCCTCTGCTGGTAAAACTGTTGTCATCCCAGGAAACCACAAATCTGGAGTTCCTAGATTCCCTTTTATACTGGGGAGTCCAGGCCCTTCATCGAATAGGAAAATGACACTAGTGCTGAGGAACAACAGTGGCAACAGGAGATACGGCAAAGCCTCTGCCAGGAGACACTGAGTCTCACAACTAAGAGGATGAATCGTACGGTTTCGTCTTTCATGCTCTGCTCACTTGCTATGATTTCTCTCTTGGCTTTGTGTTGGCATAATGAGGGGACCCAGACAGGACTAAAACACCTCTCTATACTGGGGGGGGGGGTCTCTCATCAAATGTGGGGAACAAGAGGATATTCTGAAGGTAGACATCACTGTAACATAGAGCAGATTGTGACCTGGGCCACAGCTGAGGCTCTGATAAAAAGCTTGTGTGTCTTTTTTTTTTTTTTTTAAGATTTTATTTATTTATTTGACAGAGAGAGAGAGAGAGAGAGATCACAAGTAGTCAGAGAGGCAGGCAGAGCGGGAGGGGGATGAAGACTCCCTGCTGAGCAGAGAGCCTAATGCGGGGCTCCATCCCAGGACCCTGAGATCAGGACCTGAGCCGAAGACAGAGGCTTTAACCCACTGAGCCACCCAGGTGCCCCAAGCTTGTGTGTCTTTAATGCAAAGAAAGATGACATCTGCTTTGCAAGAGGTAGGCTGGAGACTGGTGAGGGTGAGTCTCCATGAAATAGATAGCATTTAAACTGGGGACTTGAAGGATAGGTGAGATTATTTTTTAAAAAATATCTTTTTATCATGAAAGTAGAATATGTTCATTGTCAAAAGAAATTAAATACTGGCTAACAAAAGCGTGAAAAATCCCAGCACTCAGAAATAATCAGTTACAATTTTGATCTATGGATTTGTTGTTACAAAGTTGGAAGTATACTGAAAGTAACATTTTGTATCCTCTCTTTCTGATTTTTACACTGCATGAACATTTTCCCAATGTTACTGATTAGTTTTTGAAACTGTGCTATTTTATGGGGGAGTATTTCAATGTGTAAACGTGAGGATAGGATTCCCAAACAGCATGAGCCAAGGCATATGGCTTGTACAGCACAAGGATTGTTCATTCTTTACTAATTCATTTCAGAAATATTTTTTGGACACATGCAACCTCAGAGACACGATGTGCAGAACTAACTCTGTCTTTGGCAGACGTTAATTAGGTCATCATAGAAATAACTAAAATTTCATCTGGGGTAAGCACTATGAAGAAGTGTGCGGCATTATGTAAGTGTACATTAGAAAGAGCAGAAGTAGTCACAGAGGTCTGGGAAGGCTTGCCTGAGTAAGGAGTAATTGAGCTCAGCACCATAGCAGTTAAGTAAAGAATCCCAGGAGGAGGCAACAAATGCAAAGTCGCTTTAGTAGGAGTAGGGATGTTGAAGACAAGAAACTGAAAGATGGAGAAGAATGAGTGCAGAGACTTGACCTGGGATGAGGTTGAAGTAAGTAGGGCTTGACCGTGGAGAGCATTTCAGACCTGGTGAAGAACTTTTGTCATTTCGTATGAGAACTCTGGAGAACTATTGAAATGTCTGAAGCCAAAGTGGAGAGGTGTGGGCCAAATTTGTTTTTTCAAAAGGTCTCCCTTAAAAGGTAGAGAGGTTAGGAGGGAACAAAAGTAGATGTAGGCAAAATGGGTCTAGGTGACTAGTAGCCAGACTTAGTAAGAGGGTGACTGTGATAGTCTAAGCAGGAGATGAGGGAAGACTTGATCCAGTCAAGAGGAGGTCAAGGTCAAGATGGAGATAAGTGGGTGGTGTTGAGAAATATTTTGGGCATCAAATGTTTAGGACCTGGCAGATGAGGTAAGGAAAGGGAGAGTCCAGAAGGACTCCCTCCTATGTCTCTGGCTTGCATAACTGGAAGGAGGGTTCTTCGCCAGGATGGGAACACTGGAGGAGGACAAGGTTTGAAAGGGACAGTAATGTGTGTTTTCTCAGGAGAAAGGTTTCCCAGAGAGAACAGTCCCAGGAGTGGTATATATCATCATGTCACCTCCTTCCAGAAGTGGGTTTTACCACATTCTCATACCACCTGAAGGACCCTCTCTTTGGAGGTGGATGGTACTGGGAAGAAAGCCAATACCATGGCTGGGTTTTATGTCTCTACTTTGTCTTTAAAACGAAGGTAATAACATCTAGTCCAAAGAGTTGTTGTGAGGATTAATAGGACCATCAATATCCAAGGACTTTGTAAATCTCCACAATATTTCACTGTTACTCCTATCCCTATATTTGTGGTGGATACTGTTGCCAACCCAACTTCAATTATGTTAATATTGGGGATATGAAATTCAATGTTTTTTCCATGAGTTATTTGGGGAAAAAGGTGCGATTGAAGTCTAAATAAATACATATACCACCCAGGAGCTAGAGATGTGGCCCCAAACTATTTATAAATCTGTGTGTTTACTTGAATTCAGACTTTCCCGACATGTAAATTATGCAAAATCTGTGTCACAGCAGAGCACTCTGTGTTCCTAAAAAGAATTCTCTTTTTTCCCAAATCCTTTACCTTTTAAAATAAATCTCATTATGGAGTGCTGACATTTTCAGTAAAACCATTCAACCAAAAGCTGTGGTTTTTTTAGACTAAAACCAAGTCTGGTTTATTAGGCAGCAGCTTTTAACTTGCTGCTAAGTAGATGCAAGCTATTTAGAGAAATTTATGTAGATATCCGATAAGACATTTCAGAGTCCCCAGTCTCTTTCTGATTAAGACTGAGAGTGTTAAACAGATCATCTAGAATTCCTTCCTTTTCCCAGTGCGTCAGGAGTTGAGTATGGCAGTATCGTTGAAGTGGAGGGACACTGGCGAAACAGGATTTAAACCAGATCTCTCAGACTCTGCATCACTGATTCTATTACCATATTCTAGTTGACTGACTTCAGATGTGACTTTCTTCAAAGGGTTGTGGGGGATGTAGAGCTAATACTCATACCACATTATGGCTACCTTACAACAGGACCTCTATCAATGATCCCAGCCTTCTTGTTTTTCCTTTTTCTGCTTTTCTCTCTTTTCTTTTCCTCTATCTTTTTTTCTCTTTTTTTACATGTCTACTTTTCCTTGCACTAATTTAATTCCTGGCTTGTCTTGCCTGTCTGGGTTTAGGCTATGCTGTACTGAGGAAAGGCATATATCTGGGTTGCCCAAAATTCCTTAGGGACTGAGGTCCCCGCCGCTGATCATAACAGCTGACTTTATAGAGCACTGATTGAGAATCATTTCCCCTAATCCTCTCCCCAAACTTAGGAGATGAGTGCTAGTATTGTCTCCATTTCACAGGTAAGGAGCAGGAGCCAAAGACAGGTTAAATATCCAATCCTACAGAGTCAGTAAGTTATAGAGCTGGAAGTTTTACCTCCGCCCTCATCTAGCCCAACAACCTTCAAAATTTTTGATTAGCACTCATTTATTCACTCAACAGGAATTTATTTATTGTAGGCTATTTGACAGGAGCTGGATAGAGTCTCTACCTTCTTGAAACACACACACACACACACACACACACACACAATACTGAGCTCACACTGACTGCCACTGTCCTCCCTCTGTATTTTGGTGTCCATTCTGATCAGTCAGTGTCCACATGGTACTTACTTCTAAACGTTTTACATATCATTCCTCCTTACAAAAAGCAATGGGTCCAAAAAAGAAGGAGGATCAGGATGCTTTGAGAGAACATAATGGAGTGCCACGTTTATATAGAAACTGAAGAAATCCTCTTGCATGAGGCATTTGACCTATAAATCATAGGACAGTTAGGGCTCTTAACCTGTTATGAGATAATGCTACAGTCCGTGGGATTTGCTTCTAACTTGGATTCGCTCCTAAGATCAAAGAGATGCTATTTAATAAAATAAATAGGGGAGTGATGTCATTCTGTTTGTATTTTAAAAATAGCACTGTGGTTACTGTGTGAGAATGGATGGGAGTAGGGTGTCCTTTCTGTCTCTACATTAGACTGATTTTGTGTAGTGACAATTCAGGTATGAATCAGTCACAGATCACCCTTTTCAAGTCACCTAAGGAAAACAAAACATGTACGAAATAAATCTAATAAAAATTGTGAGTGTTATATCCTAAAGACTATAGTAGATAGACAGAAAAATTGCTGTGAGTGAGAGGATTTCCAGACCATGTGCATTTTCTTCTAACCAGACAGCATTGCTTGGATTTCTTCTGTTTTCTCTGGTGGAGATTCTTTTGGAGTCAGAATTTTCCATTCGTGCCCTGAAAGGCTCTCAAAGCCAAAGCAAATCAATTTAATAAACACTTATCTAGTGTCTACTTTGTCCTTGGCTCACAAGAACACCAGTTCACTTGTTCAAGGATATGATAGGATGAGTAGATGACTTGTGGGGGAGGGGGTCAGTGCACCTGTCTCCATTTTATCTTCACTCAGTGACATAACTTTTGGGGATTAGAAAAAATTAGTGTGCAGTGAGTACAGTTTGTAGTAAGAACTGAGTTGGGGAATAAAACCAATGTTTTGGTGTCCTTGGAGGAAGATGAAGGTTTTCTAGTGAACAGGAAAGATAGGAAGGAACATGAATCAGGTGTCTGTCAACACACTACAAGCTTGTCATTCCCCTCATGGATCCCTTCATGGGTCCTCATCTCTGAAATCATATTCTTTCTGCAATCTTCCATCTTCCCTACTCCCTTGGTCATGGAACTGGACTGAGAGAGAGAGGATGGCATTAGGTATCCCTCAATCCCTCTTCTGAGGTGATCAAATCTCCCTATTTTCCGTGTTAAGTAGAGACATTTCAGGAGTGCCATTATCTTTAACTTGGAAAGACCATGCCATTAACTCATATCCTCTGTGATGATTCCTACAGGATAGACCACTGGAACAATGAGAAGGAGAGGATTTTGCTGGTCACAGACAAGACCCTCTTGATCTGTAAATATGACTTTATCATGCTCAGCTGTGTGCAGTTGCAGCGGATTCCCCTGAGCTCTGTCTACAGAATCTGCCTGGGCAAGTTTGTCTTCCCTGGGATGTCACTGGACAAGTGAGTGTGATGTCTTAGATTTGGAATAGTGGTTCAGTGGGGGCGTGTCACATAGGGAGTCAATTGCAAAGTTGAGTTTAGTATGGTAAACTGGGTGAATCCATAGGAAAAAAGTGAAGCTCTACAGTTGATTTCATCAATTATTGAGTTTCTACTGTGTGTCAAACACCAGGGATACATCTTTAAGTAAATTTGTACTTTAATATGAGAGCATGAGAAACAAATGGTTGAATGTAAAAGTGGATGGAGCTGTGGGAGCGTGGAGGAAAGATTCTCAACCTAATTTGTGAGGCAGAGAATCAGAGAGGCTTTTCTGGAGAAGGATTTTAGCCTACATTTGATGTTGGGTGCAGTTAGCCAAAGAAGGAGAACAAAAATTTAACATTCCAAGCTGAAGGAACAACACAGCCAAAGGAGTAGAGGTGGGAAGAGTGTAATGCCTTTGGAAATTGAAATTATTCAGTAAGTTGAGCAGACAGAATCTATGATGGTTAATAGCTCTTCTTAAAAGAAGTCTCTTTGAGCTCTGCTCTGGCAGCTTAGGGGAGATGACATCAACCATCTCAGTGATGTGTTGGCATTCACGATGATACTTTCTGTTTTTTTTTTTTTTTTTCCCAATGGACCTTTCAATTTTTTTTTTGGTTTATAAGAACTTGCTTTTCATTTTGTTAATTTTCACTCTCATTTGATTTTTATTTTGTTGATTTCTGCTCTTTGATTTATTTTTTTCCCCATTCTCATACTTACTTTTTGGTTTACCTTTCCTTTCCTTTCTTTTTTTTTTTTTTAACTTATTAATTTGAAACCGAAGGGTATCAATTTTAGCTCTTTCTTCTTTTCTGTTATGAGTGGTTAAAGGTCTAGATTTTTTTCTAAGGACTGCCTATACTGGACCTCATAGATTTTGACATATTGTGCTTCTATTATCATTCAGCCAGAGGTAGTCTCTAATTTTTCTTGTGATTTCTTCTTTGAACCATGACTACTTTAGAAATTGTTTTGGCATTTTCCAAATATTTTGAGTTTTCTTAAGATTTTAATATTTAATTTTAGCTTATAGAACATATGGCCTTGATTTTAATCTTCACAAATATATTGAGACTTCTTTTACTGACTGAACAGTAGTACATCTTTGTGAATGATCTTGTTCATTGGAAAAGAATTCTGTACATAGTTTTCTATAAATATCATTTAGTTCATTATATTTGACAGCACTGTTTAGGTTATCTATATTTTTACAGATTTTTGTCTAGCTTTTTATTGGTTATTGAGAAAGGGATGGTAAAATCTATCATCATGGAGTTTTATTGTTGCTTCTTTAATTTTATTATTCTTTGCTTCATGTATTTTGAGAGTCTTTTATTAAGTACATATACATTTATAATTAATATGTCTTCCTGAAAAATTGAGCTTTTTTTATTATGAAATATTTGTTCCTCTTTATCTCTACCAGCATTCTATGTGTTGAAGTTTATTTTTATATTTAATTTTATTTTATCCACTCCATCATTTTAATACTTTTTTGCATAGTAAATCTTTTTTTAATCCATTTACTCTCCACATCTTTATATTCCAGCTACATTTCTCTTTTTTTAAAAGATTTTATTTATTTATTTAACACAGAGAGAGGAGAGAGAGCACAAGCAGGGGGAATAGCAGGCAGAGCAGGCAGAGGGAGAAGCAGGCTCCCCACCGGACAAGGAGCCTGATGAGGGACTTGATCTCAGGACCTCAGGATCTCAGGATCATGACCTGAGCTGAAGGCAGCTGCTTAATTGACTGAGCCACCCAGGTGTCCCCAAACCTCATTTCTTATAGAGATCACATAATTGAATCATGCATTTAATCCATTCTGATAATCTCTGCCTTTTAATTGGAGTGTTAATCCTTTTACATTTTATATAATTTTAATTTGATTGAAGTTGAGTCTACCTATTACTTGTTTTCTGTTTCCCCTTTCTAGTTTTATTTCTTTATCCCCTTTTCAACAGTCTTTTTAATTATTTAAATCTTACTAATTCAATTTTAATATTTCTGTTGGCTTTTTAGCTATAACATTTATGTTATTTTGTGATTACTTTAGGCAGAATTTCTTAACATCAGCACTATTTACATTTTGGACAGGACAATTCTTTGGTGTGGAAAGCTATTCTGTGCATTGTAGGATGTTTAGCAGTAACTCTGGCTTATACCCACTAGATGACAGTAGTACCCTGCTTCTGTTATGACAATCAAAATATGTCCCCAGACATTGCCAATGTACCCTAAGGGCAAAAGCACTCCATATTGAGAACCACTCCTGAAGGAATTATATTGTAAGTATTTAATTTTTCACAGTCTACTTAGAGTTAACCTTTTAATGCTATATTTCAAACATAGAAACCTTGTAAACATTTTGTTCTAGGAATGTAAATGTTGGATATGGTATGATAAAGTTGGTGTGGTCACAGGCGAAAATGAGAAAGCAGCTTAGAAGAAAGAAGTTTATTATACTCACAGATCTAAGATAGGAGGTCACCGTATGTCACATAGGGCCACAGGGGAATTCACCAGTGTCAGTCAGGAGGCTGAAAGGGCAGGAGCAATGAGAGAAATTTGACCATGGCCTTTACTGGAGTTAGGAAGGGCAAGGCATGACAGGGTAATTAATTTGGGGATTGGCTAGTTTTAATAATTTTGGTGGACTTAAAGCCATAGGAGTAATCCATTGTTTCTTAGTTCCTGACCCTGGATTAATAAAGGCAGAAGAATGTTGCCTCTGGGGTGTATGGACCAGATAGAAGAGGTATGACTCTGGGTTGTTTTATATGCATATCAATGGTGTACTCTGGGTTGAACTATCTCTAAAAATTAACTATTTCCAAGAGTTTATTGCCCAAGAGGAGTTGTCTCTCCCCAGACAGAAAGTCTCCCTTAATATATAAAAACATCATAATATACATTAAAATATATACCTACCTTCATACATACACATATACAATATGCATGTAGCACTATTTACACCCTCTCCTCACTGAACTTCATGGTGCTGTTGTCATGCATATTACTTGTATGTGCATTTTAATCCCCCCACAATAATGTTATAAACTTTGCTTTAAGAAATTATATGTGGGGCACATGGGTGGCTCAGTTGGTTAAGCATCTGCCTTTGGTTCAGGTCATGATCTCAGAGTCCTGAGATAGAGCCCCACATCAGGCTTCCTGTTTAGCAGGGGCGGGTCTGCTTCTACCTCACCTGTGCTTGCTCTCTTTCCTCTCAAATAAATAAATTAAATATTTTTTTAAAGAAATTACATGTATTTCAAAGAAATTAGTTTATATAACTGTATCTTGTATTTAAATAGATATTTTCATTTCTGATACTCTTCATTTGTTCCAGAGGACTTAGATTTTTTTTGATGCCATATGCCCTCCATATGAAAAATTATTTTTTTATTCCTTGTACTGCAATCTGGTTATATATATATATATATATATATATATATATATATATATATATTTTAAACATCTTTATTTAGACTTCATTCTTGAATGATATTTTCTCTAGTTAGAGAATTCTGACTTGACATTTTCTTCTCTTTCAGTACTCTCGTGATGTAGTTCCACTGTCTTCTGGCCTCCATAATTTCTGAAGAGAAGTTCATAATTATTTGAACTGCTATTCTGTGTATTCTTTAGCTACTTTCACACGTTACTTTTATTTTTACTTTTCAGAAGTTTGACTGTGATATGCCTAGGAATGTGTGTGTGCATGTATGTATTTGGGATTCCCCGAGCTTCTTGCATTTAAAATTTGTATCTTTCAACAAATTTGGAAAATTTGGGCTTATTACCTTTTAAAACTTTTTTTGTCCCATTCTCTGTGTTTTTTCTCCCTAATATTTCAGTTATATGTATAATAGAAATTTTGGTATTATCCTACAGGTATCTGAGTCTCTATTTTTTCTGAGTCTCTTCTCTGTCTCATCTTCATACTGGTAATTTCTATTAATGTAACTTCACATTTACTGACATTTTTCTTTTTCATTCCATTCTGCTATTAAGTCTATCAAGTATTTTTTTTTCACTTCAATTGTTCTTTTTGTTTTAAAACATCCATTTTGTTCTCTTTTATATTTTCTATTTCTCTTAAAATACTTCATATATTTTCTTTTCTTTATGGGTATATTTTCCTTTATCTTACTTAACATAATTACAATAATTACTTTAAGTTCTTCCTGATAATTCCAACTTAAGGGTCATTTCAAGCTTATGGGTCATCAATGGATTGCTTCCATTGATGGTCCTTTTTAAGGATAGGTCATAATTTGTTGATTATTTGTATACTGATTACTTTCAAATTTATTCCTCCTGGCATTGTGGAGACTTCCTTTATTTACTCTCTAATGCCATAGGTAGAATATTTATGGGGAGGAAGATGGGTCTTTTGGGTTTTATTTTGTTTTGCTTTTGTTTTGTTTTTTGGTATTTTGTGTAGAATTTCTAGTTGTTATCTTCAAAAGAGCTAGTCTGCTGGGCATCTATGCCTAGATATTGAATTTCTACAAATGCTTTTATAGAAAGCATCTTTGAAGATAATATTTTTCTCCTTAGATCTGATTAATAGCATGAGTACTGTCACACATTTCTTAATATTGAAACATTTTTATATATTCAAGGTATAAGTCCACTTGGAATTATTATGTTATAATTTAATATTCTATTGAATATTCATTGCAAGTTTTAAAAGTGTTTTTCATATCAATATTCATAAATTTGATTGATATTTAGTTGTCTTCTATTGGGCTCTCTTTGCAGATTTTGGTAATTATATTAAAAGACAATGTTTCCCCTCCCCTTCTTGATTTTTACTAAATAAAGAAATGGCTTTATCTTTTACTAAGATGATTGGTATATTTCACCTATGAACATGACTGGACCTGGTGCTTTTTAAGGGGAAGTAGCACTACAACTTTCTCAATTCTCTCTATCATATTGTCATGTTTAGATATTCTCTCTATTTATAGCTATTTTCTTTATTTTTTACTAGAAAATCATTCCATTTCATTTAGGTTTCTAAATTTTCATTGAACTTAGAGAAGTAAGAAGACAGATGATTAAAGTAATAATAAAAGATTATTTTATATGTAATGCTTTTTTTCCTTACATAGGTAATTGAGTAGCTAATAGTTAGTTGATTTCAAAATACCACCTCTTGAGTTTACTTGTTCATTTTCCCATTTATTATTTTTTATATTTATTTGTATTTCCTGTTGCTCTATTTGTGTATATTCTGTTGTGTATTTTGGAACTTTTTCACTTAAAGTTTATTTAGAGTTATTTTGTATTAAATGCATAAATCTTACGAATGTTAAATTTTCTTTAATTATGCTTTTCTAGATATAATGTTTTATTATATTTCATATACCCTTTTGTTTTTGTTTGCTTTATTTTTGATTCAAGGATATGACTAAGGTAACTTTTTTTTTAAGTTAGAAGGGTTTTTACTCCTTTGTGATATATTATTAATTTCTAGATGTATACATTGTTTTTAGAGACTGTCTTCTCTATTTCTGTGTTTTTGGATTTACTGAATTTTTTACATTTAAATAGTTAATTTTTAACCACATTTCATAAGTACTTGAATGTGCAGTCTCTGTTTCTGTGTATAGAACCTGATGACTGGTATTTTGATCCACTATCATTATGTTATATATGTCTTCTCTGTCTTTGCCCATTAATTAATTAACCAATTATTATTATTTTTTTGGCTACTTGATCTGTCATAGACTAAGAGTGGAGAATTAAATTTTCCTTAATTACTATGTTTTTTTTTCTTTCATGACTTTACATTATGAATATTGATGCTGTCTTATTTAATGTAGGAACACTTACAGAATTTGATATTTATTTTAGATTATAATCTTTTCCTTATAAATTTTATCTTCTTTAGTGCCTTGCCTGTTTTTGTTCTTGTCTGGTGAATATTGTAAAACTTAAGTTGGTTTTCTTTGCATCTTCTTCATATATATTTACCTAGTTCATACTATAAACCTGAGTCTCTTTGTTTTTCATATGTTCATATATATAACATATGATTGAATTTTGCTTTGTGATCCAACCTGGGTGTCTTTTCTCTAAATTGGTAAGATGAACCTACTTACATATAATGATATGACAATGATAATCTTTATTCTGCCATCTTGATTTTTGTATTGTTATATTATTTTAAATATATTGCCATATTTTCTAGATTTCCTTTGCTTTCCATTGAGTGTATTTTCTCTCTCTTTTTTAAAAAGATTTTATTTATTTATTTTAGAGAAAGAGAAAGAGAACCCTCATGCCTGAGCAGGGGGAGGGAAAGAGGGGGAGGGAGATGGAGAGGGAAAGAATCCCAAGCAGACTCCGTGCTGACAGGGCCTGTCAAAGGCTTAATCTTCTGATCCTGAGATCATAACCTGAACGGAAATGAAGAGTTAGATGCTTAACTGTATGAGCCACCTAGGTGTTCTGAGTGTATTTTTCTTTTAACAAGAAGGTTTATAGTCTATCTTTTTCTATGGGTGGCTAGAGGTATAACTTAGCACAGTATTTTTATCCTAGCCTTTTTGACTAATATCTAGTGACTTCCTAATATAAACCCATTCACATTAGCAAATAAGAACTCATTTCTTTTATCTTCTTTTTGTACTTCTCTGTCATTCACTTTTTAAAAAAATGCCTATACCGATCATTTTTAGTTACTTTAGTGATTATTTAAATAATATGTTTCCACTCGATGTGTTATCTTAAATAGCTTACATTGAACCTCCAAGAAATCTGCATATTCATACTATTCCCACATTCTCTCATCTTTCATCTCCCTTCTTTCATTAGTTTTACCAGACAAATTTCATTTTTTTATGGCATATTTTATTTTATTTCCCACGAGGCACCCAATTATTACCACAGAGAGTTGATGTAATTCCAGCCCTCCTAATTAACTTGTGTGGCTTTCTCCAGATTTGCATTCTGGGGTTAGGGAGAGAAAGCCTGTGCCAGCAGCTGGCATGTTGGTAAATGTAAAGGGCTTTCATGGGCCCCAGGTAGTAGGAACACAGTGTGAGGAAGGCGTGGTGTGGTGTTCTAAGTTCCCCTCAGTTCTCTAGCAAACCTCCATAGCAGATTGCTGGACTAGAAGTGGAGCCTGGGTTTCAGCCCTGATCTTATAGCTGTTAACTTTGTTTCCTCATCTCTCAAAAAAGGTGACATTGATCATCATCCTGCTTCATTAGTAGTCATATTGTAAGGTTCTAATGAGATAGCTTGAAAGCATTTTGTAACATGCCTCCTAGATATCAGCTGTTAACGAGTTCTGATTTTTCTCCCAGATAAGAGCTTTTGTTAACATGGAACTAAGTAGGTTGATTTGATTGTTGTCTTTGTTTCCAAGTCAGTTGGCCCTCCTTGGTTGGACATTAAGTCACCATTATAAGGTCAGAGGTCAGGCAGCAGCTGGCAGAGAAGGAGGAGAGGCAAGGGAAAACCAGCTGCTGAATATTCATAAGCCCATCCCAGAGGAAAACTTGGACAGAGTCAGAGAAAATTCCCTTCTCCTAAGAAAATGCAGTGATTTAATATTAGCCTCCTCTGGCTGTAGGTGGTAATGCTGACCTTGTTTACCAAACAGCTTTACCTCCCCTGTGCCATTTGCCCTTCAAGCCCCAAGAAGAACTAGGCCGAGTGAATACAGTTTAGAGTTGAGGCAAGACAAAAGAGGCTCTTGGATTGGGGCACCCTCTGCTGTTTAGTATCAGAGCTGGGTTTCGAAATCAATTCTTCCAACTCCCTGTCCAGTGTTTATTTTTGGATAAATACTATTTTATTTGCTTCTTTCTCTCTCTCCCTTTCGTCCTTCTTCCCTTCTGGTCCAGTCCTTTCTCTTCCTTCCCCCTCCTCTTCTTATGATCTTGCCTCTGTGTTTTCCATCCTGTCCCTTCTCCTTTCCTCTTCTCCATCCCTCTGGGTGAAGATAATCTCCCCCTGTTAATGTAGCTCTGCTTCTCTTAAGAAGCCACTGAGAGGACTATTGGAACTTAGTGGAATGTGTTCCAGCGAATCCCACATACTGGGGCTTACAAAACAAAGTTGTTTTGTTTTATCCGCTACTTGCCTTTTGGCTTCATGTGAAGGAGAGAGCAATAGCCAGAGAGGACTAGAGGTTGTGGGTTAGGTACTTGTGAGATGAAGGCCAGTTCTCTTTGGATCAGAGCATTAACCAGAGACAAAGTCAGGAAATGGTACGAGACCTGGTTTATGCTCTAGGTCAACTAGTTGCTAGTACATAGCGTTTGTTACTGTTTCTTATCTCAAATGGAGGCCTACACCTTATTTCTATCATTAATGGATTTATTTTCAGATTTTAATTAGAAACCCATTTTCATGATCCTGTTGTGTCTGTAACCTTTCAGAAAAGTAGAGGAGAGGGACACCGCTCAGTGGCTTGGTTGGTTAAGTGTCTATCTGGCTCCATTTTGGCTCAGGTCATGAACTCAGGGTTGTGAGATGGAACCGCATGTCAGGCTCTATGCACAGCTGGGAGTCTGCTTGAAAAGTCTCTGTCTCCCTCTCTCTTTGTTCCTATCCCCTACCTCTCTCTGTCTCTCAAATAAATAAATAAATCTTAAAAAAAAGAAAAAAAGTGGAGGAGAGAGGACTAGGCTTCTGTGAGATTAACCACAGGTTAAAGCTATGACTAATCTTTTTTAAAAAATATTTTGTTTATTTATTTGACAGAGAGAGAGAGATCACAAGTAGGCAGACAGGCAGGCAGAGAGAGAGGGAGGAAGCAGGCTCCCTGCTGAGCAGAGAGCCCGATGCGGGACTCGATCCCAGGACCCTGAGATCATGACCTCAGCTGAAGGCAGAGGCTTTAACCCACTGAGCCACCCAGGTGCCCCAAAGCTATGACTAATCTTAACCATACCGATTTTCTTACTGTTCAACTTTGGACAATGCACTTTAATTCCTGGGCTTTCAATTTCTAATCTATAAAATGTCAATAATAAAAATTCTTCCCAGGCTACCTCATAGATTACTGTCAATTTTAGTGATGAATGTGAGAGTGTTTTGTAAATTGAAAGCTGCTAAAATAAAGTAAGTTGTCACAGAATTCTAGAAATCCATACTTACTTGTTACTCTCTCATTTAAAAAAAATATGCCCACAAGAGCTAATGGTGAGGAAGCTGTGATCTTGAGTGGTCTAGTGACTTGTATGTAAGTAGACAGTGGTGGGGCTGAAAACTTTAGGTCCTCTGACTTCAAATCCTCCGTTTGTCAAGCTCCTGATTCCTACTAGTCCTCAAATGCATTGTCCTTTTTGAGGATAAATGGGCCCCATTTATCCATTTCTTTGCCTCCATTCCTGTCTGAACTTTGTAATGGGGAGGTAGAGAACTCTAGAACTTAGCAGGTTCTGAAGTCAGGCTGCCCAGGGAACCGATCCTAGATCTGCTTACGAGTAATGTATAGGGCAAGTCCCATAGCAGCCTGTGCCTCAGTCTCCTCATTGATAAACTGAAGAGAGTAATAGTATCTATCTCATTGGTATGTGTGGAGAATTAAATGAGATAATACATTTCCAATGCTCAGAAAAATATCTGGTACGAGTGAGCACTCTGGTATGTGATGCAGCAGAAGCAAACCTATTGCTTCTCTAGTAGGTTTGGTGGGAAGATACTAGTTTAGGATTCAGAGACCTGGGTCCTGATGGCTTTCCTGATATGTCTCTGCCCTTTGCTGAGTCTCATTTTCTTCATTGATAAAATCTGTAAGGGTTTTTTGTTTTTTGGTTTTGGGTTTTGGTTTTGTTTTTGGTTTGTGTGTGTTTTTGATATTGAAATTCTGTACCTTTATGGTACTCTATTGGTATAGCGAGTTTTCAAAAGTCATTCATCTTGGAGGGCTAGATGACTTTACCTAATCAATTACTCCTGTGAAAAATGTCTCTACAGAGGTTTTATGCTGGAAAATACTATTTCTGTCACATTGATATGCCAACAAAAGCTGAGCAGGAAGGTCATGCCTCGAAATGTCTTCCTGCAAGAGTAGGCATCGCATATTGATCTCTCCATGCTGTTTAAAATTTGCATTTGGCATAATAGAATGGATAGACTGTGCTGCAGAAGTGAGGCTGGGGAAACTTCCTGTGGAGGTCACCACCACTCATTCTGTCTGTAGAGATGCTGGTGGAAGCAGGAGCTAGAAGCCGCCCCCTGTTGACTTAGTGTCAGCACATACAGGGAGCGGCAGGAGGAGATCCCAGACGTGATTCCATCAGCTCAGCAGTGTTCCCTTGGATCCAAAGGCCAGTGAGCTGCTCTGTACCCCCAGAGTTCTAATTGGGCTTCTTTTTCCCAGACAAGAGCTTCAAAGTGCCTCTGCTCCGCTCTGGGTGAAACCGGCTCGTGGCCCAGGCCAATTCTGCTGTCTCTGCGTCTGTCAGTGTGTTCTAATCACTGTTATAAGTGTGGTTCTGTGGAACACCTTGTAAAATATTTTCCTATTGCTCCAGCAACATCTCCTGTCTAGACAATCTAATTACGAGCACAGAGCAAACAGCTGAAGTCTATTCCGCCCCCAAGGGTTGCCTAACTCCCAGGAGTGGAGGTGGAGGATGGGGGGGCGGTGAAAGGTATTGGTTGCTTTTTGTTGACCTGACCAGAAAATTGAGTGCTCCAGAAGAATTTGGCTAACTTTTAATTAAAAAGAAATGATCTGGTGGAAGCTGGCATTTTGTTGTTTTTCCAAAGTCAGTGGAGGATCAAAGGTACCGATTTATTTCCCTCCAATCGCATCTTTTTCTTGGCTTCAGAGGTGGTTTGTGGTCTTTGCTTTAAAAAAACAAAAAACAAAAAACCAAGAAAACACTGATTTAATAATCTGCTCTCCCAACAGCATGTTGCAAATAGAAGGTGGCCCCCTAAAGGTATGTTCTTTCCAAGTAGTAATTCAATTACATTCAGTGAGTGTTTCCTGAGCCCTGGCCAGGTGGCAGGCATTGAGCATGACAAAATGATGAGACAGGGACTCTGTCCCCAAGATGTTCACAGTCTCACAAGAAGGCAGACCCATACACACTCATGCTTTAAGCAGGCATTATTTAATGCTTCGGTGGAGAGGCAACAGTGTCGTGGGCACAGGAGAGGGGAAAAGAATTTCTACTACGAGGTATGGGGAGGTCTAATGGAGGAGGTGGAATCTGGGCAGAACTTTGTAGGATAAGTCAAATTTGGGCAGAGAGATGGAGAGGAGCAGTGTGGTCCAGGCATAGGTAGGTGAATGCCCAACCGCTGAGATCACACCAAGTCTTCCATGGGGCTTGGTCCTGGCTGTTGGGAAAGTATAGTGGAAGCTTCTGAATGGTTTTGAATAATAATATGAGGAGTTTGGGATTTAGTCATATTAGCATGTAAAGGGATGAATTTTGGGGGGTGGGGAGAAGCCTGAAACCATTGACATTCTGCTCAGGAAGTTAAAGGTGGCAACCCTGTAAGAGATGGTTTGGAAGAGACAGAAACTGGAGAAAGGGGCTGGCTAGGGGACAGATTCTCTAGTGGAGAGAAAGGGGATGGCTAGGGGACAGATTCTCTGATGGAGAGACCTGAACTAGACCAGTGAGTGGCAAAAGGAGGGCGTAGGTGTGAGAAGACTCAGTTGAAGTAGACTCTGATACATGGTGACTGGATTGGATTTTCTTGAGGTGGCAGAGGGAGATGGTGACCATGAGCCTCCAGATGGAAGGTGCTCTTCATGTTTGTTCCTGGGGAGACTGACTGGCTATGGGGCAATGTTTGGATAAAGTGTTCACATAACTGACATTTATTGAGCACTTGTCATGCCGGTTGCTGTGCTGTGTACTGTGATGCCATTGTGATAAAGAGAGTTTCTGCCCCATCAGACAGTAATGAAATCATCATAGCAGTAAGATTAAAATTACAACAGGGATATGCTCTGAAGGACATATATGGGATGTGTGAATTATCTCTTGCCATGTAATGATTTACCTCAGATCTTAGTAGTGTAAAATAAAAAAACATTTATTATCCCTGGGTCAGGGATGTGGGTGAGGCTTAGCTGGATCCTCTCATTCAGGATCTCTCCAATGCTTCAGTCAGGATCACTTGGGCCATGGCATCTCAAGGCTCAATGGGAGAGGATGAGTCTCAAGATTGCTTATGTCAACAGGCTCAGGTCCTAGCTCTATATTGGCTAGAGAAATCAGTTCCTGCCTTGTGAGCCTTTCCCTAAGGCCACTGACAACATGGCTGCTTGCTTCTGTCAGAGAGAGCAAGGGAGAAAGAGAGAGCAAGAGAGGTTGAGCAAGATGGAAGCCACCATCTTTAAGTAACCTAATCTTGGAGGGGACATCTGTTACCATTATGTGATTATCTGTACCACATTCTCCTCGTTGGAGGCAAGTGAATCCAGCTTACTCTCCAGGGGAGGCTGTCACACAAGGGCATGCGTATCAGGAAGCAGGCATTTTTGGAGGCCATCTGAAAGACAGGTAGCCTAAGATCTGAAGGATACCAGAGCATTTATGACAGGATTTGGACCTAACATTGGAGAGGGAAGAGCAGGGAAGGCTTCTCTGAGGAAGGGACTCTGGAGCTGGGGTTGGAAAAGGATGGATAGGCATTGACAAAGTGAAGAGGGTTATGGAGAGAGTGTTCCAGGCAGAGAGAAGAATGAATATGTGCGAAGGAGGAGAGAATTTAGTACCTCTGAAGAACTATGAACAGGCCAGCATGGCCTGCTAGCTAGGAAGGGCCAGAGGGATGCCAACATGGAGATGAGTTCTGTGTTTAGCTGTGGATGAGCTATGTTATTTTGGAGGAGTTAGAGTAATTCTGCTTTTATCTGTCATTTGCGCTGGCATTCACTAGAGAGTGAGGGGGCTCAGAGTTAAAACGAGTTTGAAAGCCCTCGCTCTGAGCTGCAGGACTGTCTCTGGACTGCTGGGAAATGGGTCTGATTCAGTGTACGAAATGAATAAAATTGCCCACTTATCTCTTAGGATAATTACTTATTATGTAATGAGATAATGTTCATAAATCTCCCTGGGCTTTTTGGGGGAAGGTGTTATATAAACATAAGGCTTTATCAGTGATGATGGAAACAGATTTGGGGGATTAAAATCAGATGTGCATGGTGATGCTATGGCATTTTACTCCAAACCAAGAGACCTGTGAAGTTTTCCAGAGTTCTTGGGAAGGGTTTTAGGTCCAGAAATGGAGGCAGCAGAGTAATCAGAGATTGATTGCCATGGGTGTAGCAGGGAGAGGCAGATTGGGGGTGAGGGTGAGCTCCTTTTAACCCATTCACCCTAATAAGACAGAGCATGGCTCTTATTAATCCTAGTTAAAGGAGACTTTAAAAATGCAACATGATGTCTCTGCTTCTGGGAAAAAGAAAAGTCTGAATTCTTCGTCCATATTCTGTCTTCAGTTCGCTGTATATCCTTAAAAGATACCTGTTTCCCCTCTCAGGGCCTTAATTTACCCACTGTAACATGAAAGGGGTTAAACTAGATTGATCCTTAGGGTCTCTGCCATCTCTTGGGCCAGGGATTAACCAAGTTTTTGTAACATTCTTTCCACTTTTGCTTCCATGAAACGAGAGAATAAGAACAACTTTAATGTCAGCAGTCAAAAAATGCTCTGGCCAATGACAGTTTTTTTGCTTTGGGAAAGTTGAATGTTGCCGGCAGAAGCTAAACATCTGTGCATTTACTTTGCTGACCCATGAGAAGGATGGAACAGGTGAAGAGAAAATAGTTCCGAGTTGGTATTCGGTCCACTTATTTCCAGCTTGTGCAGATGCATTCCTCTCTTCTCTCCTCTCTCTCAGTCCCTGTTTTTCCTAGTCCAGAGTCCCTGGACCCACTTATATGGTTCATGTTTTCATTTTGTCATCCCTTGTTTCTCTCTTTATTAAAAAACACCCAGTCAAGCGTGAAACGGGTTAAGTTCTTCTTCATTTAAATATGTGTGAGTACTAGATTATCTATCCAACAGAGCATTTATCTCACAAGGAGGTTATTTTAAAAAACTCACAAAGCAAATTCTCCTCACTAGGTGTGAGTGAGGTAAGAGGTGATTGGACCAGAGTCTAGTCTGTTGTTTTCCTGAGAAGTAACTGCCTGGCTTCTCATCCTCTTCTACCCCAAATACTCCCTAAGTGAATAAGATACTGTGGAACAGTACTTTCCTCCCCAAATTAATCCTCATTTACAGAAGTAGTTCTGCACTCCACAGGACTCAGGATAAGAAGACCGAGGAACAACTGAAATCCCAGAAAAATTATAAATAGCATCAGATTACACAACAGGCAGACAAGCCCTAGGCGTATGGCAGCAACGAGGTACAGTCACCAAATGGTGATAGGCGCTTAATCCTGGTGTATTCACTCACCATTGTAAATCTGCAAAGCTTGAAAGAAACTACTTTAATTTCAGGGTTTATGAACATATTCTACTTTTTGATTCTGTGTTGCTTATATTCTGACTTACACAGGAGTAGAGAAGGCCATAATCTTTACAGTGCTTAGGGTCACTAAAATATTTAGTAATGCTTTCAGTGTGAGTGGAGGCCCTGGAAGCCAAGGGAGTCCTCTCTTCTGAAAAGGGCATCGCACTGAGAGGCCTGACGTGGTTGGTTCATCTGATCTTCCCACTATGGCAAAAAAAAAAAAAAAAAAAAAAAAAAAAAGCAACAATTTTTACCTTCTCTTTAGAGTATCTCTAAGCATGAATAAAAATGACCCAATTTTCTTTTTCTACCTTTTCCCAACTGCATTAGAATCTGGCACATTCTGTCTTTAAAACCTTAAATTAACCTTCAGAGTAGGAGCAATGCCTGCAAAGTACAAATGTCATTATGTCAGTTCTCAGTAAAGTTCTCCTCTCTCCCCATCTGAAAGAATCCCTAAGTTATTGGGGGCAGCCATAGCTCTAACTGAAGCATTACGTTTCTCAGACTCTCTGGAAGCTATGTATGTCCATTTGACCAAGTTCTGGCCAATGAATTGTAACCAGAAGCCATAGGAGGGCCTTTTGGGAAGATTCCTCAAAAGGCAAGGACACACTCTTCTCTGTCCTTTTCCACTTCCCCCTCTTTCTATCTATAACAGGGATGTAACGCTCTGGCCCCAATCCTGGATGGTGGATCCAAGGATCAAACTTAAGGGGTGGGGGCAGCTGAAAGGAGCCTGGCTTCTGAACGACTCTGTGGAACTTCCCTTCCCCTCCTACACTGCCCACCCCTGATCTTCTTTTACCAAGAGAGAACGTGCGTTTCATCATTAGCTGGTATTTTCTCTGTTACATACAACCAAACCTCCTCCTAACAGAGCATAGGGGATTCTGCCAACTCCTGAAGGCTGGTGATGACAGAGATGACAGTTTCATGTGGTAGAATGTTCCGGATTCCACAGACCATGGTTCCAATCCCAGATCTGTCACTTGCTGTCTTGGATACATGACTTTTCTCAGGTTAGTGTTCTTATCTCTGAAATGGGGTTAATAATACCTACCTCATGGAGTTGTGAGGATTAGGGAAGGACACTTGAGAGATGCCGGGCTGGTGACCATTATAGGCGCACTCCAAACATATTAGTTCCCTCTCGCTTTCCACTTAACTCTGCTTCTATTAGGGAGATGACACGCTACATGTATTCTTCAAGATATTGAAGATGCTCGTAGACAGTTACCCCCCAAGAAACTGCTGAGTCACCAAGTGGGGCAGCTGGGATTACAGGTCTGCACTGTAAGTTGAGCAGGAAAGGACTGTTAATTGTTCACTCAACTCTAGGCCTGTCCCTCCGTGTCAAGCTAACGGAGATCTGGGGCCTATTTTCTGGGGGGAATAGCAACTTCAAGAGTTGGTTTGGGAGAGTCCGAGCCGTATTAACAGGAGATAAGGGATCTATTTCTGTGAGTAGGGGAAGCACATGTTAAAATGCTCCTAGGAATGATATGGTAGCTCCCAGTTCAGACCAAGCAGAAGGCGTGCATAGGAAGGAATGACTTTATAGGTATGCACAGAGAAGTGACCCGAAATCCAGGGTGTGCCCACCTAAAACATCTTGTGTTATATTTTGTCCCATCTGCTGAAGGCACGGCAGGTAGAGGAAGCTGGTTCTGGTGCAAAACCCAACTTATAATTAAGAATGCTAGGTAATTAATATTACCTTGATTAATATTAATATTACCTTGGTTTTAAATATTCCTTTTTTTTTTTAGTTAAAAATTATTTCAGCTGTTTCATATAGTTACCGTCATTGTGCATTTTCCTTGTGTGTTTTTTGTTTTCTTTCATGGTAAATTAGATATTGCTGTACCCAGATCCTGGAAGAAAGATTTTGAAAGAAAGTTTTGATAGGATTAACGTGGTAATTCAACCAATGAGAACAATGGTGTTGTAGTTTCTAAGGGGAAAGGAGATAAATTACACATTGGCCTCACTCTCAAAAACCTGAGATCTAATTTGGGACTGGGAGAGTATATACCTAGAAAACTAATCCTCATATAACACACATACACGACAAACCCTGAATGACTGACAGAGGCAGTACACTATGGGAGCACTGATTAGGCAACTGTTTTTTCCTAAGCATGAAAATTATTGCTAAAGATCTAACAGACTAATGCATTTTGGTAGAGAACAGTAAGTGCCTCATGGGCTGGGGGAAGAGTATTATTAAAAGACATGATACCAAGTGTGGAAAGTTGTTTCAGAAGCCATGACTAGCCTCCTAGGCCACTGGAAGACAAGAAGGGTGGAGAGAGGGAGGGAGACAGGGGAGGAAGGAAAACCTGTTCATCAATGGTGTTAAATGGCAGGATAAGAAGGTTTTCTATATTTTGATTGGCCAAAGGGACTCATAAAAGCTATAGGGCAGAAAGGCTTTTATGCATCTTGGTGTTTCCACAGCTGGTAACACAATATTCCATATGTATTCAATGGGTGGTAAATAAATGATTAGGACAGGTGGTAGTGTGTGACATGGGTTAGAGCACTGAGAAAAGTTTGATCAGATCTTCGAGTCAGTCTTGACAAGAGATGTTGGATACTTAACCTAGATGTGGAAAGAAGAGGTTGTATGTGAGAGTCTGAGTATCATCCTCTTGTGGGCAACACTGATTAATGGCTCCAGATTCCCTAGGAGCCAAGTTACTTGAGATTCGCTTGGATGGAAAGAAGGTCTGAAAACATTGCCTTGAGGTTTATGGAGCTACCATCCTCAGTAAGGATCACGTTACGTGGCATTCTATGATGAACTGGGCAGCAGGCAAGGATTTTGTCACACATGCTCGCCACTTTGCCTTCGGTGGGGGGGGGGGGGCGGTCTGTGCCAAGAACGTCCTGGATTGGATCTTGGGTGCGGTGTTGTCCACTCACTTATAATGCTCAGGGAGGCATGTTGACAAGGATGGGTGGATGGTGGGGGGTGGCTGAGCTATTTCTTGGCAAAGCCCTGGGAGGAGGCGTGCCTCGGATGCCACAATCCTGTTATTTTTGAGTAATTGGCTGAACCCAGGTGCCTGATTGGACAGGGCCACTCCCAATTTCTTCTAGATAAATATTTGGTTGCCAGGAGGTTATATTTAAATGAGCAATACCTCCTTGGGAAGTAGTTGCCTAGGAATTCCTGCAGAGGGCAGGATCCCATCCCTGCTGGGATATGCTTGAAAACTACCCCAAAACTTACTCTGCATGTACTTACTCACTGTGTCCTTACTGCTAGGGCATCCAGTTTGAGGTTCTATTAAAGTCTGTTGCTCTAAATAACAAGAAAACCCATCAGTGTTAGCGGCACTGTGTTTCTTCAGAGAAGCGTTTGTGGTCTTCAGTGGCGTAATGGCCAAATTCTGAAGCACATTTGGAATCCAAGTCAGGGATTTGGCGTTAAAGAGACAAATCGTAATATATTATATGTTAATAAAATAGAAAAAAAAATAAGTAAAGAGACAAATAAGTTCTCCGAAAGAGAGCCTGATCGTTGCTGGAATCCAAAGCACAGAGTCTGGGAAGCTGGAGAATGTGGATCTTTCACACACAGGGCACTCTTGACTTTGTTCTTATTACTTGTAATCCATATTTAGATGTTAGCTTTTCAGGCCCCATCAATTTAGCTTTTCTATTCTTTCTGTGGGGAAGATGCTCTTATATTATGTATTTGCCTTCCATTTTCACCAAATGAGACTCTGAAGAATCAGCAATTAAATCTTAGAACTGGTATTTGGATCATCTATCTTTAGAAATACCCCAGTTAACATCCTCAGTTTTTTTTTTTTTTTTTCCAAAGGAAAGAACACAGAACAAAACACGAATAAAAACACACAGCAAAAAGCAGGGCATAAGGCAAAAACACAAATAAAAAGCCTGTTATTCTAGCTTTCTGACTCAAAGTTCAGTGTTTCTGATCCTTCTGTCAAGATCCATTTTTAACATACAATTGCCGTAAGAACGTGTGACCTCAAGGTCACATGCTGTGACTCTCCCCATGATTTTCCGTATCATATCTTGATCACCAACCATACGTTATTTTGTTTTTGTTTTTAACCCCTCGAACTCCTTTTCATTAGGGGTGGCATGAATGTTCACTGACTAATGGATCGCCTCAGAAAAGAGCTCTTCCCCATGTGTACCAGCTTACATACAAATAAGAAAAGGCAGTAATTACCAGGTTGGCCTGTGCCCCAGGGCTATATAGGGTATGTCTCAGGGAGAACCCACCTGGAGGAAGGACATGGAAACCTAGGGACGCTTGGCAGAGAGTCAGAGTTCAGGATTTGTTTCTTTTAATTTATTGCAGGGGAAAAAAACCTTGTTAACTTTGATGTGTTTAAATTCTTTTAAGGTGCCATTATGATAATTCAGTAAATGAGAGTGAGTGACGAGAAACACAGGCTTTTGGAGCTTGAAGGGATTTTAGAGTGTCTGGTTCAGTCTCCCTTGTTGGAGAGATATAAACTGTGGTTTTAGAGGACTGTGCTCGGGACCCCAATGACAAGGCTGAGAGGAGAACCTACAGAAGGGTAATTAACTAAGAAGGTTGTTCATTGACTAAATCTTTAGTGTTGTTCTCTTTACATCATCAGAAAACAGGGAATCTACTCTTTAGAAACATCTAGGGAGTGGAGCATCAGCATCAGATAGTAGATGTGGAATTAGAGTTTTGATTTTCTATAAATGAGCTCCCTGACCCTGGCTCTTGACGATCTTCTCTCTTCTTTTCTCTGGACTTTTTTTCCTTAAACATCTGCAGAGCAATGGAAGCTTAGGCTCTGATCTTCCAGGTGTCCTTCAGAACTAAAAGTCTATAATTCAAAATTCTTATATGGGTACTCTTAAATAATAGTAGTAGTAGTAGTAGTAGTAGTAGTAGTAGTAGTAGTAGTATGCTGAGGAGAGAAGAGGCTCCAAGTGGTTCTATAGAAATTATACCTGTCAGGAGTGTGAAATTTGACCCAATCATAGCATGAAACCTCTCCTGCATTTATAAATTATCATTGCTGGGGAAAGGGTTTTCAAAATAGGTTTCCCCTCATTGCTTCTTAGACTTTTCAAATAACTATGGCTTTCAATTCGGCATGTATGAAATGCATGCAGTTCCCCTGGGCAGTTGCTGGGTGGCAGCAGACATACTAAAGTATTAGCCCACGGAAGAAGACAACTGGCCATGTTCCTTTAGCATTGAGTGGCCCCCACAGCAAGTCAGTGACAGAGCCGGAAGTGCTGTGAGGGTTCAGATTGGCAGGTGAGAGTGGGGACCGGGATTGGGGGGGTGGCAATCTTTCCTTTCCCTTGGTTTATCACTGGCCATTTGAAAAGGGTAGTATATCATTACAGTACCCACCACAATTTATTGAACAGCCACTGTGGACCAGACAGTGTGTTATGCTCTTTCAATATGTCATTGTGAATTCAAATATCACCACTCAACAGGTATTATTACCCCATTTGACAGATTGGGAACCTGCACAAAAGAAAGATTAACAAACATACCTAAGGCAACAAAAAGCCAGCCGGTAGTTTAACTAGTTTAAAACCAAAGACACTAAAACCCGTGCTTTCCCCACCATAGGAGTGCTTAAAAAATAATAATAATAAATAATAATAATAAAGAGAAAGCCTACCACAAAAATTGCATCTCTGTTTTTGAGGTGGGGGGAATCAAGGAGAGTGGAAGAGTCAGGCAAAATTTTACCTGGAGAAAGGAGAATGTCAGCTCTTAGTACTTCAGAGTCTTAGAACCTGCAAGGCCCTGCACTCATTATTTGGACACACACACACACACACACACACACCATTCCATAATAAATGCAGGAGGGTGGTTCATTTTAAATTTTGTGAATGAAGAAACTGAGGGTCCCTGGAAGGTAAGGCATTTATCAAAGTCCTTGGGGTACGTGATACATAGCTAAGTCTAGGACATTTTCACCACAGCACAGTGGCTTGAAGAGATGGGCTGTTTTCTCTACATGATTAGTCCTCTAAGATCTGTAGGCTTAAAGGCGGAGGGACAGTCTTCAGCCTTAATGCACAGAGTTGACTGTCCCCAACTTGAGGGCCCTTTTCTGTCAGCCTGAGCTAATTCCTGCCTACGTTTACGATGATGCCTGTTTAAGCTGCAGCTGCTTCCAGATCTCTGCACACAGTAGATGCCTCACTTAAGCTTGCACATCACGCATATAAAGAAACTGTGAATACGTTGCGTCTTTACTGAAGGTCTTCATTTGGTGCCAACACTCAGACAAATCCAGCTAAATGTGCCATAGCAGAAAATAGAAAAGAAAGCAATCTAGACATTGTGGAAATTGTGCATTGTATGTCTTAGCTTATTTATTTTTGGATAGGACATATACTGGAACTTCATTTCAAATCTTGGATATTTGAGGTTGCGTCGGAGAATGGACCTTCAAGATGACTGAAGACCCAAAGAAGGAAAGTTACTTATGTAAAGTTAAATCCGCGTACAGGGCCACAGACAGCTCGGGTGTCCTGATCCCTTGGGGAGGAGCTTGGGCTTGGGAAATGAACAAATGTGGATTTGAATCCTGACTCTGTCATTTACTGGTAGTATAACCACAGGTTAAACACTCGATGTCTCTGAGCTCCAGTCTCATCTTTAAAAATAGAGATAATTATAACTACTTTGCATGGTAGTTGGCCAGTCTAAATGAGGTAGTATATTCAAAAGCCTCATGTAGTGCTTATATGCTTTGCCTTTCCTGTCCACCCTGATGCCCTAATGACCCTGATTTGGTTTGGATTCTAATGAAATCATGTGTCTTAGAGTTTACAGCACAGATGACCCGCGTGATAGAGGAGTACAACTCAGCCTTTGATGGGAAAAATACAGTGCAATCAATCCCTTTATAATTTATTTACGTCATAGGTTAACCATGTTATAGCATGCTTTTCCCATATGTAGTTTTAGCATCTATTATTACATTTGGGATCTGCTTTGACTTGTATTCCTGAACCTGTATAATTAGTGTTATATTATAGTGGGCTTCACAGCATTGGGTAATGAAAAGAATTCTGGCCTTGTAATCAGCGAGATTTTGTGCCAACCTTACCAGGCACTAGGAATGTGGTTAGAGATGTCTCCCTTTGAGGCCTGAATGTGAGCATTTTAGTTCAGGTGATTTATGAGGTTCTGATCAGTTTTCAGATTTGCTTTGTCTATATTTTCTTCTCCTAGCGTATATTGGGACCCAGGTTTACTATGACTTTCCTGTTTCTAGTGGAGTAGGAGCATGTGTCATTCTAACTCAGATCAACTCAGTAGTGGAAGATTAAGTTGACTTCTGAGCCAGAGACCTCTCCTACTAAAATCAGCATTTTTGTTTGGTTTTGATTTTGCTTTTTAACTGCAGAGGCTCCACATGAAATAGAATCAGCAACCCCACTAGTCCGCTCTAGGGAGGACAGATCTTTATAAAGTACCCCAGGTTACAGGAAGGTGGTGCTAGAGACTCTTCTCTCAGATCAGTCATGAGACCTGGGGGCTGGAATGGAATAGTCCTAGAATCACTAAACTGGAGACCACCCAAAGCAGCTTTCTTCTCTCCAGTAACCCTGCCAGGTGATTATTCAGCTTCTGTTTGCAGGCTTCTGATAAAAAGAGAATTCACTGTTTCCTGCCTCGCCTGTCCCACTCTTGGGAGGCTCTGGCAAGAATGACCTTTCCTATATTGAGTTGAAATAAGCTCTTCTTGAAACTGTCATCTATTGGTCCTAGTGTTTTTCACTATAGCTGCATAGAATCAAGAGTCAGTTCATTAATTCAACAACTATTTAGTTCCTACTGTATGTCAAACACTGTGCTCAGCTCTGGAGAGATAAAATAAGACATCTTTCTTTTCAAGGGCTTCAGTGTGGTTGGAGAGGTAGACAAGTAAAACACCAATCACAGTATGTTGTGACAAGTGCTGCTGTGTGTCAACATGGAGTACCGAGGGGCACAGAGGAGTTCTTAATCAGAAAAGGGGGCAGGAGAGATACCCCAAAGGGTTTGAGAAGCAAAAGTCTTCATGTCTTCCTTTACCTCTATCCTCCTCAGGCTAACTGTACCTCTAGGAGGTGACAGGCAATGAAATTTTGGAAGTCATAGAACTCAAGAGACTTGAGTTCTAATCCCAGTTTTGCCACCATCATCCTTGAGAGACACTGAACAAGTCAATTCATTTCCCGTAGTAGACGATGTAAATGGCATCCTTTCATGTTATTCGTCCTTGACGTTTTAAGACAAATAGCTGATGCCCTTATCTGATGAGTCTGGCCTAGCCTTTGGATGACAGGTTATTTTTCACCTCTTTATTTCTGTTCATCTCTGGTCAGCCTAAAGTAGACGATCAATACTTACTTCTCCCTGCAGCTGGGCCTTATCAAATCCCTCTGAGCTCTCTCTTCCATGTTATGGACTGTATTGGGGTGACCCTTAGCTTGTACTTAAGATGTTTTCAGCAATCATTAAATTGAAAGCACACTTAGAAAAACCCACAGAAATTTTGGACATGCCCAGGCAAATCGGAAGTTGCCCCTGGGATCTTTCCATTGACCAGCACAAAAAAGATGACTAAGGCAGTGTCTGCCCACTCCTATGTGGAAATGATGTTGTGTTTGTCTGGAAGCCAGTGAAAAAAACATATGTTGAAAATGGCCTGATGACAGGTTATTTTGTACCCCAAGTTCCTTGATACCTTAAATCCTTTATCTTTTAAATTTGTGCACTTCATTTTTTTTTTTTTTTTTCTCACTGATCATTGGAGAGATTTTGAGGGAAAGAGCTAATGACTCTGACCCAGAGGCCTAAGGAGTCTGTTAGAACTGACGTAGGCATTACTCCCACCTGCTTCAGCCAAGCTCTGATGATTTTTTTGGAGCTAGAGTGAAGGGAAAATATTGGGTCAAAGGGGCATCTCACAATCACTGGAAGGAAAGACCTTAATGATGGGATATAGAATCCAGTTTCCAAGTGCTGTTACATGAAATATTCTTTTTCTTGGATTAGGAAAAAATGTAATTGCCATTTGTTTAACCTGTCCAGATAAATTTTGAGGTCAATGCCAATCTCTCTTGGGAGTTTTTATATTATACAGAACTTAAATCAGTATGTGGACTCAAGAGGACAGTGGACTCACTGATTTTTGGACTCTGAATGACTCTCATGTGAATGGTGGGGAAACTAGTAATTGAGGCATGGGGCCCACATAGTAGCTCTGAGGATTCTCTAAGATTGTGATGTCAGAGTAAAGATTTTTCTAATTTCAGTAAGCTTTCATCATTGATTCAAATTTTTGCAAAGAAATCCCCAGGATTTGCCACCTCCTCTCTTTTCTCTAGGCTAAAAGAAATGAGGCTTGTCCCTCAACTTGACAATAGAAATTCCTCACCAATTTAAAAAATTCTGGAGACTTGGCGATTTTGATCATATCTGAAAGCATATGAATAGGTCTCAATTCTTACTTTAATTTTGATCTGTGCTTTTTCTAAAACAAATAATATCCACTGAGTTTTCCCAAGAGCATACCTTAGCAATTTTGTGAATTTTGAGGGATGGATAAAAGTGAAGTCATAATTGACAGTAATAATTATAAACTACAAAACCACTCATTTATGAAATATTTATTAAGGTTAGGCACTACTCATATTTGTGCCTTTTGATTGCTTTAGGAAGAAGAGAATAGAAAATGCATTGCCTTTAGGGAGGTCTGAGGCCTTTTCCTCTTTGACCGAGCTCTTCTAAGATCAAGCTTGTACTTGACAGTTTGGCTCAGGCACCAAGGAACATGCATAAAGGCACTATTTCAAGCCAGGTTCAAACAATCAGTTCAAATGCAGGAAGCATGCACTGGGTACAAAAATGTACACATCACTGTGTTACGTGTCGTAGTGATACAGAGCTAAGTGACACAGTCCCTGCTGGAAATAGTGCACATTCTAATAGCAGAGAAAATTTAAGTCAAGCACCTGGAGAGTTTTGCTTTAAGGTGTGGTAAGGTTATGTCATTGGTTGTGCCATTGGTTATGCATAACCATAAGGTTATACGGAGTTGACATGAGAGAGAATATTTATACAACTGTAGCTACATCTGAGGAACATAAAAAAGGTGGTATGTAACATGGTCTTTGAAGGATGGAACTAGGATATTGGTGGGAGTTAGGATGTAAAGAGCTAGTTAGGGGTAAAGGGTGGTCCATGTAGAAGGTATAGCAAAAATAAAGCCATATGGTCAGGAAAAGAGCAGGGAAACAGAGACAATAGTGAGTAGGTGTAGTTTTGCTTGAGTATCATGAAGGCAGAGTGGATGATAAGGCTAGAATGGGACCAAATGAAGAAGGAGGCTTTGAATTTCATTGTAAAATGCTTGTGCCTTCTTGGTCGCTATGAAGCTACTGTTGAATTTTAAATGTGGAAGTGAGTCCATAAACAGATTTTGTTTGTTTGTTTTTGACATACTCTCTCCAGGTTGGACTTGTGAACTGTTCAGAATTCAAAGGAAAAAAATAGATAATCTCATACTATGAAGTCTTCATTTCTGGGTGGGAGGAGAGGCAAATACAATTATTTTAATATATTTAACAAATATTGTGGGGACATCTTGCTCAGATAATTAGGCTATCGTGGAAAGTTGCTTAATTGGACTTCAAGCATGGGGTAAAGTCTGTCAAGTGGGCGAGAATGAGAAATGCTGGCCCAGAAGACCCTGTCACAGTTTGTGTGATTGCTAACATAAGGCACATCGGGAGGGGAGATTCGGCAGGAAGATGGTGTTAGGGGAGACCAGTTACGTGGCTGCTGAAGCAGCATGGGAAAGAGGAAGGGAGCACGAGCTAAAATGGTGGTAAAGATGAAGAGAGAGTGACCTTATCTATAGAAGAGGCAGCATCAGCAGAATCGATTAGATGCTGGAAAGGGGTTTGCAGAAATGGAGAATAGAACAGGAGCTGAATGGGTACTACTGCAGGTCTGGGAGGCAAGGAGAGGGTTGCTCCCATTGGTAGGGATGCAGCGGTCAGGAGAAGTTGGTTTCCAGGGAAATGTGTGGGTGGGAAATGTTGGGTCACTGCTAGAGAGCAAAATAAGCTAATCTCCATAAAACTGGGCAATGAGCAAAATTTCTTATGCTACGATGTCATAATTTCTCTCTTTTCTCTCCCCCCAAAAATCAAAGCCACAGGACTATTACCCAAACATTGCCTCAAGCATACTTTAAAGTATTGAAGTCTAAGACAAAAAGATCATGCGTATGAACTATAAAGTGTAACACCGGACACTGTTAAGAATTCTTAGACTCCCTTGGCTTGGCTATGGACATTCTAAATAATACGTTGAAATTGCATAGGATTACTGCTTTGGCATTCCTCTGGAACTTATACATGCCCCTTCAGCAAGCTGCTTCCTTGGGAAGAGACCAACGGGGGCATGGTTTTGTCAAAACACCTAATTTTCATTTCTTTCTCCTTTCTTTTAATTAGCAGATAAAATTGGTGATTACTGGACCATATATACATGATGATTATGGAAATAAATAAATAAATAAATAAATAATATAAAACTATATACATTATATATATTTACATATAAATATATTATAAATAAATATATAAATATAAATATATAGTATATAAATAAATATAAATATAAATAAATATTATATATAAATAAATATAAAATATATATATATATATTTGTATTTATTGACCCCACATGCTATCAACATGAATCATGGTGGTCTCTTCTCTTTGCCTCCTCATTACTTCACTTCCAGCTCCATTTCTGTCTCCACTGTAATTGCAGCATTGGGTGAGACGCTGCTCGGGGAGGAATTAGCTGAACTGTGGTGGTTTGGCAACAGAAGGGTAGAGAGGAAATAACATGGAACAGGAGGTCTGTGTGAAACATGTAGCCTTGTGGCATTCTGCCCAACCGAGGCAGCTTCCTCTATAATCTCCAGCCCTCCTAGCTCTCTGAAAGCATGGAGTATGAGATGGGGGTAGGTCTCTATGCTGCATTTGCCCCAGATATAATTCTCCAGCTACAGAGGGGGGACTGTAAACACAACATGCACACACACAACACCTCATACCCCAAGATCCCAGGGGAATTTCAAGACCACATACAGGTATCAGAAAACAGTACAGTCGAGGTAAGGATTATTGATTTGAGCAATCTAATAGTTCAGTGGAGAAAAGAATATAGATAGTAGGATGCAGTTAAGAATGGGAATATAGGGGCACCTGGGTGGCTCCATCAGTCAAGCGTTTGCCTTCAGCTCAGGTCATGATCCCAGGGTCCTGGGATCAAGTCCCACTTTGGGCTCCTTGCTCAGGAGGGAGCCTGCTTCTCCCTATGCCTATTGTTCCTCCTGCTTATGTGCTGCGCTCTCTCTCTCTCTTTGCCAAAAAAAAAAAAAAAAAAAAAAAAAAAAAAAAAAAAAAAAAGAATGGGTGGCTCAGTTAAGTTCAGGTCAAAAACTCAGGGTCCTGGGATTGAGTCCTGAGTCAGGCTCCTCACTGAGCTACATCTCCCTTTCCATCTGCCCCTCCTCCCTGCTCATTTCTCTCTCTCTCTCTCAAATAAATGCATAAAATTTAAAAAATGGGACTATAACACAGTTCTATTCTATTTGAAACAGTTCTTTTTAAATGTTTTTTTTTTTTATTTGTGACTCAAGTCTCCCCAAATCAAAATGTGTCACTCAGTAGGACTTTGCAGTCAGCAGTGTTTGATCAGTGTACAGAATAGAACAGACTAAATGAAAATTTATGGCCTTGAAGTCCTGAATGCCAATGATTCAAGTAGGGAGGTCAGTTGTGGAAAATTATGCACAGTAAAGGCCACTTCAAAACACCCCTATGAGCAGCAGGAGTAGCATCAGTCCCTGAACTAGAACTATTTTTCAGTTCTGCTTGTCCAATTCCATGTTCTGTGTTGGAATCACTATTTTATTGTCTGCTGAGGGGGAGAGTGGTGTCTGCTCCAACATGCTCAGACATGGGGAACTCACTACCTCCTCGGGCAAACTGTTCTGCTCTTTATTGAGCTACAACTCTTAGAAGCTTCTTCTGTTTTGCCCAATCTGCCCCCGCTCTGTGCTTTCTTTGCATCAAGAGCCACAGAAAAGTCTAATTCTTCCTGTCTATTCACAGGCTTCAGATCTGGGAACATGTGCTTTCCGGGGCTATGTGTCTCCTGGCTCATGGACCCTCTTCACAGAGGACATCCGTTCATATTTAAGACCTTTATCATATATGCCTACTCACCTTTGGTTGCTTGATTTAGTTTTGGTAACTTTTATTTTCATGACATTCTGTCTTTTTTTTTTTTTAAAGTATTTTATTTATTTATTTGACAGAAAGAGAGGAGGAGCAGGCAGAGTAGTGGAGGAAGAGGGAGAAGAGGGAGAAGCAGGCTCCCCACCAAACAGGGAGCCCAGCACGGAGCTAGATCTCAGGGCCCTGGGATCATGACCTTGGCTAAAGGCAGTTGCTTAACCTACTGAGACACCGAGGCATCCCTCGGATGCCTATGACATTGAGTTTTAATGGATTTAAAATGGTGCTGTGAGGGGTGCCTCGGTGTCTCAGTCAGTTGAACATCTGACTCTGGTTGTGATCTCATGATCATGGGATCAAACCCCAAGTTCAGCCTCAAGTCAGGCTCTGTGCTCAGTGGGGAGCCTGCTTGGTATTCTCTCCCTCTCCCTCTGCCCCTTCCCCTGATCACTCTCTCTCTCTCTCTCAAATAAAAAGAAATAAGTAAAATCTTAAGAAAAAAATGTACTGTGACTTCCAAGGCTCAGGAGCAGCGAAGGACATGGGGAACCTACCGCTTGGTTCATCTGTTTGGCTGTTCCCAAGATGAACATTTAGATAATGGTGAGAATTTCCCTGGGTGGGAGAAGAACAGTAAGGGTCCAGAGGTCAGCGGAAGTCTGGACTTTCATAGCCCTGATATGTAGGTCTTGTAGGCCAGTGTGGGTTGCCGGAAGCTGGTGCGGGTTGCCAGAAGCTGGTGCTGGGAAGCAGACTGGCTTACAGATGGAGCAGGTTGCTCATCCAGATCCATAATATCTCATCTCAATACCATGGTAAATGATGCTATGAGCAATGCCCCTTTTTCCCCACCTCCCTAGTCCATGTGCTCATTAAATAAGGTTGACTATGGATCTCATCATGGAGGGACAAAAGTGCTTAGCATCTATGCTCAGTGTTCTTAGGAAGTTTTTACAGAACATAAAATAATAAAGTGTCAGAAGTCAAGACTTTTTAGGCTGTATTTGAGGTCAGGAATATTCTAGACTAGAGGTCAACAAACTTTTCTGTAAAGGAATAGATGGTAAATACATTAGCTTTATGGACCATCCAGTAAGTGTCACAACTTCTCAGTTCTGCTCTTTTGGAGTAAAAGCAACCATAGAAAATATGTAAATGAGTGGACACAGCTCTGTTCCAATACAGGTTTTTTTTTTGTTGTTGTTGTTGTTTTGTTTTGTTTTGTTTTTTAATAATAGGCAGTGGACCAGATCTGGCCACACACCCTCATTTGCCAATCCCTGCCCCAGAGGGTGGACAGCTAACAAACTGGAGGACAGAGCTTGGCAGCTTATAGAAAGGGCCCTGTTCTGTCCTGTTCAGCATTCCTGTGCATGATTCAGTCAAAGGCAGAGGGCACACCTGGTAAATCTGTGGATTTCAGAAATCTAGAATGTCCTTTAATATATTTTGCAACATGATTAGGATGTAGAAAGAACCGGATATCGCCTAGTGGCTAAGAACACTGCCTTTAGAGTTAAATAGACCTACATTCTAATTGCAATTCTACCATTTTCTGTTTAGAACAATTCTTAGTAACTTGTAGAACTTGTATTCGGCCTCTCTGAGTTTTATTTTCTTCATCTGTAAAATGAGCATAATTTTCCTTGTCTCAGTTTATTGCGAAGATTAAACTAGATAACATACATGAAGTATTTAATCCAATGTCTGACACACAGTAAGCCCTCAATACAAGGTAGTATGAAAAACCTCTCTGGGTCACAACCAAAATGAAGAAAGTCACCTGATTTGGAGAACTCACATAAGCTGATTCCCCTGATGACTGTTCCATATTGTATCTGGAGTATCATTATCAACTTGTGGATTGTGACTTTGGATGGAACAGTACAGAGAGGTGATTCCCTCTCTAGAAAGGTCTTTAAGGAAAGTTACAGAGGGGGATGGATGAATGAAAGGTAAACTGGGTCCAGTCCTTCAGATAGGCAGAGGAATTAGAGGAAGGGGTTTCTCAACATAGAGTGAGAATATTCTGGTAGACCATGGGTATTTATCTGGAAGATCTCTGAGCTAACTCTGTAACCCCTTTCTGTTATCTGGGGTTAGGTAAAATTCCTATTGTGGAGGACAGGAGCAGTAGTAATACTATTATACCTTCTCTCTGCTACTCAGAGATTTTGCTGTTAGCATGAATCCCATATCAGCATCAGTCCTTCATAGGCTGTCACCATGCTATACTAGAAGGTATTTCAGATGACAAACAGGGTCTTTGTCCCTCCAGCCTAACAGAGTGTAGAAGATTTTTTTTTTTGTTTTTAAAGTAGGAGTCTCATGAGTAAGAGGAGACATAGTTCATTTAAATAAATACATGTATTAAGGGTGCCTGGGGTGGCTCAGTCCTTAAGTGCTGCCTTCTTCTCTGGTCATGATCCCAGGGTCCTGGGATCGAGCCCTGCATTGGGCTCCCTGCTCAGCAGGAAGCCTGTCTCTTCCTCTCCACTCCTCTTGCTTGTGTTCCCCCTCTCCTGTCTCTCTCTCGCTCTCTCTCAAATAAATAAATAAATACATAAAATCTTAAAAAAAAATAAATGCATGTATTAGTAATGAGAACTAAAGGACCTGTAGATCTTCTTAACCACTTCCTCTTCCATTTTTTCCTTCTCTAAGCCATAGCACAGAGACAAGCATGATTCCTTCCTGCATATGCCTCCATAAGGCTAAAGGAAAACTTTGCTAATAGAGACTCAGAGAAGCCTTGCATCCTCCATTAAAGTGAAGCTGATTGTCGTTATGGAGAGAACATATGACTAGCAAACATTCTGGTTTCTGGTTTCAAGGACCAACCCTACCATTGCGATTTCCATTACCTTCGGCAAGTTCACACTTCTGAGTCTTAAATTTTTCTCTGTAATATGAGGATGATGCTATCTGCATCTCAGGACTATAATCAGGATTCATGTCTATAATACACGTAGTAACCAATGTTGATTGCCTACCTAACAACCCCTTACCCCCTCCCTCCATTCTAACCAGATCCAGCTGTCCTTGGAGAAGTCATGTGATTCAGGGAAGGTGGATTTCCAGTCCCAGGAGATGAGTGATTGGTTAAGCTCTTTCCCTTGTCAGTTAATGCTTCAGGCATGAGCGTAACCCAGTTCAAGCTCATTAGCTAACATGTAATAGGATTTACTATGAACCAGATGCTGTCATAAAGTCTTTATATACATTAATTCAGTTAACCTCCTTTGAGGTAAATATTATTAACTTCATTTCACTAATGAAACTGAAGATCAGAGAGGTTAAGTAACTGGTCCACGGAAACACAGCTAATCAGTGGTAGAACTGTGTTCAAACCCAGGAGCCTGTCCCCAAAGTCTGATCCTCCTCATTAAGCAAAATACCTTCTCACATAAGTGAAATCCTGTTAAGGATCTTCAGGGAAAAGTTTTCTTCATTGAAAAGTTTCCTTCATTGATTTAAAAAAAAGAGCTCTGCATTGTTAGGTCTACATGTGAGACCTGGAGTAGCTCTAGCCACCTTACTACCATGAAAGAAACTAACGTGAAATATATAGGACTGCAAAGCAAAAAGATTTTTAGAGCCTGTTTTTTTAAAAATGACACTTAGCTCCTGAACCAAACAACCCTGTAGCTGTATCAGAGCAGATTTGCATGTGTATGCATGAGTGTTTATGTGATATTGGGACTATTTTTTGTTATTTACTTACGTGACACACATAACTTTATAAATTCAAAATCAAAATATAATTGGCATTTTTCATCTTCCTTAATTTTTTAAATACAGACTAGATGATCACTGTCATTCCTGGGGTTCACAGGTTTGAGTTCTAGCCGAGTGGGTAAGTTTTGTCCTCAGTGACTTTAGCTTTCTGGTTTGACTCTTTCTGGCTTCAGTACCTCTGAGTTTCATATTTTCTCCTCTTACTCTGGGTCCAAACCAGCACCCAAGAAAGCTCTTGAAAGGCGTCCACGAGAAGATTATAAATGTTTGCAAAAGGCTGAAAGAGTTTCCTAGCTCAAGGCAATGTCAGTGGGCATCATAGCTCTTTCCAAAATAAATGAAGCAGGAAGTGTGGAATCTTCGGCATCAGCCAATGCATAAAGTGCTGTTATTTTGGGCAGTGGGTCATCTAGGTGCACCTGAAGTCATATCTTGTAGGCGTTCTGTCTGTTCTCTTCAGCATGCCAGGCTGGCTCTGGGGGCTGCTTCTACACACTCTTCTAACACCTTTATCTGCCCAGACACGCAGTTTGGAAGGCAGAGAAACTTGGGGAGAGGGCATGAAACACGTGGTTTTGTGTCTCATTCCATTCGGTCTCATTTCTCCTTCCGTCTCCCTCTGCTTTCTTATTTATTCCCCGCAGTCCTCTCTGTTAGTCCCCCGGCCCCCAAGCTCAGTCAGTGTCTGTCTGCTTCTCTCCCTCTCTTCTTCCTCTCTTTCTTTTGTTGCTGATTTAATGAATCGTATTTTCTGGGGTTTTCTATAAAACTGCCTTGGGGCGGTCCAAGGAATACCTTTCCCAACTCCTTGTTTTGATTACTCCGAGCAGGCATACACAGCTGGCCCCTTTTCTGTTCGAGTAAAACCACAATCCACTCGGCAAATCACTGCTTTTCATTTTGCTGGCTGGAGGGAGAAGGGATCAGATAGGCAAGATGAGGATGTGGAGGGGGGATGGGAAGATAATGACAGATTTGATGATAATTAATATTTTCTGTGTCTGAATAGTGAAAGTCTCGTCCAAGCCCCCCAGCCAAGCTCAAGTTAAACTCTTGGTGTGTGGGTTTAAGTGCTCTGTAGCCTGGCATGCTGGGGCTGGTCGAGAGGGAGTGATGCTGTAGATGTGGAATTTTGTGGTTCTCTTTTATTATGATTACTGAGTAAACCATGCATATCTAAAAAGGAAACTTTAAGTCAACTTCTCTCAAGGTGAATTAATGTATTGGGTCTGAGTTACCTCACCCATAATTTAAATTACCAGAAGTTTTATGTATTAATTATTAAAGGCTTTGGAGTTCCTCCATTGTTCATTTTCATTTTTGTATCAAACCTCAGTTATTTGTGTATCATTTTTGTACCTATTTTTTAAAGTAATAAGACACCTAAGATCTGATGGACTGGTAACGATTTTCAGATTCATTAAACTGGTACTCAACTTCTTTCAGAATTCAGGACTGGGAATGTCTGTTTTGTAACTCTCAGGCTTTATTCTGATTTTTTTTTCAGCAAGCCAAATAATCATTTCTTTTAGATCAGTAATCATTTCTTTTAGATCAAATTCAAAAACAAAATACAATTTTCTTGTAGTACAAATTGTTAGAAATTCTCAGAGCTTTGTTTTTTATGAATATGTCTTAATAGAATGTATCTGAATGCTGTTGGATTTGCTTACTACGAGATTGATGTTTTTAACAGTGTCCTTAAAAATAAAATTGGATGGAGTCATAGAAGCCAAGGGAGAGGGTAATTTTATGATGGGGGAATGGTCAGCACAAGGAGCCATCATTCTACAAACACTTGGTAAAACTGAGTGTGGCAAGGGATTGTCCTACTCATTGTTTCATTTAATATTTACGATAATCTTGAGAGGTAAAAATTATTTTCTTCTTTTTAAAAACAGAAAAATTAAGTCATGGGGAAAGCAAGTCACTTATTTAGATCACAGAGCTAGTAACTAGCGGGGCCAGGACCCAAACCCGAATCTCAAGTTAAATAAACTAAAAATGTGGACAGAGGGGTGGACCCTTCAAATTTACTTTGCTGTTTTTGTGTTTGGCAACAGACAAGATGACTGGAGACTTCTCCCTCTTCTCCTGTGATCAGAATTATATTAAAAGTGGGGGCAGATCAAGGACATCTAATAAAAAATGGATGCACAGATGTACTAGAGACAGGCATCCAATGTAGCTCTGCTCATGTTCCCTGACTCTTTGTCAATGTTTCTCCACTAACTTCAGGAAGAAAACTTCCTGCCAGTCCCCTGCCCCATTTTAACTTGAGCTTTCAAATTTCCCACATTTTCTTAGGAATGCCTTTGGTTATTTTCCTACAGTACGGGATGTTGCCTTGTTGGGAGAGGAAAGGTGTCACAAGCAGTTTGCAAAGTGTCAGTGGACTTGACTTGTGAGTCTTTCTTGCCAGGGCCTGCCAGACCTCTGGAAATTGGGCCCACAGTGCTGTAGGGCTCACCGAGAGAAAGTTCTGTGGCCTTTCTGTATCAGAGAGAGCCTGGCCCTTTGAGGACATCAGGTCTAAAGTTCTCCATGGAATCACACACATCAAAAAGTTGTTCAGTGCTCCAAGGAAATGAAGAAGTATCAGAAAGCAGGAGTTAAATACGTCTCCTAAAAAGGCCCTTCTAGAATGCTGGTAGACTAATGTGCATTGTGAATGTCTAAAAGAGTGGTTTTCCCACAAGTTCTTTGATCATAAGAACTCTTTTCTCACAGCACCTTTCTGTACATAAATAACCCAGGCACTGCATAATTTAACTTAGTTCTTTCTCACAACAATCTTTGAAGGCATACATTAAATCTCTTTTACTTGGGAATTAAAGAGGCTGATCTCTTGTCCAAGAACTGGCTGTCCTAATGGTCCTGGTAGGATCTGAACTGGGTCTTTCTGACTCCGAACCCATGATCTTCCCTTATGCAATCCTGCCTTGTACTTTCTCCATACAGACTTCTCTGACTTTCGGCACATAATGATTTCTCTTTTCCAACTATGTACTCTAGCCCACTTATACCAATGTGTAGTAGGCATTTTTGAGAAATATTTCCCAGCCCATCTTAGTCTTGTTTGATCAGGGGCCTACTTTCAAAGGTGGACACCAAGAAGGTGCAGTCTGATCCCTCACTTGACTTATCTGCTACAACTTGCCCCTTAGTTCAGACTGCTAAAGATGTGTTGGCTCCATGGTGTTTCTTAGAAAATTGTCAAGTAAACAAATGCTCTAGTTTCAGGGTCTTCACATCTGCTCTTCTCTCTGCCTAGAATGTCATTCCCCAGATATCATATAAAATGCTCTCTCATTTTCTACAGATCTCTGTTTAAATGTCACCTTCCTAGAACCCTGACCATCCTATGGAAAATAGTAATTTTCCATCATATCAGGCTTTTGCTTTACCCTGCTTTATTTTTATCTGTACCACATATTTCCACCACATATTATATGTCGGCTTGTTTCTTGCCTGTGTCCATGAACCAAAACCAGAACTCTGTAAGAACTGGGGCTTGATTTGGTTCACTGCTGTGTTCCTAGTTTCTAGAACAGTACCAGACCAGAGCAGGAGCTTGAGTGGTTTAGTTGTAAGGATTTTAGACAGCTGTTAAGACAAATAGTGGTTTAACACTTGTTTATGAAAAAGTTCAGCACTGGCATCCAGTGATGGCTCCTGAAGCCATCAGGAATTCAGCCTCCTTTCATCTTCCTATTCTGCTGTCCTTCCCCTGAAGACCACGGTATTCATGCTGTCACTTCATGGTTACAAGATGGCGCCATACCCCCCCCCCCCCACCCGCCAGCATCACTTCTGCACATCAAACAGGAAGAAAGGGAAGGAGACCAAGGTTAAGAGGTTTTCCTGGTGGGGCTTTCTTTGCCTTTTCATTTCAGATAGGTTGTCTTCCTATATCTCACTGTCTAGAACAGTGTCCTGACTTTAAGTAATCAAATATTTTAGCTTTTTTGATATTTCTATATGGGGATGGCAAAGGAAAAGAAGGCTGCAAATGGCTCTTGGTTGGCTAGTTCAACAGAATTTATTGTAAACAGCAGCCAAAAGAACCTGCTACATATCCCAGAGTTTAGCTCCACTCATTCTCAATTGTTTTCTCTTTCTAGTTTGAATGTATAAAAAGGGGGACCATGTCTAATGCTGTGGCCTTCAGAACATGCTGAACATATAGCCTCCATAGTATGTAGATGTTGATTATGGGCTTTAATTTGGTCTCTGAGAATCTTCTTTTTTTTTTTTTAAGATTTCATTTACTTATCTTAGAGAGAGAGAGAGTGAGGGAGAAAGATAGCACAATTGGTGGTGGGCAGGGGCAGAGGGAGAGGGAGAAGCAGCCTTAATGTGGGTCTTGATCCCAGGACACCAGGATCATGACCTGAACCGAAGGCAGGTGCTTACCTGACTGAGCCACCCAGGAACCCCTAAGCATCTTATTTCCTACCAAAGAAGTTTCAGCTCCAACCCATATTAATGGCCAACTTTTTTGACTCCAGTAGCATTTTTTGCACAACTGCATGTCTTAAAGATTCCACATCTCCATCGTAAGCACTTGCTGGTTGGGCTGGGCCTTAACTTTCCCATTAAACTCTTAACACAAGTTGTCTTCATAGTCAGAACTCAGTGAATCCATAATAAGTGAATCCACGTGTCATTGAATACTACATCTCAGAATTCTGTGTCAGAAGGTGTTATTTACTAATTTATTGGTAATATCTCATTTGTCTGCATATTTTCTAGAACTCAAATAGAAGTAATGTGTATAGTTACCCTATAAATACTACTGGACACTTAACAATTGTCTAAAAAAGAATAAGACTATAAACTTTGCTGAGAGCTATTAAAATGCTTGTTTTAAGTTGTAATCTGCAAATGTTGTGATGGATATGAGCCTCTGATATGAGCCCAAAGGAGAGGGGGCGTAGAAGCCAATAGACAACACAGAGGACAGTGGGAGATGGAGAGGAGAAATGAGTTGAGGGAAATTGGAGGGGGAGACAAACCATGAGAGACTGTTGACTCTGAGAAACAAAGTGAGGGTTTTGGAGGGAGAGGGTTGGGTGGTTGGGTGAGCCTGGTATTAAGGAGGGCACGTATTGCATGGAGCACTGGGTGTGGTGCATAAACAATGAATTTTGGAACACTGAAAAAAAAATCAGAAAAGACACAAGAAATACCTGAGAGCCCCAGGCAGTTCAAAGGGCATTGTGATTATTTCTAATAACTATTATATGTGAAAATATTTAATGACTATTAAAAATTTTCAGTGAAAAGTCAACTCTTAAAGCATAACTTAAATGCATTTATCTTTGTATGTTGTCCCCCCATTTTATGGTTTGATAAATTTTTAAAAGAAAAAACTTCTGAGGTAGCAGTGTGGGAAAAGATTTAGAGAACTGAATCTGTAGTGATAGGACTTTTTCACACAATACTATAATCATGGAAATTAGCATTTTGATTTTTAACAGAAAGGTTATATCAAAAACAGCACAAGAAGAGAGAGTGAGAGAATGTGTGTGTATGTGTGTACACAACCAAAATTCAGCCTAAAGTAATAAAATTCATTTTCAAAATTTTTAAAATTCAGACCAATAATGTATCCCCTTCACTTGTTAAAAAAAATGAATAATATATTGTCTACAACCAGCAGATGCTGCTATCTGTGAAAAACTGTGAGAGCAAAGATTACATATTCTGCTTGGTTCTTTCTGGAATCTGTAGTGAGATTGCAGTGCAAAGTAAGAACAAGCTCCAGAGGTCAACATATATTGCAGGAGGAAAGGAAAGGCTGGTATGGCAGACAGAACTACTATGAACAGCTCTCTATTACTCACTGTTACTTTTGGGGTGATATGCTTATTTTTAGAAAGACCAATCCCAACTTGTCCCATGATCCTAAGTCCCTACTAACTGAAACAAAAAATCCACTTCTCTTTTTAAGTATATATATATATATATATATATATATATATATATATATATTAGTAATCTCTATACCCAGTGTGGACTTGAACTCACAATCCTGAGGTCAAGAGTCCCATGTTCTTCTGGCTGAGCCAGTTAAGTGTACCCCACATCAGCATTTTAAAGGACCCAGTGGCTTCTGTGTTCCAAGTCTTCTTTCCTCTGCTAACCGTGGACTCTTCCCCAACGTCCCCTTCTTTCTTTTTTTCTCTTACCTCCTCAGCCTGATTAGGGGCACTCTTAGACCTCACTCCAGACAAAGGAAATCATTTTGAGCTAAACTGCACTTTTGAAACTTCCAAATAGACTTTATTATCATGCAGGAGCAAATTCACCTTCATAAGGGCAGTTTGCTTCAGGGAAGGAAGGAATTACTCCACTGTTACTACATCTATCCTCAAGCCACTGATTTGTGTGCCTAATATTTTGGGTTTGGGATATAAGCAGTGTAAGGTGATTTTGCAAAAGTGTCCAGCTTATTATGAGGTGGCTGAATTTATAGGGGCTTTATAGTTTGTTTGTTTGTGGTTTTTTTTTCTTTTCCAACTCTGAGTATTTATGGAAAATTCTATCCTGTGTCACTCACCAATTTTCAGGGTGAGTCTAAGACTGAAAATATGCTGCAAATAGCTGATTGAAACTTTAGCAAGTCTGGGGGCCCAGTGATGGGAAGCACTCCACACCTGCACTCCTTCCCCTTGGCTGTCTCCACCTGTATGCCCCACAGGCATCTCCAACTCAACACATCATCTTCCTCCTATCTCGTGCTTCCCCAACAAACCTGCTTCTCTTCTGTAGGCCTTTATTTATGAGGATGGCCTCATTATCGTCCCAATTATCCAGGTTTCACAAATCAGTCATCTCTGACTCCGTATTTTCCCCCAAATCTAAACAGGTTGTCAAATTCTGTCAAGTCTATCTTTGCCACATTACTCAAACCTAACCTTTTCCATGGCTACTGTCATGATGTTACTTTGGGTCTTTATTACCTCTCATTTCAATGAATATGGTGGTTCCCAAAGCACTTCAATGTAGTGTTTAAGAGCCTGGACTCTCTAGACTTGTGCTGGTTTAAGTTCAGGTTCAGCCACTTACCAACTTACCAACACTTCAGAATGTTTCTTATATTCCCTTTCCTTTGGTTTCTTTAAATCTGTGAAATGGAGATGACGATAGTTTGCACTTCATAGGATTATTGGGATTAGCTAAGACTATTTATCTTGAGTGTCTGATATAGCACTAAACAAATACTGAGCATTATGAAGTTATTGCATCTTCCTGCCTCCAATGTCCACCAGTCCTCAAATTCATCCAATTTAACACTCTAGGATTACCTTCTTAATATATCACTTTGATTAATTCATCTCTTTCCTCAAAATTCCATTAGTGATGCTCCATTATCTCCTTATGCTTCACAAGCTGTATTACAGAAAATCTCAAGTAACAGAGATATGCTGGGGTCTCTGAGAAGCCACAGGATAAATATGCCTTATCCACCTGAAGTCTAAATTTTGACCAGTGTTACATGGTTTGGATTTTAAAATACTATTTTTTAATTAAAACCAATCCATGTAAATGAAATATAGCAGGAAACCTAATTATATGGTTTTAAGGATAAAACAAGAGATTGCAAATAAATTTAGTGTTTAAAGCAAGTAGTCTTGCCCTTACAGCCTTAGGAATATTCCACAGGCAATTATGAGAAGCAGTAACATACAGCTTCATAGCTTGGCTTACAAAACTTTTGCAATATGATCCCAACCTACTTTTTTAGCCTGTCCATTCTTAGATTCTCTTTATATAACTCAAAACCTCATCAATTCAGACATATCAATGTTTGCCATACATGTACCACCATTCTACTGCCAGTGAATGTTCTCACGTAATTTCTTCCTCTTGGGCTGCTCCAAGCTTTCCAACTCTGACACCTCTCATGCATACTGTATTTACTTTCCTTTGCTCTAAATTCATCTATATCCTAAAGCCCAAGTCTTGGTGATGAATTGATAGAGCTGATGAAGTAAAGAGAAGTGTTAAAGATGACTTGAAAGTCTTGTCCATGGAGTACCCTCACACAGAAAGCTGTCTCTTAAGTCTGTTAGAGATAAATAAAATAGATATTGTTTGTCACCAATGAAATCAGAAATTCAGGATGAGCGTTTATTAGAGAGTTGTTAGATTTCTTTGGAAGGAATAAGATTTTGTGGAGGAAAAATCTCTGAACAGTTCCAGAACAGAGAGGCTTGGCTGTGTTTGAGTGTAGACTGTCGTAGTTCAAGACACGTCTTCAAAGGCAAGGGAAACAAAAGCAAAAATGAACTTCTGGGACTTCAACAAGATAGAAAGCTTCTGCACAGTAAAGGAAACAATCAAAAAAACAAAGAGACAACCCATGGAATGGGAGAAGATATTTGCAAATGACACTACAGATAAAGGGCTGATATCCAAGATCTATAAAAAACTTCTCAAACTCAACACCAAAAACAAATAATCAAGTCAAAAAATGGGCAGAAGACATGAACAGACACTTCTCCAAAGAAGACATACAAATGGCTAACAGACACATGGAAAAATGTGACACATCACTAGCCATCAGGCAAATTCAAATCAAAACGACACTGAGATACCACATTATACCAGTTAGAATGGCAAAACTTGGCAAGATGAGAAACAACAAATGTTGGAGAGGTTGTGGAAGAAGGGGAACCCTCTTACGCTGTTGGTGGGAATGCAAGGTGGTGAGGGCACTTTGGAAAACAGTGTGGAGGTTCCTCAAAACTTAAAAAGAGAGGTACCCTATGACTCAGCAATTGCACTACTGGACATTTACCCCAAAGATACAGATGCAGTGAAAAGAACCCAACGTTCATAGCAGCAATGACCACAATAGCCAAACTGTGGAAGGGGTCAAGATGCCCTTCAACAGATGAATGGATAAAGAAGATGTGGTCCATATATATAATGGAATATTACTCGGTCCTCAGAAAGGATGAATACCCAACTTTGGCATCAACATGGATGGAACTGGAGGAGATTATGCTGAGTGAAATAAGTCAAGCAGAGAAAATCAATTATCATATGGTTTCACTTCTTTGTGAAACATAAGGAATAGCATGGAGGACATTAAGAGAAGGAAGGGAAAAATGAAGGCAGGGAAATCAGAGAGGGAGACAAATCATGAGAGTCTATGGATTCCAGGAATCAAACTGAGGGTTTGGGGGAGCTGGGAATAGGTGAGCTCTGTGATGGGTATTAAGGAGGGCACATATTGCATGGAGCACTGGGTGTTGTACACAAACAATGAATCATGGAACACTATATGGAAAAATAATTATGGTGACTAACATAGCATAACAAAAAAAATTTTAAAAATTAAAATTAAGTGGGAATAAGGAAACAAGAAGAAGAAGAAGGAGAAGGAGAAGGAGAAGAAGAAGAAGAAGAAGAAGAAGAAGAAGAAGAAGAAGAAGGAGAAGAAGAAGAAGGAGAAGGAGAAGGAGAAGGAGAAGGAGAAGGAGAAGAAGAAAAAGAAGAAGAAGAAGAAAATGATGAAGAGGAGGAGATTTGGCATGAGGTCCATGCTGGAGAACCTCTGCAGGTATCTTTTGAGTTACATAGGCTAGAATGAAACCAGGTAAACTCCCTCTCAAAACAGAGATCATATGTATGGACCTTGGGTTATTTGAGGAGTTAACTGGGTGGTGAATCTTTCTGTGATTATTTGAATACAGAGCCAACAGCAGTTTAGTTGAAAAAAACCCAAGGTAGACCAACTTCTAGACCAAATCTACCCTGTGCAAATTTTGTGAACTTGGCAAATTGACTTTCTGATTCATAATTCTATCATGCAACAAAATAGAAAAACTATTGGGGATATAAGAATCAAATGAGGCAATTGGTTTATATGTAAAAACACTTTGTAAATTTCAATGGAGCCTCCTTATCTGTGAAATGGAGTTGATAGGGCTCCACACTGGGCCAGTGTGAGGATTAAGATGAGAAAGTCATGCAAATCCCTTCCAAAATGTTGAAAATAAGGAGCCAAAGGAAATAAATATTAGCTATCATCATCATCATCATCAATTATTACTCTTCATATACTACATCTATGAAAATAGATTTTTATTACGGTAGCATTTTGATTATGGTTTGGCAACTAATTTATGGTTTAGGGTTATAAAGGGATAGCATCATGATTCCCTTTACCCTGTGGCAAAATCTTTATTTCTGAAGTTGGGTCCTTAATTATTAGAGATTTGAGCAGTTATCTTTCATTTGCTTACTGCTTTATTTCCGAGTGCTTTCATAAATATTTATCTCATTAACAATCCTGAAAACAATCCTGATCACTAGGCAGGGTAAGAGTGATAAACACCACTTGGGAATTGGACAGACTGAATCTGGGGACCTTGGTTTTTGTCCATGGTCACAAAACAAGCTTATGGAAAATACCGTGGACCCCTCTGACTGCGACTTCAGAGACCTCCCAGAGCTCTGCCCATGCCTCTGTTTATCCATGACTGCCATTTTAGGGGAGCTTGTGGAGGACGGGTATCAACAGAATAGGAATACCTTCTAATTCTCTAGACTTGATGACTACTTCTCACATTCACTTTTTTAAAACATGAAAATATCTTTCCTGTTTTTTCTTGATGATTCTGAATATGACAAGAAGATGTAATTTGTTCAAAAGCTTTCTGTAGCTTCAGTGTAGGAGCTCCAAAAAGGGAGTTAAAACTTTTGCAATTGCAGGATTTACAGCAGAATATTAAGAGTGATTATCTCTGGGTGGTGGGATTAGATGCAATTTTTCTTTTCTTTTCTTTTCTTTTTTTTTTTTTGCTTATCCTTACTTGCTAACTGTTTTTTCTCCCCATTAAATGTTATGTAAAAATAGCAATTATATTAGCTTGGCTACAGTGCCACACTTTGGAGCTGGTGTATCTTCCCAACTTGCTACCTTTACCACCCGGAAAACCTCTTTCACTCCCTGTTTCTCAATTTCCTTTGTATAAAATAATCATAATCATAATCATAATCATATACAACTCACAGGGTTGTGGGAGGATTAAAAACTAATATACTGTAAGGATCCTGGCATGCAACTGATCAGCTAATATGTCTACCACCACCTGTACCTCTTCTTCCCTCCTTTCAAACTTATATTAGTTTCAGGCTAGAAAAAAATGTAAGTGATAACTCTAAATTCTTTATGAATTAAACATACTCATTTTCAAAAAACAAGCAGGTGAAAACTTTAGGGTGACAAGTTATCCCCCATCTTAACGCTTTCCCACATGTCTTTTGGTGATGGGCTCTTACAGAATATTGTAATTAAATGCCACATGGCAATGAGCAAGGAAGCCAGGACAGATGATCACGGAAGGGAGATTGGGAAGCACTGTTTGTAAAGACATCCTTAAATGTGAAGAGATGGATGAGAGCAGCTTCTACAGCCTGGAGTATTGGGCTGTCTTCCAGGACAGGCCAGAATTCAGGCATCCCAGTGTCCCACATCTGCTTGCGTTGGCCCTTGTTCAGATCACAGCACCTATTAAGAGCCTGCAGCCTCTGTTGCAGGGTTTGGGCTTGGTTTAGGCAGCTCTCTAATTGGTTTATGTCATTCATTAGGAATTTCTTTTCTTTAAAGTTGGTGACTTGAAGCCAGATTGTGAGGAGAGAGTTTATACCACCCATATCTGTTTTGTTATTCCCCAGGTTATAGATGAGGTGATGTGGGGGCTCCTCTGGCAGTGTCCTTAGCTCCCAGTTTCTAGAGTTGGAGGCCTGGTCTGTTTGGATGGGAAGACCTCACCTTGCACCTCCCTCTTCACAAACTGGGCAAGGCCCTTGTGGCAACCTGCCTGCGGAGGGTGGGGGGTACGGGGGGTGGGGTAGGCACTCTCTTCTTTCCTGCTGCACTTAACACTGAAGGCCTCCTGATCTGAGGTGTAGATAATTAAAGAGCTCTTCACTCCTGGAGAGGGTTTGGCACAGGGAAGGTGGGGAAAGATGTGTCAGGAAAGAGAGCAGGGAAATGTCAAGAATGACTTTGCTACACCACAGACCCCTCAAAACCAGCAGGCCCAGGAATAGACCTCTCTCCCATCCCATACCCACAGGGACTGCTCTAGTCAAAGGCACCACTGTCTTCTCACTTACTAGGGATGAAAACCTCAGGACCATAGGATCATTGTAAGAAACATACACTGAATGATTTTTCAAAGATATTTCCAGGTGGATACAGGTTGAAAAGGCGCCTCCTCCTACTTCCCTCCCATCTTGTCTCCCCCCCCACCATTTCCAGGTGGAGATCGAGATTCTATTATCTTTAACCCTGAAGTCTCCCTCAGTCTCCTTTTTATTCTCCTTGGTAACACTCTGCTCTAGGTCTCACGATTTATCCACACTGAGACTCCTAACTGGTCTCCCTCACTCTGTACCCTCCAAATTCATCCTACCCCTCAGGTTCTGACCATTTAATCTTTAAAGTCAAAGTTATGGTCAAGTTCATATCTCTTCCCTTATTAAAAGCTTTTCTCAGCCCCCAGTTGTTTACAGCATAAAGATAGACTCTGTGGTTGAGTTTTCCTTATCTTTTGTTACCCGACTCCAATCTATTTGTCCAGCCCCTCTGTTGATTTCTTCTTTTACGTATGCTAGGTTTAAGTTACGCTGGCAAATTCAACAGCTTTTATATGTGCTTTACAATTCCTTTTGGGAATACTATATGAAGCTTTAAGAATTAATTGGGAACATAAAACAATGTGATTGTCTCCTTATCAGTTTACCTTTCCCACCAGATGGTTTTGTCTATGGGGGACTGACTGGTGATTTTGAAGACTGAAATTTAAGTTTAAAGAGAAGGATAAAAGTGAAGATTTGGGATCCAGTATTCAGAAACTATGTTACCTCTACAGTGATATATAAGAACCCATAGATGGGAAGAAAGAGAAAAAGTAAACAAACAAAAACAAAGCAAAGCAGTAACAAAAACAAGCTATTTCTTGGAATCTATTCTAAATTATGTAATAACCAGGTTGATAGCATAATACCACCCCATAATGTAATAAAATCTGCGTTCCTGCCCACTTTGCTTTTTAGGTATAAGAGAATGAGCAAAGACGGAAATGAAATTATAAACTAACATTATTAAAACACTCTGTATCTTTGAAGAGTTTTGTGAGGACTTTGGCTGAGAAAAACATACTACTAGCCCACCTGAATCCTCTTTGGAGAGATGGAGAGTGGACTTGTTTATCATAGGAGGAAACACATAGGCCCCAAGGTCAAACAAAACTGAAGAAAATACTTCAATACTTCTACGTAGGGTTTTTGAATAGTCTGAGTTTCAATTTCTTCAAAAATATAGAAAATAATATTTGCCACAAAATTGCTATGAGATGTGGTTGAGGAATGTAAAGTGTCTGATTTTTTAAAATAAAGATTTTATTTATTTATTTACTTGAGAGAGAGAGACAATATGAGCGCGTGGGATGGGGTGGATGCACAGAGGGAGAGGGAGAAGCAGACTAACCAATCAGCAGACTCCCCAGTGAGCAGGGAGCCAGACTCGGGGCTCCATCCCAGGACCCTGGGATCATGACCATAGCTGAAGATAGGCTTAACAGACTGAGCCACCCAGGCACCCCTAAAGCATCTGATTAATACATAGGAGCTAGGTTTCTTATTATACCAGGCTGTGACTTACCAGAGAGGGTCTACTACCTGCAAACTATGTGCTTCCATGTGGAACATGAATGCTCCCCTTTTCTGTGTCATCCTCAATTTCTCAATGTGCACACACACACGGAGGGGATGGGGGTGAGGGGAGAGAATTTCTCCCTCGTTCTAGAACAGGAAGGAACTGGTTAAAGACATTAAGCTCAAGGATAATACTCAGAATCTACCTGGCCCAGGGTGAGAAGTAGAAAAACTCCAATACTTCCCCACATTCATGACTTTATGTTATGTTCTTCCGTTTGGAGTATCTTCCTCATTGTTGAATGCCCACTGCATTTTATACCTCCATGTTCTGATTGTCACAACTTTCAGGATTCGCTGATCCTCAAATCAGGTGTGGAATCTTTCTGTATGTAACGATAGCTTCTCTTCACAGTTCTCTCCTCCTATCTTTCTTTTTCAGGACAGTTAACGTCTTTCCTACTGACTGTAAGCAACCTGCATGAAGACGAATTTCATTGTTTATGTCAGATAAATACTGCCGGGGCAGTGTTTTGAAGAGTTCTACTGAGCACACATCTCTTGAATGAGTATTGCTTCTAAGATAAATTTCAATACTTTACATCTTTATTTTATTTATTTTTTATTATGTTATGTTAGTCATATAGTACATCATTAGTTTTTGATGTTCCATGATTCATTGTTTGTGTATAACACCCAGTGCTCCATGCAATACATGCCCTCCTTAACACCCATCACTGGGCTCACCTATTCTCCCCTCCAAAACCCTCAGTTTGATTCTCTGAGTCCACAGACTCTCATTATTCCTCTCCCTCTGATGTACTCCCCCCTTTCATTTTTCCCTTCCTTCTCTTAATGTCCTCCATGCTATTCCTTATGTTTCACAAAGAAGTGAAACCATATGATAATTGGTTTTCTCTGCTTGACTTATTTCACTCAGCATAATCTCCTCCAGTTCCATCCATGTTGATGCCAAAGTTGGGTATTCATCCTTTCTGAGGACTGAGTAATATTCCATTATATATATGGACCACATCTTCTTTATCCATTCATCTGTTGAAGGGCATCTTGACTCCTTCCACAGTTTGGCTATTGTGGTCATTGCTGCTATGAACGTTGGGTTCTTTTCACTGCATCTGTATCTTTGGGGTAAATGTCCAGTAGTGCAATTGCTGAGTCATAGGGTACCTCTCTTTAAGTTTTGAGGAAACTCCACACTGTTTTCCAAAGTGCCCTCACCACCTTGCATTCCCACCAACAGTGTAAGAGGGTTCCCCTTCTTCCACAACCTCTCCAACATTTGTTGTTTCTCATCTTGCCAAGTTTTGCCATTCTAACTGGTATAATGTGGTATCTCAGTGTCGTTTTGATTTGAATTTGCCTGATGGCTAGTGATGTGTCACATTTTTCCATGTGTCTGTTAGCCATTTGTATGTCTTCTTTGGAGAAGTGTCTGTTCATGTCTTCTGCCCATTTTTTTGACTTATTTGTTTTTTGGTGTTGAGTTTGAGATCCTGGGTATCAATCCCTTATCTTTGCAAAAGATATTTGCAAATATCTTCTCCCATTCCCTGGGTTGTCTCTTTGTTTTGCTGACTGTGTCTTTTACTGTGCAGAAGCTTTTTATCTTGTTGAAGTCCCAGAAGTTCATTTTTGCTTTTGTTTCCCTTGCCTTTGGAGATGTGTTTTGAAAGAATTTGCTGTGGCCAATGTCGAGAACATTATGCCTACGTTCTCCTCTAGAATTTTGATGGATTTGTGTCTCACATTGAGGTCTTTCATCAATTTGGAGTTTATCTTTGTGTATGGTGTATATTCTTCTGTATATAGCTGTCCAATTTTATTGAAGAGACTGTCTTTTTTTCCATTTTAAGCATCATCCTGATCAAAATACTAATGGCACTTTTCAAAGTGCTAAAACAAACAATCCTAAAATTAGTATGAAATCAGAAAAGACCCCAAATCACCAAGGAAATATTGGAAAAGAAAAACAAAGCTGGGGACATCACATTGCCTGATTTCAAGCTATATTATGAAACTATGATCACCAGGACAGCATGGTACTGGCACAAAAACACACATAGATCAATGGAACAGAATAGCCCAGATATGGACCCTCAGCTCTATGGTCAATTAATCTTCGACAAAGCAGGAAAAAAAAATATCCAGTGGAAAAAGGACTATATCCTTAAATGATATTGTTTCTGTGGTTTTAAATGATAATTCATTTTTGTTTGTCTTCAGGAGTTAGGTAACATACTCTATTGGGCATAACTCAAATTGCAAAAAAAGATCTTAATCTCCTTGATCTTTAAATTATTATAAAGATGCTATTTTGATATTCTGAGACTCTTATCAGCTCTCTGTAGAAATATGAGTGGATATGGTAGAAGAAGACTGTAGTTGTACTCCAAGTATCTTTGGGGGATTGTTTGTATGTGCGAATTTTAATTTCAGTGATCAGAAGTTCCCAAGAGTGCATGCTGCTGTAGAAGGTCTGATGCAGGATTAATTTGAGACTGTGCTCAGCTTTTGTCTTTGTGGCTTCTACAGCCTTTTGGATAATGCTTATAATGCAAAAAGCAGTTATTGGTTACTGAAACGTCCTACCACCTCTTAATTATATTGTGGAAAAATTATTTATTTGATTTCATTTTTAAATGATTTTTTTCCTTATTTTTTTGAACACTTAAACCATTTTTAAGCTTTGGCCAAGAGAGGAAGTTGATCTATCTATCTATCTACCTACTTACCTACCTATCTATCCATCCATCCAACAATCCATCCATCCATCCATCCATCCATCCATCCATCCATCCATCCATCCATTATTTGTTTTAGCTCTACCTCCCTTAATTCAAGAACTAATCTAAAATGGAGATAACATTTTATGATGAGCTGGTAATTTAATGCCTGCCCTACCAGCATATACACATTAAATTCCTTTTGTTTTTGCCTTGAGCATTTAGCCTAAATAAGTCATCAGGAGAGTTTGTTTGTTCTGCCTTATAGTTTCTGATCAAAAGCTTCCTTATGAAAGATCAGGTGCCAAAGGTGGGATTTAAGTATGAGCTGTATTTTCCAGGTCTACTTTCTCCAAAGTCAATTTGAAAAATCAACTCTTCACAATGTATTTTAGCAGCAGCAGGCGTGAAAAAGACTTAGAAATTAGAAACTGTATTTTATGGTGAACTCTAGGTGAGTCAGCAGTGTGGTAAGTCACCTGCACAGCCAATGTTATTGTTGGCTAAATTCACTGATGTACAGCCTCTAGAAGGAAAGACAGAGTTGTCATGGTATTGCACACTGACTGGATCACTATTGGATTATTGTTTTCCTTTCTTTGCCATATACTTTAATTAGGACACTGGAAAGTTGGAACATTATATCTATACCTATATATTTATATTCATATCTATATACTATCTATCTATCTATCTATTTGGGAAGAGATTCTATGATTAAAAAAAATCTTGTATCACTGAACATTTGAGTAATCTTTAAACAAATTTAACACTAGTCTCTTGATGAAAAATAATTTTTTTTCAGGACTTCTGTTAGATAATTCCATTGTATGATAGGAAAGCTATCTTGATTGCAGGCTTTTGATTTTGCCTTTAACCATAGATTATCGATAGAACCCTCTTCTTTTTGATTCTTGCCTTGCAATCAGGTACAAACCACTGGGCCTTCCCTTGGTCAACCATGATTCCTGCCCTAGTCCCACATGGTAGATAGCCTTCCTTTGATCCTTATCCAGCTGTGACCATTCCCACAGACTAAGGAGGCCATGGGGATATGCCTAACCCACAGCCTGCGCCCTTACCCCACTGAGCTACTTGTTACTGGGACTGGTGACATCAAGATCACCTGGGAGCTTGTTAGAAGACCAGAGTTTTCTAGATTCTCAGGATACACTCCACCAAGTGAATCAGAATCTGTATTTTAACAGGGTCCCCATGTGATTCAAACACATATTAAAGCTTGTTAGAAATTATTCTAGACCATGCTCTGGGTACCACAGACCCTAGAATTTGCTGCCCAAAATGTCCTACATTGGCCTTCAGGGCCTGTCCTTCCCAGAGCATACTGTGCTGCCCAGGAACATAGCCTTAAGCCTGAGGGGTAACCAAAGGGTGACCATTTGGGGGTGGAACTTGGAGATATGGGCTGATTGTTCTCACTTATGTAAACAATGCCCCCCACTGAGGGACTGGATACCAGGCCTAAAAAATAAGAGAGAAGATCCCAGGTTTCTATCTGCATTGTTGCTCTGGGCCTGGATAGTAAAATAAAGCTCTGTGGTAGAAGTAAATCTTAAGTGAAAACAAAATCATAAAACCCCAACCTCATATGTATGCAAAGCAATACAATTGCAACATGAAGATTAAAAAAAAAATGCACACACACAAAAAAACCGCACACATATTTGCTCACATACCGCAAAGCAAATATGCACTGTGGAATGTAGGTAAATCAGTTCTGTTTCATGAAATGTCTGGATTTCTTAACTTTGTACATAGCCTTTATTTCACCCCTTGTTCCTTCTTTGTCCTCCTCTACCACCTGCCCCCCATATTTATGATTTGGCAGTTTTTGGTGGATTGGAAAAAAAACTAGCAAGAGTGCAAGAGAATTCAGAAATGCCTTACCTTCTGATTGACTTTTCAGAGGTCTGCTAAAGGAGGGCTTGAAACCTCTGATGAGAGGTGACAGGCATACTATACCCAGCCAGCAACGGTTCTGCTAAGTAGGCAACTGTCTCTTCATTTTGCAAAAGAGGAAACAGACTATGAGGATTAAAGTGCTTTTTCCAAGGCTACATAATAAATGAAGGCATAGATTCGAACCCAGGTCTGCATCCTCTCTCTAAAATCTAGGACTTCTTTATTATATCAAAGTATCTCATAAATAATATGGATGTTTATGTTGTCTGAATTTTACCTGTGATAGAGTATATCCACTTTGGGCAGGGATGGGGGTGGGCACTGAGCACACCTTTCTTGCTGAACAGTTTGAATGGCTCATGTCAACCGTGACCAGGGAAGAACGTGATGCTGATGGTGGACCACGTCTGTGCGCAGAAGTTAGAGATGGACGGGTTTTTATTGTTTATTGGCCAACATAACATACTGTAGGGAATACCATAAATAAACTTCCCCACAAAATGTTTTTTTAAGCATCAAGGGGAAAATAAATAGGTATATCACGTATAGTCTCTTGAGATTTGTTCCATTCCAAATTCCTCCAAAGTGGAAAAAGCAAAACGCTTGCAGACTCAGGAGCAGGATCAAGGGGAAGCATTGGTGGGCAGAGCTGAGTTTCTTCTCTCATTCAGAGCTCTCATATGCCCATTGCCTTCCTGGGAGGCCCCGTCTGCTTCCGAAAGGACACAGGAGAGCTGGGCCACAAGTTACTGGTAACTGGTCTCTCTCATTGTCTGTGTGTGTATTCCAGACAATCTAATCTCCATCTCCCTTAAGAGGAAATGGAAACAGAGGAGATTAAAAAAAAAAAAAAAGTGTTTTTCTCAGATGCTTTTCTTTCCTTTAACTTAGCTACTCCGTGCCTGTTGAAACTTGGCTGTTTGGGGTGCTTAAAAGCAACTTCCTGTTGAGAGAGGAGACCAAAACTTACACAAACCCAAGGCTAATGTGATTTGCCAAATATCCCCATTCATAATAGAGGGAGATGCCTCAGAATCATTTCCTTTATTGTGTTGTGTTTTCCTGCATTGTAAAAGTTGCCCTCTCCTCTGTACACACAGAAACCTCAGCGCGGGCCTGGCATGCCAGCCCCTGCAGCCGGTGCTCTTAGAGCAGGGTCCTAGACAACCTGCAGGCAAAGGTACAGCCCCTTCCATCCTGGGCCTTTCTCTAAGCATGTCCTTTTAGGTACACCCCAGCCCCCCCACTTAAACAAACAGAAAACAATGGAAGAGCTCAGTTTTAAAGAGTGCAATTCAGAAATGTAGACTAATGCAGGACAAAAGCAGCAGCCTGGTCTATCTGGTTTGAGGGAGAGTATTTTTGTTCTGTTTTGATGTGTATTTTTTACAGTAAAGACCATGGGCCTACTTATTTTTAAAAAATCACTTACTATAAGATAGTATATCTTATATAAGATATTATATATCTTATACATAAGTATATCTTATATTATTATATATAATAATAAAATATAAAAATATATTATTATATTATATTATATTATATAAGTATATCTTGTATAAGATCTTGTCGGGGGGACGTATATGATTTATGTATGGACCCTTGTCTTGGACAGCTCACGGTTCATTTGATGATATACACAGAATAATCTCATATCGGTGAAAGGATCACAAATGCTGTAAGCGGGGCTCAGCAAGTCTCATTGTTTGGTTGGATCATTGAGGAGTTGTGGCTTTGAGTTTTGGAAATGAAAGAATGCTGGAACCATAGTGCAAAAAGTCTTGACTGTGAGGCTGGGAGAGTGTTTCTGAATTTTAAAGGCAACTGGAAGCCCCTTTAGGTGTCGGAATCAGCATTCTGGAGAAAGGTGGAAGAAGGTGGATTAGTTGAGGTGAACAGAAACTACACATAAAAATGTGAGCTCTGCATTGACCGGCTTTATTTAGGTTTGTGAGGGGAACACGCGGCTGGTTGGCACCAATGTTCATTTTTGTCTCTGTCTTGTATATCCAAAGGGTTCCATGCAGTTGTGGGGGTGTGTGGGACCAGGGAGATCTAAATCTGAATCCCAGTTCTACCACTTACCACTTGATGGCTTTGGACCTCTCTGTGAAATAGAGATTATAAACCAAACTTGTTTGTGGTAAGGACTAGAGGTAATAGATGCAGAGGTCTTAGCCCACAGCTGGTACTAATTAGTCATGGCTCTGGTTGTGATGGATGACATCATCTTAAATATGCAATTGTTCATTTCCATGTAAAAATAATACATGCTCATTACAGGAAGTAGGGAATTTTTTAAAAAAATTTTATTTATTTATTTGACACAGAGAGAGAGAGATCACAAGTAGGCAGAGAGGCAGGCAGAGGGGGAGGAGGAAGCAAGCTCCCTGCTGTGCAGAGAGCCCAATGCAGGGCTGGATCCCAGGACCCTGAGATCATAACCTTAGCCAAAGGCTAAGCCAAAGGCTTAACTCAGTGAGCCACCCAGGCTCCCCAAAAGTAGGGAATTTTAAAAGGAGCAAAGTAATCCTATTGCATCAATAATGTCAATACTCCAGAATGTTTCTTTCAATCCTTTAACCAGAAGGGAAACAAGTTTACTATTGTCCTTCTTGAGACTTGACTGCTTCCTGATTTGCTTTGCTGTTTACAAGAACAGGACCTGGACCAAATAGGCTCTAACTGCCTTTCTCTTTCATCACTGTAGACACAGTTCTGATCTAGACCTTTACTCCGAGCACTGCTAGGAGTAGGCAGACTTCCAGCAATGCCACGGAATATCTTCTTTGTCAATCCACCCTCAGATCTCCTAAACATGTATGGAATGAATGAGGCCCTATTTGATACCTTCAAATATAAGGGACTCTTCCTGCAGCTAAGTCCCCATTACATTTTATTTAGAGCTTTTTCTCTGGACTATATTGAAGAATACTAGCAGAGATATGCTGATAATGTTCCTACTCAGATTGATCATTAAGTATTATGGGAGCTATATTCAACAGTTTGAAGGATGGGTCAGAATATAAGACTCCTTGTACAGAATATGAGAGTGCCACTCCTTGTACAGAATATGACAGTGCCAGTCTACCAGAGTATGACCTTAAGGATGACAAAATTTCATATTAACCCCACTGGTGGAAAGATGGTTGTCATTATTAATTCTGAGATCAGATTTCATTCTCATAGGCATAGAACTCCAAAAGGACTTTCTAAAACTTGAGCAACACAGATCCCCATCTAAAAGTTATTCACCATCAACACTATTGGGTTAGCTCTCCGTTTAAATATCATCTGTGAAACCAAAGCTTTTGCTATAAATTTCCCTTACAGGAAAGGGCATAGAAAAGAGTGTCATTTTGTTTAATTATTTGCCCATGACCCCAAAGGTAATGCATTCCTAGATTCCCCGTCAGTAGAAAGTTCAGAAAAAGCAAATTAGAAGGAGTCAGGAATGTTGATACCAGCAAGAAATAACAGAGATGAAGGAAGAGAGAGCTGATATAAGAACTAAAAAACTAGGCAGTCAAGAATCTTTTAGAGTTTGGGTAAATAGCCTTACTCTTCATGTACAGCAGTTTGCTTTCATAAAGAGAAGCATTGAAGTGTAGGAAAATATTAGGAGGAGATTGAGTATGAATCCAGGTAATCTTGTAGATTTCAGTCTTTGTTTTAGTAAAATTAAAGGATCAAGAACATAGGACACAAATGGTTAATAATAAATCCCTTTTAGGTCTTAAAATTTGGTTTGTGATGCTTTTTATTAAGCCATAAAAATACTCATTATATTTAATATAATTTGCTTGAGAAAATAAGTATGTATGTTTTAGAATGATTTCTATCTAAATAATCCATTCGTGTCAGTTCTGGAAAATAAAATATCTCTGTATGTTATTTAAGTGAAACCCAAAGGTAGGTAATGATTAAGTCTGGTGAGTCAAGAGTGTTCCACTGGCACATACTTGGAGTGTCCTCTAGAGAATATCTGATCCAAAGCCTCCATCATTGTCATGAGCACACAGAGAAGGCACACACAGGAGTTGTGTCTTTCCGCAATGTCAGCTTTGTTCAGTCAGAAAGCAAACTTAAATCACCATTCTAAAGCAGGTTCAGAATTCCAAACTCAATGACAATTCATCATGTGATGAAACTTGGCTTCTTACGCAGCCCACAGAGCAGGAGAGAAGACAAACCACACAACAAAGACAACAGAAGGGTGTAGGAAGAAAACAAACGGAATTCGAACTCGGTCTGGGGGTGTACAGTGGAGATAAGGCCTCGGGCTGGTCTGGGTCAGCTCTGGGCACTTAACTGCTTCTGATGTTCATGCAGGGAAGGAACTCCGTTCTGTTAGGTGACTGATTGGGCAGACTGTGGCAGTTGCCTTTTTAAGTGGTCAGACATAGAAGGGTCATGTCTGAAGAGTCTCACAGTTTGCTGACAAAATCCTTCCCCTTTTTAAAGGGATTCAGTCAGTTTTGGGTCTCTGCCGACCTCCTCGGGTTCTGCTCGTTATCAGTCCTGGGGGGAGGTCAGCTGACTTTGGTCCTGGTGAGATCTCCTGGCTGCAATACCTTAACTGCTTGCATCACTGCTTGACACAGGCTCCTGCTTGACACGAGAGACTCCATTTTGCTCTCTACAATTATTTTATAAGAGGGATGTCTTGGTCTTCTGGGGCTGTTATAATAAAATACTAGAGACTGTGTAGCTTATAAACAGTAGAAATTCCTTCATCATACTTCTGGAGGCTGGGAAGTCCATGATCAACTTGTTAGCAGATTCAGTCTCTAGGAAGTGTCTGCTTTCTGGTTCACATGTGGCACCTTCTCCCTGTGTCCTCATATAAAGGAAGTGGTGAGGGAGCTCTCTGGGGGCTCCTTTATAAAGGCATTCATCCCATTCATGAGGACTCTGCCTTCTGACCTAATCATGTCCCAAAGTCATCACCTTTTGATTTCATCATCTTGGTCATTAGGATCTCAAGGTATACATGTTGATAGGACACAAATAATCAGACCATAGCAAATGGAAATGGAGGCTCAGAGATGCTGTGCCGAGCTCTAAGCCACAAAGAAAGTTAGCATCAGTAATAGGTTTAGACCCACATTTTACTGACTACCAATTCGGGGTTCTTACTACCACAACATATAAGATTCTAAGAATGGAATGATACAGCATTCACACTCACAGGCATCCTAACTGGCCTGTGAATTCTGTGAATTTATTCATTCATTCAATTTTATTAAACATGGATTTATGGAGTGATTACTATGTACCTTGCACACTGTAACTTTAGCCTAAACCTTAGCTGTGTGTGTATGTGTGTAGGCATGCACGCGTGTGCACGTGCACACACAGACATATACACTAACCCTGTGAGTCACAAGGTTTTAGGTTGGACCTCAGTCTTCTTCACCTCAGCCCTGAACATGGCACCCTCGAGGACAAGCACATTTAAGTTTCCCAAGCAAATAAACATTTCTTTTAAGGACTTTCATCCTGAGAGATTCCATAGCCTTTTTCTGTAGCTCTTTTTCTAATTCATCACACTTTCTCTGGGTTCTGCTTTTGGTTTAATCCTACATCTTTTATTCTGTAGCTTAAGATCCATTCTTCCTCAAGAAGAAGAAAAAGTCTCAGCAGCCCTCTAGGAATTTCTCAGTCACTAATTTATCCTTTGGCTTTTTGTCTAACTGGTAGGATATAAATTATTTTTTTCATAATAGATATTAATTTATCAGGGCATAAAAGGAGATTAGAGGTGATCTAGTTCAACTATTAGTTTGATAGATGGTCCCCTGGAACCCAGAGAGAAGAAATGGTTCAAATTACCCAGCAAGTCAGTAGCAGGTTTAGTCTTTGAACCCAGGTCCTACCTGTCATCCAAGGTTTTTGCTATGACACCACATTGTCCCAGAGTTCTTTCTTTAGGGACACTGCTGGTCTGTTTTACTTTATCACTTACTTCTCCCTCATGTAAAATAACCCACGGAATTTCTTGGTTTCCCGTGCCAGGAAATGGTTAATCTCACTGAGCCCAAGGACCTGGAAACTTCTGGGAGGGAGCCAGGTGAGCAAAGAGAGCAGATAAAGGCACCACCTGCCGATGGGTTAGAACAGCCTGGGGACACAGAGAGAATGTAAACACATTCTGCAAATCTTATTGTCTGACACCGTGCCAGTGTCTTTGGGGTTCTTGTCATGGAAAATATTTCATCTGAGGTCATTCAATGAGCAAAAAGAAGCATTGAATACCCTCCAGGGTGCCAACTCTGCCCCCCCCCCTTTTGTCCAGATTAAATAAGCAAGGGACTAACATTTCATGGTTCTAGAAGGTCTGCTTTTCAACAGTACAGGCTGTAAGGTAGGGAAAAAGGAGACATTAAGAAAATACATTGTGTTGTTCTGAACAGCTCTCTCCCCTGGGCAGCCCGCCCTCCTCCCCTGCGGCCTCCCTCTGTTTGCTCACATACTTACAAGCACACGCCCTACGTTTAGAGCAGGACTTAATGTCTGTGCTTCCTCATAAATCTCGGCTTGGTGCCTGGAGCTATGTTTTTAATTCTGTGGTGGAGCTTTGAGATCTGAGATGAGTAGAAAGGAGGGGCAGCTGATGGAGGTAGTAATGGAAGCTGCCATCTCTCCTTCTGGGGACTTGCCTCCTAATTCACGTCTTCTCTCAGGTGGTTGAAGACCTTAGCTCAGCCTCTGTGAAGGGCAGGATGGAAGGAGAGTGGGAAGTCAAGAGAAAGAATAGCTATGTTGTACGACCGCTATGTTGTACTATGCTGAAGGATGCATGGCTTCTCTCTGAAGGTAGTAGAATGTGTGGAATGAGCAAATTAACTCAGACTGGTGACTGGCTGGCATAGATTTCTGGTTCAGCTAAAAATGACTTCAAGGAGAGGAGTCTTTCCTGTCAAAAATAATGTATGGTCTTACGAAAATTGTTATCAAAGAAAGTTTTCCCTCCATTCAACTTGAAGCTCCTTTTTTTGTGGTGTTCATTTATTTTTTATGATTGGTCCTTTGGAACTTGGATGATAGTTTCTTCTGTATAAACCTCATCTCTTCAACATGCCTTTGTTTTTTGTGGTGTAGAAGGCAAATCTCTTCAGCTGCTATGATGGTTTAAAGTAGTAATTGCTTAGGTTTCTACCCTGACAACAACTGTGTTTGAGTAGAATTCTAGTCTGAGTCACTGAGTGGAACATGTAATTAACAAGACTAAAGGAAGAACTCTGATCTTTGAAAATTCTGGTCCTCAGTTTATACATCTATAAAATGAAAGAATTGGAAACGTGTCTCTTAAAAGGCCTCTAACTCAGTCCAGGATCCTAAAAATCTCCAACTGTTATAAGCCCTCTTCTTCCACCAAGTTCTTATGAATCCTTATGGAGACGTTCCTCTACTTCTATATCTTTCTAGAAGGTTTTGAAATTTATCAGAAGTAAAGGGTACATTGACTTGCTTCTACTACTGTGGGAATGGAGGCTAGATCCAGTTGGTTTCCCTGATGATAGAAAATGGGAATGAAGTAAATTGTAATGGGTGAACTTCTGCTTCTATAAAGAGATCTGTGGCTTTCTATTTGTACCTGTTTGAGGTATGGGAAAGAGATGATAGTAAAACAGATGATGGGCTTCTGGAGTTCAGAGACTGAGTCTTATTCATTTCTCTATCTGCAACAATACACTGTACTGTACAGAGAATATGCTAATTACATTGTGGGAGTGAAGTTAAACTTCTTGGGACTGTTTCAGGGAATCACCTCTGAGGCGATTTAAAAGATTATTTTTAAATTATTAGAAAAGTTTTACGGAACCATGCTGATTCAGTCTGAAGAAAAAAGAACTTTAGGGATGTTTTGAGCTAAATGGACGTCTCTGATGGATTTAATGTATGTAGGAAATTATACACATCAAAACACTGATAAAGCAGAAACTAAACTCATAAGTATTCAGAGACTCAGAGTCAGGTGGAGGAAGAGATCAATAGGTGAAGAAAAATGTAGAATATTCCAGAACCTTCTGTTTTTCTCTGTTCTAGAGATTTGTTTTTCTGCTTTTGTCTATGTAGGGAATCCTGGTATTTCTCCTCCCGCTTCTTAGTCTGTTCCTTTAGTGGTTCTTCACTTGCTGATGTGATTAAGCCTGGTCATATTCTTTATAATATTTCTTGTTAAATTCATTTATTTATATCAAAGATGTTTGGAAAAATTCTGTAACATTTAAATAAAATTTTAAAATATAAAGTTTCTAACAGTACACAGTAAGCGTTATGGTACACACTAAGAACTCAAGATTTGCTAGTGGGACAATGCCTTACAGCATACAAAACACTTTCTCACCTGTTATCCTCTTGTTCCTCATGAAGTTGTTGTTACCTAAAGATTGGAAAGATGGTATATAATGCTCAAAGCCAGGGTTTACACTCAGAGTATGATTTGGAGCAGAAAGCTGGCAAATTTTTCTTTACTTAATAATTTGGTGTAGCATTCTTTATCCAGAACTGTACCCCCACTTTGATAAACTTGACCATAGCAGCTCGGTGAGAAAATCAGTCTTCTTACCCTGAAGACATAACTTGTTTGTAATTTCTTAATTTCTCCCTTTACTCCCAGGGCTACCTTATTTTCCTGCAATCTCATAAATAGTATATATATACACACACACACACACACACACACACACACACATACACACACACATATGTATACATATGTGTGTATATATATGCCTCTGAGGCAATTTATATATATATATATAATTTATATATTAATGTATTATTATATGTTTAATATATAATAAATATTTATTTATATATAATATTATTTTATATATGTGTGTGTGTGTATGTATATATATATACACACACATACACACACACAGAGTTCCTTTTGCAATTGCGATTTCCTTTTTCACCTTTAGCTATGATCTCGGGCAGGCCTTTTGCCTACAGATGATGACGGTCTCCTCAGGGCAAGTCTTTTAACTATATGTCAATTGGAAATAAGGCTGTGTTGTGCAATAGCAGGACCTTAACTTGGAATGCATTTTGTGATGATAGCCCAAAATGGTGAAAAGACCCCTAAATGAAGTCTTGGGAGACCAGGGCTCTCAACAGCTCAGCCATGTGTGTAATGATGCTTCAAGGAAGCTCTAATCCTTTTGTATCAGTTTTCTCATATCCAGAAAGAAGGTACTGGGTTTTACCTTCCACGAGCCCTTCTAGCTATGAAGTTCTCTAGTTTATAAACATTAAAATGCTATTCCATCACATGGTGGCAGATTTGTGCTTTTACATGTTTGTGAGGTATCATGGTAGGTGCTGAAGTTCCCTAGGAATCATGGGACAAGGCTTGGTTAGTCTTTGCACCAGAAGATGTGTTCAGGGGGCTAATTTGATGCCTCTAAACTGAAGCCATAACCCGGAGGTTTCTTTCAGATCTTGTACGTCCTTGACTGGATGAACGTCAGTAGCATCATGACCGTAGCTGTCTACACCATTTACATAGTTACTGAGGTCATGAGGTGTCACATGGAAACATGCCAAAGAGCATAGGGTAAAACTGAGATTTAGAAAATGAAACTAGCTCATTCATAGTCACACAGCATTAAGCATCAGAACAAAGACTCTAACAAAATTATACATGACATCCTATTCTTTGCATTTTTCACTTTATTCTGTTACATCATATGCTATCTTTCATGGTGAGCCTAAGTAACTAATAGAACGCTCCTGGTCATAAAAGCATCTATATTCTCCATAATTATTCTAATGACATTTGACAGAACAGAAGATGACAGATTTTCATAGGTCTCTCGTACTAAAGTCTTTACTGAGAAGCACTGCCTTAGTTTTACCTTTGGAGAGACTTCTTAGTTGCAGATTTATCTTCTTAGATATCACCAGTGGAGCTTAAGAGAGAAGGTTGGCTGAATTTGTATACTTATTTATTTATTTATTTTCTTTTTAAATTTAAATTCAATTAGCCAACATATAGTATATCACTAGTTTCAGATGTAGTGTTCAATAATTCATCAGTTGTTTATAACACCTAGTGTTCATCACATCACATGCCCTCCTTAATGCCCATCACCCAATTACCCCATCCCCTCACCCACCACCTCTCTAGCAACTCTCAGTTTGTTTCCTATAGTCGCGTCTCATGGTTTTTCTCACTCTCTGAAGACTTCCTATTGAGTTTTCCCTCTCTTCCCCTATGATTCTCTTTTCTATTTCTTATATTCCATGTATGAGTGAAACCATATGATAATTGTCTTTCTCTGATTGACTTATTTCACTCAGCATAATACCCTCCAGTTCCATCCAGGTCGATGTAAATGGTGAGTATTCATCCTTTCTGATGGCTGAGTATGAATTTGTATATTTAGAAGTATGCTACATTTCTGAGAAATGTCATTGTCATGCTCAAATTGATTGGTTATTTAGAAATAGGGTCCCTCTTGAATTTCATGCTTAAACTTCATTTGAGGTTTCCCTAAGGTAAAAGAATATAAAGTGTACTTATTAGAGAAGCTATCTTGGCAGATTTTCATTGCCTTTGGATAAAAGCAAAATTGCACCGAGCACATAAATTGACATATGAAGCAGTAAATAATTCCATTGTACAAGTTGTTTGAATGGACTAAAGCCAAAATGCTCCATTAGCCAGCATGCATAGAATATTCACTGAGCTTAGAGTTTATTACCAGGCCAGGGCGGGGGGGGAAGAGAGAGAGAGAGAGAGAGAGGGAGAAAAGAAACAGAATGAAGGAACGTATGGGGGTGAGGGATGATAAATGTCAGCATAGCAGCTGGGAAGGTGAGAGATTAGAAAGAGAACTTTAGAGGTATGTACAATATGTTTCTTTTCCTCTCTTCTTCTTCTTTTTTTTTTTTTTTCCTTTGTGGGGGAAGTATTAAGTTAAAAAAAATGGTTCAGTGTCAGCTTTCAAACATAATGATCAAAAATCTGAGAACTAGGCAGTAGAATGAACCAAACTCTTTTCTTATTTCCTTTTGAAAATAGAATCTCAGAGATCAGCCAATAGGAAAGAGGGGTGGCATTTGTCTATGTGTGAGATTGTGTTTATACACATCTCTACTTGGATAAACACCCAGAAGCCACAATAGCATTCCCAAAGGTATTCTTCCTTAATACAGGAAGTGACAGCTTTGTGAAGGTACCACAATTAAGCTCTGGGTTTTTATTCTAGATCCCAGGATTTAATTTCTAGAAGAAATGAGAGCTCTATGATGTTCCATGGGGCTGTTTAGAATTACAGGCAACTTAGTTTTAAAGCTTGTTGAATGCAAAGCACCTGAGCTTAGCTTAACCTCCAGGGATCTCTTTGCATTTAGAAATGTCTAAAACCACAAACCATAAATTCTGATGGGCACATATAAAAGAAGAGACCACAGGAATTACAGTTTTGTTATTCAATGTGGCCACACTCTCCTGCCACAACTTCCCTCCCATCACTCCCAAGCTTCCTCTTGTTTTTGCACTTGGGTTTACCAGATGACCAGGCCTGAGTTATACCAGGTAGTGTGTGAAAAGGCAGGCACAATTCCTTTACAAGCTTTGATATGTTTGTTTCTGCAACTTTGCTGCATGGAATGTGTGCAGAGAACAGAGAACCAAAGCTGAAGTCACACATATTTTGAATTGGTCATCATCCCTCTTAAGGATCATATATACGCTATTGTTCTTGATGTCCCATGTCTCTTCTCAGTCATTTCCTGCTTGCATTTTTTTTTCTTTTTTGTGGAAACTGGAACTGCTCTCATTCCCCTCCTTCCTGAAACTTCCTGCCACCTCAGCACCTCAGTTCCTGTCCCACCATCTTGAATCTTCCTGTCCCTTTCCCATTTAACCATTACCATTGGAATATTGGCATGAGATTAATATCCCCATTTCCATCCCTGGCTTTGGTCCTCAGCACCAGAGTCACATTTTCAGCGAGGCATTTCTATATAGGATTCTCAACAACACCCAGAACTCATCATGTTTGGAACTGAATTTATCCTTTTATTCTTACCTCCTAAATTTCTGGGATAATCAATTAGTTAGTAGGCAAGACATTTAGCATCATTATAAAGGTTAACTGAGACACTACCTTACTTTCCCATCCTTTTCTTTTTGTGTTAGTCTAATGGCAATGGCTAATCTAAAGGAAATTCCTTTCTTGTAGGAGACAAGGAGAAGGCCTTAGGATCTACTGGGGGAGTCTGGAACAGCAGTCCCTCTTTTCCCGCTGGAACCCATGGTCCACTGAGGTGCCTTATGCGACCTTCACTGAGCACCCTATGAAGTATTCCAATGAGAAGTTCCTCAAAATTTGTGAGGTAGGCAGTTTGGGCATCACTCTTAGATCACCTTTGATGGTGAAGCGGTGTGCTTCTAAAGCATGTACTGTTCCAAAAAACAAACAAACAAAAAAGGTAAGATACAACCTGGGTTTATACAGATACAAACTTTACAACGTTTGCAGTATTTTTTAGTAATACTAAATTATTAATTTGGAGCTCTTTTATTTATTAAAAATATAAAATGTTGGGGTGTCTAGATGGCTCAGTGGGTTAAGCCTCTGCCTTTGACTCAGGTCATGATCTCAGGGTCCTGGGATCGAGCCCCTCATTGGGCTCTCTGTTTGGCAGGAAGCCTACTTCCCCCTCTCTCTCTGCTTGCTTATCTGCCTACTTGTGATCTCTCTCTCTGTCAAATAAGTAAATAAAATCTTTTAGAAAATAAAAAATATATAATGTTTATATTAACCATATTGACTCCTCCTTGCTAATTTCTTACCAAAAATTATAGTGTAATATTATTTAAAAATCACAATACTTGTGTCTGACTGTGTTTATTGCCAAAAGGATACATATAATTTTATGTATGTCATTAAATTCTAATTATTTTGTTCAGAGAAGGAGTATGGGATAGTATGAAGCATAAAGTCAGATATGGCTCTTTGGTCATGTTTGTCATTTTTCTTTCTGGACCTTGGTAGTCTCATTTCTAAAATGGACATAGTGATGATCACTGCCCTTCCTCCTAACTTCATTGGAGCACTGTAAGGTTAAATGGGATAATGTGTATACAAATGCTCCATAAATGGTAAAACAATCAGGAGTTAATTAAGAGTATTTTTATGTCTTTCAATCTCATCTCCCCAAATAGATTTTATCAGGGAGGGATAGTGGCAGGGAGAGTCCTTCTACTCTTCTTTCATCCCCTCTAGGGAAATTCAGGCAGTGCTAGCACACTAGTAGGCAGGAAGTAAAACAATTGGAGCTATAAATGCAGAGAAAGATCAGACTTTTATATTTTCAGTAAAATCCATATACACATAAGAGTGTGCTTATAGGCCAGAAGTAAACCTGGAGACCATAAGCCCCTAACTTCATTGGAGCACTGTAAGGTTAAATGGGATAGACGAAGAAATTCTTGCCTTCTCTGGCCTTTCTACATTTACTTTTATATGCTGTCATTCACTTCCAAACATCACAACTCTCTATATGGTATAAATTAAAAAATTAGCAACATACATCTAAAGTCCTTCTGTGGAGGGATGGCATGCATTGCATTGCCTGCGTTGTTTCCAACACACCTATTCATGCAAGTATGCATATGTATAAAAATATTTTCGATTGATAAGCCTCCTATTTTAAAAAGGATTTGAGACAAAAACATATGTGATTATAAGATAGATAGAGTCTTCATTCTCCCTAATATATAGATGGAGTTGGCTTAAATCCCTTCTGCTCTCAGAAAGGTCAATGGTCTTTACAAGATTGATGCAAACATCCTCAGGGGCTTATGATCTCCAGATTTACCTCCAGCTAATTGCAGGCACTCAGTTAGTTCATTGTATGGATCACGTAATAGTCCAGTTTCATGATGCTGCAAGCCCAAGCTTCAACATCAGCCCCTAACCTGACTCCACCACCCAAAAGCAACAAAACAGAACAAAATGAAAACCAATGAGATCAACAAAAACAGTTACACAAAGGCATTGATGTAAGAGTAGACTTGCTGAGGGTTTCAGGGAAATGGAGTGGGAATTTATATCATAATGAGTCCAAACTTCACGGGGAATATCAGGTCTCCCTGTTTTTAAAATCCTTATTAGTTATAATACTCTGATACATTGCTTCACAATCCTTTCTCCTCTCCTCTGGATCCTGTCTTCCTCCTCCCCAAACACTTGCCTTTCCTCTTCCTCTTTCCCTTCTTCTCCTTTCTTTTTCTTTTTCCTTCTCCTTCTTTTTCTTTTTTTCCCCCTTCTTCTTCTTCTCCTCCTCCTTCTTCTTTTCTTCTTAACAGTTCAGATTATTTTGTCTGTTTCTTTTTTTCTAACACCTGCTAATCCAACCCAAAATGCTTAATAATGTATTTTTCCAAAGTAATTTTCCACCTTTAAAGAAAGTCTAGTTCTGGTCATTAAAATAATATGTATTTTGCATTAATAGTATTTGTATTTTATTGTAAGTTAAAATAAATACCAACAGCCTTGGTTTCTACATCCATCACTTTCTGAGCCAAGCCTCTTATTCCTCATACCTGATGCATTATGTACTTACTCCCTGAGTGTCCTTTGCTGGAAGACGTTCAGGGTAAGGGATTAAAGAATAAGTTCTATTCACTGCAGAGAAATGGCACTGCATTACTCTAATTTCTGATGGTACATTGTTTTATTCTGATATATATATATATATATATATATATATATATATATATCAACGCAATAAAATAATTTTAAAAAGAAGATAAGAAGCAAAATGTCAAATGGAGGGATAGAATAATTTACTCCCAAATACCATGAATGTGGTTAGTAGAATGGTGTATTAATTTACAAGCCTTCTTATTAGTCAAGGCTAAAAGGAAAACTCAATATTTCTAAAGCTCTTGTTAGATGGGAGTAAGATAGCAGGTGTGTGTGTGTGCACTCGAGCTCCCATGTGTGGATGTGAGTATAATGAATGGTCATTTAGTTGGTTGGTTTTCAGTCAATCAAACTATTTTGTGGATCTGTCAAGTGTATTTCCTTTAAGGTTTTTCTCTTAATCTACTCTTCCAAAGCTTTTTTTTTTTTTTTTTTTTTTTTACTTCCTGGCAACAGTCTGGCATTTTTCATTTGCCAAACTATTTCTTACTCAAAGGCCACCCCAAGTCCTGATTCTCTATGAAAACAAATGATCTCCATCTGTGATGTCAGAGGATGAATACTCTGATCCAGTTCTTTGAGCCTTAATTTCTCTTTTGTTGTTGGTTTTATGTCACAATATTATTTGTGTTTAGGATATTTTCCAAGATTGGCCTTGATTAACACTCAGTTATATTAATGTAAATGAGTAAATAAGAAGAAAGATGATTCTGTGGACATATAATTCCTTTTATGTGAGTATTTTGGCATAACATAAGATTTTAAAAGGATGATATAAACTAGTTTTTCCATTCCCCTTATAAATGAAATGGGGAAAAGTGGAAAAATATGGGGAAATTGCATAACTAAATTGAATACCTGAAGTAATTTAACTCAATTTAACAAGTCTATTATGGCAGAGGAAAAGGAATCCTATAGATCTGGGTTACATATAGTCAAAATTTTCAAATTATGTACAATCCAATGGAATAACTTATTTAAGAAATACATTAAAAATCCAAATTTATTCTTACTCAGAGTCTTTTCTTGTATGGCACCTGAAATCTCTTTATTCAACAAGTATTTTCTGACATCTACAAAGTATAGGTATTATTGTTCAGGATACAAACATAAATGAGACAAGATTCATATCTTTGTGGAAGACATTGCTTAACAGAGGAGGTAGATAAAAATGCACAGATTTTTAAATGAGTACTAAGTTGATTAAACTAGAAGTTTAGATCAAATGAAGAGGAGTGGAGGCACATGAAGGTACAAGTAACATTCGTAGAAACAGGGTAATTTATTTTATCTGGAGTTTATGGAATTTTATCTTATATATTCCTATCATGATTATAATGGCTCAAATAATAAGTATAAGGGCTTAAGTTAAGGTCAGTAAGAGTGGAGAGAAAATAAAGAAATTTTGAGATATTCAAGATACAGAATTAATGGAAGCAGGTAACGTACATGACATAGTAGGTGGAGGAGAGAAAGAGGTTGAAAATGATGTAGTTTCTGGTTTGGGTAGATGGTGATTCCATCAATTTCAATGGGGAAAACTGAAAGGAGAGTAGGTTTGGAGGTTCAGTGTAGGATTTGTTGAGTTTGAAACGTCATGGAACATGGAGTTTAGTTGGTTTCAGGCAGCTAGAAATTTAGTTCTGAAACTCAAGAGAGAAAGAAAAACTGGTAATAGAGGTCTCAAATCATATAACTTTGGGTCAAAGCTGAGTCATGGGCTTTGCTGGTCAGGCAGTTACCACAGGAAAGATCATCAATGGACACATTAATTATGCTTAAATCCAAATTCATACTATCTCTAAGTCTCTTAGCACTTGTCTAAAAATTACTATCAAATTTAAGCAATACAGCTTCAAAATACATCATTTTTTTCTTGTATTCATCTCACTAACTCTATAGCATTCTGCATCTGGCAGATATGATGGTCAAATGGCCTCTTTCCAGACATTCTTGCTTATCTCTGAGCCTCACCAACCTGTTTCAATCTGTATATGCATATACTTTGAATTACTCATATAAAACAGATGTAAAAATAAGAAATAATCATTTTTTGGCATTGACTTTCTTGTTACAAGATATAAAAATAATCTCATGTAATATTGTGTAATCAGACGATATTTATTGATTACAGTTTTCATGTAATTCAACTAACAAAAATCCTGTGAGGTCAAGATAGCTATCTCTATTTTTAAAATGAGTATACTTAGAGTGATTAAATCAATTGACTAAGGTATTACAATAAAATGCTCTATTGCCAACCTAAACAATTTACTAATAAGCAAGGAAATGGGTACAAACCTGAAGAAATTCTTTGTGCATATGTGTATGTGTGTATTTATTGATGTAATGAAATGTGATGCATTATACTTATGACAAGACTCAATTATCCTTGATTGTTTCATCCACTTTATATCTGTAATTTGTAGTCTCATTTCCCCTGTTTTAACTGTTGCCTTGCTGGGTTCTTAGGATGTGTGGACAGACTTGCTGGGGTGAACTAATGACCTAGTCCAGAGATGGTGAACAATAGTGAATGGGTCATGAATGATCTATAATCAAACTAAAGGGATCTATAGACCAATCATTTTTACTCTTTTCTGGCATATTTACCCTTCTTTTCAAGGGAAGTATGGAAGTGAACTCATGTTTTGGCAATCAAATGTAACTTGACATCCTTAGTTCCTTAGTTTCCCTTCACATCAATTTGACAAATATTCATTGAATTGCCCACCTAGCATTGAATACTACATGCTAAACAATGTGCTAGTAAGCTGGGATGCTGAGAAGAATAAAACAGATTCTGCCCTCCAGACACTTAGAGAGTAGAGGGAGAAAGCAAAAAAAAAAGTAATTAACAAATTATAATTTAATATGCTAAGACTGTTAATAGAGGGACTCACAAGTTTCTACGGGAGCCCAGAAGAGGGAAAAAGTAAATACGAAAGTTAACAGGTATGATAACATTTGAAGCGAAACTCAAAGTATGAGTGATGTAAGCATCAAAGGATGTGAGAAAAGACATTTTAAAGTAAAAGAAAGGTGGCAGGAACCTGCAAATTACCAAGGTATATGAAATGTTCTTGAATAAAGAATAAAGAATAATTCTTGAATAAAGAATCGCTCGTTTTAGCTAGAATTTAAAACAAGTGTGTGTTGATAGGGAAGAGTTGGGGGAATGGAATAGAAAGAGGATGAAAATTAGGATGTAGAGGAACCTCTCTTGGAGGAAAGAAACGTCTGTCTCAGCCTCCTTTTTCTCTCTACACACCTGAGCATACCCACAGTGACGGCGTCTCCATAAAAACAATTCCAGGTAAAATGTGCCAGGATGATAGAAACATTCTATCCAGCTGTGTGGCTTTTCAATTGGTTTCCAGGATTGGGTGTTGGATGGACTTGCTCTTTATCCCAGCATGCTTCACTTCCTACAGAGGGAAACTTATAGCCTGAAGGTTTGGAAAACCTGCTCAGCTGAGGAATGTGGGCCTGCAGGCATGAAATCTGGTCTCTTTACCCAGTGTAAACAGGAAGCAAGTTATGGTTGTAATAAGGAAAACTGAGACTCTAGGCAGTGAACTGCTGGCAGACGGCACCTGAAGCAGCCAAGGAGCCTAGTCACTCAGCTGGTAAATAATTGCTGTAGAGTCAAGAAGAACGTTCCGGGCTCCCACCACCCTCCCTCCCCCCACCTCCAACACACCCACCCACCCACACACTGCTAGACTTTACCCCAACCAGCACTCAGCTCCTATGTAATTTGAGTTGTTAAAACTTGACCCTCTGTCTTTAAGACTGGAATAAAAGAAGGAGCCAAGGGTGGGTGTATAAAAGCTTTTAGAGAAAAGAATGTGGCTGGTGGCATTCATATCAGATGACATGGCGTTCCTGTCACACAGATTGAGTTCAGGTGCTTGAGATGCTCAAAAGCCAGCTTGGGGACTTGGCCTTTTGTCTGCCTTTCCTTCAATGTGTTACTTGTCACTTTGTCTTCATGGTCCCTCCTCCTTTTAGAGGGCTCACCAAAATGACTAGAAATGAAGTGCATCTGACGCTAATGAAATGCCAGGTTCATGGAGTATGAAATAGTGTCAACTTTTTCTTCCCAGCACTTAGATGCTGAGGCCACAGAGGCTTCTCTGAATGAAGCTGATGATGAGGACTGGAGAAGCATCTGGTCATCTAATCTAAAGACATTTATTGAGCTAGGAAAAGATATCCTGACAGTCCAGAGGGTGTTTGCGATGGAAATGTCGAGGTGAATTGCATTTTGGTCTTCAAGAAGTCATAGTTTGATGATATTTTCAGTGATTTTTTGACAGTATTTGTTGATTCCTGGTAATAGGCTTCCTTAATGGCCTTTGCAATATGTCTCTACGTTCCAGCCTCATCTCTTTCCATTTCCCCAGCCCTTCCTGAAATACATGAATATGTGTATCTGTACATGGAGAGCTTATACACAAACCCTTCAGTTACTAAAGTTGGTTTAATCTTCACAGCCACACTCTGCCTTTGATGCTATTAATATTCTTTTTTTATGGAAAAGGAATGATAAAATTCAGAGAGGTTGAATAACTTGCTCACAGTCATACAGCTTATGTGTGCCTTATTTGCAGCCTAAGACTGGATCTGTTTGATCTCAATGCTCATGTTACATCATACATGCCTCCTTTAGTTCAGTGCTTTCCAACAGGGGATGATTTTTTACCTCCTGGGGAACATTTAGCAATGTCTTAAGACATTTTTGGTTCTCACACCTGGGGTGGGGATACTATTGGTATCTGGTGGGGAGAGGCTATTGAGGATGCTTAACATCCTAAAATATAGAGGACATTGTCCCTCACAGCAAGGAATTATTTGGCACAAAGTAACAATAGTCCCAAGGTAAACTTATGTAGACAAATAGCCACACTTATGATTCAAATTCTTAGAAAACTGGATGAAATATTTAAGTGGAGATCTAAATGAAATGTGATAGAATAAAATATTAATTTTTACCTTCAGTAGACGGGAAGGCAAGTGGGAGAGATAGGATTTGCATTTAGTTTTGAAAAATGAATAGGTGCATAGGCAATATAGATCTTTGTGGACTTGAAAACACTGTCAGAGCTAGAGGTTGCTAGGCAAGCATAGTATAGTGTTTTTTCAAAATTTTTTAGAAGCAAAAGACTTTTTAAAAATAAAATCTTACTTGAAACCCAAATATATAAACCTTTTAAAAATAGAGCAGCTCTAATTGATGTAATTGTAGCAACAGGCGTATGTTACTTCCTTGCCTTCCCATATCTTCTCCCCAAACCATCAGGAATATCTGTTGTTCCAACATTGTTAATAAGAACACTTCCTTTCTTTTCAAAAGAATCTTGGTTTGGATGATAAATCATATGGTCATCCAACCTATGAGGAAATCTGGTGTTCTAAGGAACATGGTGTGAAAATTCTGAGTATAAGTTTTTTTTCTATCCTTTCTGAAAAATAAGGAACATAAATCCTTTGCTAAATATTAGAGTTTTACTGCTCATAATAACAGTATGTTATAACTGTTATAACTAACTAACACTTAAGTCAGGAGACTTCAGTCCAAGGCTTTGCTCAGTTGCTTACAAGTTATTTATCACTGGAAAAATCTCTGAAACACTTGGACCCTCAGTTTACCTATTAGATCCCCTATATGTTACCCCCCAATGCCTAGCATCTTGTCCAACAAAGCTTTCTGAATTTGTGGATTTCTTTTTTTTTTTTTTTTAAGATTTTATTTATTTTTTTGACAGAGAGAGAGAGATCACAAGCAGGCAGAGAGGCAGGCAGGGGGGAGGGGAGAGCAGGCTCCCCGCTGAACAGAGAGCCCGATGTGGGGCTTGATCCCAGGACCCTGAGACCATGACCTGAACCAAAGGGAGAGGCTCAACCCACTGAGCCATCCAGGTGCCCCTGAATTTGTGGATTCCTAATCTCTGCCCTATATCCTATCTTGTGTAGGCTATTAACTTCACTTTATGAATATTGTTCTTGACCTCAGGATCTATAATTATTATTTTGGAATCATTGACTATAGACACAGACCTATCATCTCTATATTTCTTCATGCCCCAGACTCATGTATCCAACTGACCATTAGAAATTACTAAGAGGCTTACTGGGTAGACACCTCGAACCACACATCTAAAACAGAATCCTTGATCCCTGTACCTCACCATGTGCAAGCTCTTCTCTCACCGAGTTTTCCCAACCCAGTAATGAAATCACTTTCTATCTAGTTTCTCACACCAAAAATCTAGGTGTCTTCTTTGATTTCTCTGGTCTCTTCATCCTCTATATTTCCTTATACCAGTAATTTCTATGACTCTGCCTCAAGTAGTATCCCTAAGTCAACCAGTTCTCATGTTCTCCACTGCTCTTTTTGTCCAAGCCACCATCATCTCTTGCCTGGGCTAATGAAGTGATCTACAAACTCCTCTTAATCTTCCTGTTTCCATTCTTGACTCTAAGAGTAAATTCTCCATAGAATAGCCAGGATTATTTAAAACAAAACAAAACAAAACAAAACACAAACAAAACCCCACCAAAATCCAAAAAACATACATCACTGAACTTATCTATAAAATCACTTCGGGACACCTGGGTGGCTCAGTGGGTTAAGCGCTGCCTTTGACTCAGCTCATGATCTCAGGGTCCTGGAATCGAGCCCCGCATTAGGCCCTCTCCTCAGCAGGGAGCCTGCTTCCTCCTCTCTCTCTGCCTGTCTCTCTGCCTACTTGTGATCTCTCTCTCTCTCTCAAATAAATAAATTAAAAAAAATATTTAAAATCACTTCAATGTCTTTATATGGCTCACAAGATGCTCTCTGCCTAAGATTTCACTTCAATCTCTTTTGTTTCATCACTATATTCTAGCTGTATAGGATTTTTTCCCTGTTCCTTGAATAAACTAAGCTCATCCCTACCCCACAGCCTGTACAAGTGCTTTTATTTTCTCCCTGGACTACCACATGGTTACCTCTTTTTCATCCTTTGGGCCTCGGATCAAGTTTTACTTTCTCAGAAAGATGTGCCCTGAATTCAATATCTAAAATAACCCTCAATCCTGTTATTTTGCCCTTTTCCACATTTTATTTTCTCCTAGAATTTATCACCATCAAAATCACCTATATTTACTTTTTCTCATACTACAAGATTGTAATATCCATGGGAACAGGATGACCATCTTGTCTCTTTAGTCACAGCACTTAGAAAATGCCTGGTGAATAGTGTAGGTGTTTCATTAATATTTTTTGGATGATTTTAGAGCTTTTTAATCTATTAGTGACATAGAGAGTTAGTTTACAGTATTAATACTGATATAAATAATTCATATATCCATAGAAAATTAAAGCTGTTAAAACTAAAATGACAGCTGGTAACCTCACATAGTTAATAAATAAAGTGAGGAATTGCATGTTATTTTTGACATTAAGAAGCAAAATTTGGCCAAGGAAAATTAGTGTTAGTAGAGTTAAACACAAAATTAAATTGACAACTAAAAACACACTCAGGAAAATAATAATATTAAAAGTAATCTTCTCAGAAGAAAACTTAAAAATGACAAAACTTGAAATGGATAAAAATCAACTTTTTGATTTAATTTAATTTTATATACATGAATTCATTCAATGGAAATTTTTCAGAAAAAAAATGGAACAATTTATAAATTATTCCTTTCAGATGTAAAATTCTTCAATGAACCCAATTGTCTTAGTGTAATTCATGTCAGAAAACACAATCTTAATGAAAATTCAGTAATGCCGGCATAACTTTGGTGTAGGTTTATATTAAAAAATATAGAGATAAGAGAAACAAAGTAAAAGTGTCATCTTGCACCTGGTTTTCTTTGGAAATTTTCTCCTTGAAAAAGTGAAAACTTCAATAATCTTGAGGAACCAGTATTTAGGATTTTCTCTCAATTAAGAGTTTAAAGGCTTGGTCAAGATGGCGGAGAAGTAGCAGGCTGAGACGACATCGGGTAGCAGGAGATCAGCTAGATAGCTTATCTAACCATTGTGAACACCTACAAATCCAACGGGAAATCGAAGAGAAGAAGAGCAACAATCCCAGAAACAGAAAATCGATCACTTTCTGAAAGGTAGGACCTGCGGAGAAGTGAATCCAAAGCGACGGGAAGATAGACCCCGGGGGGAGGGGCCGGCACCCGGCAAGCGGCGGAGCGACGGAGCACAAAATCGGGACTTTTAAAAGTCGGCTCCACTGGGAGACATCGCTCCAGAGGCTAAACTGGGGAGAAACCCAGGCGGGGTCAGCATAACCCCAGGACCCGCGGGGTCACAGAAGGACTGGGGGTGTCTAAGTGCCGCAGAGCTCGCAGGTATTAGAGCGGGGAAGCCGGCTATAGCGACAAAGCCGAGGAGTGAGCTCTAAGCCCGGGGTTACCTTGTGCCGGTCGCAGGCTGGGAGGGCTCGGAGCGTGGCCAGAGGCCACGGAGACAAAAGCGACCCGGCGCTTTTCTCCAGCTCCAACAATTGACTGCTTTCCTCAAGGCGCGACCGCAAGCCAGGGAGGCGGGGCTGTTGGGCGCTTTGCTCTGAGAGCGCACTGAGGAGCGGAACCCCAAGCTCTCGGCTCCTCCGGGCCGAGAGATTGGGAGGCCGCCATCTTCATTCCCGTCCTCCGGAACTCTACGGAAAGCGCTCAGGGAACAAAAGGTCCCGAAAGCAAACCCGAGCGGATTCCTTAGCCCGGCCCCTGTCAAGGGCGGTGCAATTCCGCCTGCGGCAAGGACAATTGAGAATCACTACAACAGGCCCCTCCCCCAGAAGATCAACAAGAAACCGATCCAAAACCAACTTCAGTCACCAAGAACAGCGGAATTCCACAGCAGGAGAAAGCAAATCCTACCTGGACAAAATGACAAGGCGGAAAAACTCACCTCAAAAAAAAGAACAAGAGGCCGTACCGAAGGCTGGAGACCTAATCAATACAGACATAGGTAGCATGACAGATCTAGAGTTCAGAATGACAATTCTCAAGGTTCTAGCTGGACTCGAAAAAGGCATGGAAGATATTAGAGAAACCCTCTCCGGAGAGATAAAAGCCCTTTCTGGAGAAATAAAAGAACTAAAATCTAACCAAGTTGAAATCAAAAAAGCTATTCATGAGGTGCAATCAAAAATGGAAGCTCTCACTGCCAGGATAAATGAGGCAGAAGAAAGAATTAGTGACATAGAAGACCAAATGACAGAGAATAAAGAAGCTGAGCAAAAGAGAGACAAACAACTACTGGAACACGAGGAGAGGATTCGAGAGATAAGTGACACCATAAGACGACACAACATTAGAATAATTGGGATTCCAGAAGAAGAAGAAAGAGAGAGGGGAGCAGAAGGTATATTGGAGACAATTATTGGAGAGAATTTCCCTAATATGGCAAAGGGAACAAACATCAAAATCCAGGAGATGCTAAGAACGCCCCTCAAAATCAATAAAAATAGGTCCACACCTCGTCACCTGATAGTAAAATTAACAAGTCTTAGCGACAAAGAGAAAATCCTGAAAGCAGCCCGGGAAAAGAAGTCTGTAACATACAAGGGTAAAAACATTAGATTGGCAGCGGACCTATCCACAGAGACCTGGCAGGCCAGAAAGAACTGGCATGATATATTCAGAGCACTAAACGAGAAAAACATGCAGCCAAGAATACTATATCCGGCTAGGCTATCATTGAAAATAGGAGAGATAAAGAGCTTCCAGGACAAACAAAAGCTGAAAGAATTTGCAAACACCAAACCAGCTCTACAGGAAATATTGAAAGGGGTCCTCTAAGCAAAGAGAGACCCTAAAAGTAGTAGATCAGAAAGAAGCAGAAACAATATACAGTAACAATCACCTTACAGGCAATACAATGGCACTAAATTCATATCTCTCAATAGTTACCCTGAATGTTAATGGGCTAAATGCCCCAATCAAAAGACACAGGGTATCAGAATGGATAAAAAAACAAAACCCATCAATATGCTGCCTACAAGAAACTCATTTTAGACCCGAAGACACCTCCAGATTTAAAGTGAGGGGGTGGAAAACAATGTACCATGCTAATGGACATCAGAAGAAAGCTGGGGTGGCAATCCTTATATCAGATCAATTAGATTTTAAGCCAAAGACTATAATAAGAGATGAGGAAGGACACTATATCATACTCAAAGGGTCTGTCCAACAAGAAGATCTAACAATCTTAAATATCTATGCCCCTAACATGGGAGCAGCCAACTATATAAACCAATTAATAACAAAATCAAAGAAATACATCGACAGTAATACAATAATAGCAGGGGACTTTAACACTCCCCTCACTGAAATGGACAGATCATCTAAGCAAAAGATCAACAAGGAAATAAAGGCCTTAAATGACACACTGGACCAGATGGACATCACAGATATATTCAGAACATTCCATCCCAAAGCAACAGAATATACATTCTTCTCTAGTGCACATGGAACATTCTCCAGAATAGACCACATCCTGGGTCATAAATCAGGTCTCAATCGCTACCAAAAGATCGAGATCATTCCCTGCATATTTTCAGACCACAATGCTCTGAAGCTCGAACTCAATCACAAGAGGAAATTTGAAAAGAATGCAAATACATGGAGACTAAACAGCATCCTTCTAAAAAATGAATGGGTCAACCAGGAAATTAAAGAAGAATTGAAAAAATTCATGGAAACAAATGATAATGAAAACACAACAGTTCAAAATCTGTGGGACACAACAAAGGCAGTCCTGAGAGGAAAATATATAGCAGTGCAAGCCTTTCTCAAGAAACAAGAAAGGTCTCAAATACACAACCTAACCCTACACCTAAAGGAGCTGGAGAGAGAACAACAAAGAAAGCCTAAACCCAGCAGGAGAAGAGAAATCATAAAGATCAGAGCAGAAATCAATGAAATAGAAACTAAAAAAACAATAGAACAAATCAACAAAACTAGGAGCTGGTTCTTTGAAAGAATTAATAAGATTGATAAGCCCCTGGCCAGACTTATCAAAAAGAAAAGAGAAAGGACACAAGTAAATAAAATCATGAATGAAAGAGGAGAGATCACAACCAACACCAAAGAAATACAAACAATTATAAGAACATACTATGAGCAACTCTACGGCAACAAATTTGACAACCTGGAAGAAATGGATACATTTCTAGAGATGTATAAACTACCACAACTGAACCAGGAAGAAATAGATAACCTGAACAGACCCATAACCAGTAAGGAGATTGAAACAGTCATCAAAAATCTCCAAACAAACAAAAGTCCAGGACCAGACGGCTTCCCAGGGGAATTCTACCAAACATTTAAAGAAGAATTAATTCCTATTCTCCTGAAACTGTTCCAAAAAATAGAAATGGAAGGAAAACTTCCAAACTCATTCTATGAGGCCAGCATCACCTTGATCCCAAAACCAGACAAGGTTCCCACCAAAAAAGAGAATTACAGACCAATATCCTTGATGAACACAGATGCGAAAATTCTCACCAAAATACTGGCCAATAGGATCCAACAGTACATTAAAAGGATTATTCACCACGACCAAGTGGGATTTATTCCAGGGCTGCAAGGTTGGTTCAACATCCGCAAATCCATCAATGTGATACAATACATTAATAAAAGAAAGAGTAAGAACCATATGATACTCTCAATAGATGCTGAAAAAGCGTTTGACAAAGTGCAGCATCCCTTCCTGATTAAAACTCTTCAAAGTGTAGGGATAGAAGGCACATACCTCAATATTATCAAAGCCATCTATGAAAAACCCACCGCAAATATCATTCTCAATGGAGAAAAACTGAAAGCTTTTCCGCTAAGGTCAGGAACACGGCAGGGATGTCCGTTATCACCACTGCTGTTCAATATAGTACTAGAAGTCCTAGCCTCAGCAATCAGACAACAAAAAGAAATTAAAGGCATCCAAATCGGCAAAGAAGAAGTCAAACTATCACTCTTTGCAGATGATATGATACTATATGTGGAAAACCCAAAAGGCTCCACTCCAAAACTGCTAGAACTTATACAGGAATTCAGTAAAGTGTCAGGATATAAAGTCAATGCACAGAAATCAGTCGCATTTCTTTACACTAACAACAAGACAGAAGAAAGAGAAATTGAGGAGTCAGTCCCATTTACAATCGTACCCAAAACCATAAGATACCTAGGAATAAATCTAACCAAAGAGGCAAAGAATCTATACTCAGAAAACTATAAAGTACTCATGAAAGAAATTGAGGAAGACAAAAAGAAATGGAAAAATATTCCATGCTCATGGATTGGAAGAACAAATATTGTGAAAATGTCTATTCTACCTAAAGCAATCTACACATTTAATGCAATCCCTATCAAAATCCCATCCATTTTTTTTAAAGAAATAGAACAAATAATCCTAAAATTTATATGGAACCAGAAAAGACCTCGAATAGCCAAAGGAATATTGAAAAAGAAAGCCAAAGTCGGTGGCATCACAATTCCAGACTTCAAGCTCTATTACAAAGCTGTCATCATCAAGACAGTATGGTACTGGCACAAAAACAGACATATAGACCAATGGAACAGAATAGAGAGCCCAGAAATAGACCCTCAACTCTATGGTCAACTAATCTTCGACAAAGCAGGAAAGAATATCCAATGGAAAAAAGACAGCCTCTTCAACAAATGGTGCTGGGAAAATTGGACAGCCACATGCAGAAAAATGAAATTGGACTTTTTCCTTACACCACACACGAAAATAGACTCAAAGTGGATGAAGGACCTCAATGTGCGAAAGGAATCTATCAAAATCCTTGAGGACAATGCAGGCAGCAACCTCTTTGACCTCAACCGCAGCAACTTCTTCCTAGGAACATCGCCAAAGGCAACAGAAGCAAGGGCAAAAATGAACTATTGGGATTTCATCAAGATCAAAAGCTTTTGCACAGCAAAGGAAACAGTTAACAAAACCAAAAGACAACTGACAGAATGGGAGAAGATATTTGCAAACGACATATCAGATAAAGGGCTCGTATCCAAAATCTATAAAGAGCTTATCAAACTCAATACCCAAAGAACAAATAATCCAGTCAAGAAATGGGCAGAGGACATGAACAGACATTTCTGCAAGGAAGACATCCAGATGGCCAACAGACACATGAAAAAATGCTCCACATCACTCGGCATCAGGGAAATACAAATCAAAACCACAATGAGATACCACCTCACACCAGTCAGAATGGCTAAAATTAACAAGTCAAGAAATGACAGATGCTGGCGAGGATGCGGAGAGAGGGGAACCCTCCTACACTGTTGGTGGGAATGCAAGCTGGTGCAACCACTCTGGAAAACAGTGTGGAGGTTCCTCAAAAAACTGAAAATAGAGCTACCCTACGACCCAGCAATTGCACTCCTGGGTATATATCCTAAAGATACAAACGTGGTGCTCCGAAGGGGCACGTGCACCCGAATGTTTATAGCAGCAATGTCCACAATAGCCAAACTGTGGAAAGCGCCTAGATGTCCATCAACAGATGAATGGATAAAGAAGATGTGGTATATATACACAATGGAATACTATGCAGCCATCAAAAGACATGAAATCTTGCCATTTGCGACGACGTGGATGGAACTAGAGGGTATCATGCTTAGCGAAATAAGTCAATCGGAGAAATATAACTATCATATGATCTCTTTGATATGAGGAAGTGGAGATGCAAGGTGGGGGGGTTTGGGGAGAGGTAGGAAAAGAAAAAATGAAAAGATGGGATTGGGAGGGAGACAAACCATAAAAGACTCAATCTCAAGAAACAGACTGAGGGTTGCGGGGCGGAAGGGGGACGGGAGAGGGTGGTGGGGAAATGGACATTGGGGAGGGTATGGGCTATGATGAGTGCTGTGAAATGTGTAAACCAGACGATTCACAGACCTGTACCCCTGGGGATAAAAATACATTATATGTTTATTAAAATAAAAAAATTAAAAAAAAAAAACAAACAAACAAAAAAAAAGAGTTTAAAGCCTTTTTATTTTGAAATAATTTTAGACTTACAGGAAATTGCAAAGATGGTAAAGTTTCCATGAACCTGTCATTCAAATTCTTCTAACAACTTACATTATAATATAATATAATATAATATAATATAATATAAATCAAAACCTGGGAATTCAATAGTGGTACAATAATATTAAGTAAACTAGAGGCCTTATTCAAATTTTACTTTTTTTTGGTTGTTGTTTGTTTGTTTGTTTGTTTTATGTTTCCTAACATCCTCTGTTTGTCCCAAGCTTCAGATCAGGATAACATATTATATTGAGCTGTTCTGTCCCTTTATTCTCCTCCAAACTCTGACAGTCTCTCATTCTTCCTTTTTTTTTAAAATTTAAATTGCATTAGCCAACATACATCATTAGTTTTGATATAATGTTCGATGATTTATTAGTAGCTTATAGAACCCAGTGCTCGTCACATCCTTCACTCTTCCTTTGTTTACATGATCTTAGCACTTCGGATGAATACTGGTCAATTGTTTTGTAGAATGTTTCTTAATTTGGGTTTGCCTGATGTTTTCTCATAATTGAATTGTGGCCTGCTTTTTTGGTGCAGGTACTAGAGAGATGATGTTTGTCTTTACTGTAGGCTCACAATGTGTATATGCCTTATTACTAGTGATGTTAACCTTGATCACTTGTTTAAAATGGTGTATGCTGGATTTCCCCTCTGCAAAGTCTGTATTTCTCCCTTTATAACTGATAAATATCTTGGGGGAGATACTTTGATGCTCAAGCCATGTTTTTCAAAATCCTGTTTTCTGAGTAGAATTTAATATATCCTTTGACATCCAGAGAACTCTGTTGCTTTTAAAAAGCTCATATCAGAGTTAAAAAATTGTATTTTGGAGTCTATGATTCAAATTAAGGAAATTAGCATTCCAAGTATGGAACTGAAAGGAATGGGACTGTGGAAGTCAAAATCTTTTCTTCCTATAAATAATGAAAATATTTGTACCTATAAATACTATGCTTTATAAAATATTTTTGGATAATTAACTTAAATTCATAAACAATCTGACGAGGTTGGCATTTAGTAGTATTATCCTCATCATTATTATTTTCCCATTTTCAGATGTATAAAGTAAGGCTCAGTGAGCTTATATGGTTTTATCCAAGGTCTAACCATCAGTAACTGATAGAACAAGAAAACATAACTGGCCTTGTGTATCTAATGCTAAGCATTTTCCCACTATACAGTGATGAAATAGACATGGTTAGATAGCAGTGAGTTCCATATCATTGGATATGTCCATGGAGAGGGATGTGGCTTCTTGGTAAGGATGTGGCAAGACATAACAATAGATGAATGGTGAATTGATAAGCTTAAGATCAATTCTGACCTTGAGAATATATGATTATTAAATATAGTGATTAGATGTCCATGTTATTAACTTATTCTTTTCTACTTTCCTCTTTGAAAGTTGAAGAAAGGTTACTTCTTTCTGCTTTTCTTATTCAATCAACTAAAACACTGGTGGAATTTGCTGAAAGGAAGGATGTCCTTCCTTTTAGATGTGTGATTGTAGCTTGTATCTTTCAGAAGCAGCAATGTTTAGATCCTTTTTAAGATCTCAAAGAGGATGTTGGAACTGCAAGTAGTAATAAGAAGTACCTTCTATCTGTCATTGCTGTTAGCATGGAGAACAAGCAAAACCCTACTTCTTTGTTAGTTACATTCTTTAGACTCAGTGAAGTGAGTCCATTTTTTTAAATTAATGTTTTGGTATTACTCAATTACTTTAACTCTTACTTTAAAGAAAAATAGAGAGACGGGGCACCTGAGTGGCTCAAATGGTTAAGTGTCCAACTCTTTTTTTTTAAATTTTAAGAATATTTATTTATTTAATTGAAAGAGAGAGGGTGAGAGAAAGCATGAGAGAGGAGAAGGTTAGAGGGAGAAGCAAACTCTCAATGGAGCTGGGAGCCTGATGTGGGACTCGATCTCAGGACTCCAGGATCATTACCTGAGCTGAAGGCAGTCACTTAACCAACTGAGCCATCCAGGTGCCCTAAGTGTCCAACTCTTAATTTTGGCTCAGGTCACAATCTCTGGGTTGTGGGATTGAGCCCCTCCTCAGCCTCCATGCTCAACAGGGAGTCTACTTGAGATTCTCTCTCTCTCCCTCTGCTCCTCTTCCACTTGCACATGTACTCGGTCTCTCAAATAAATAAATCTTAAAAAAAATTAAAAAAGAAAAGTAGAGAGACAAATATATCTGTCTATTTGGAAAACCTAGAGATATTGAGGTAGTCCAGAAAACTATGTTGCTTTATCATCATAATCATTTTTTTAACTTCTGATATTATGATATTATCTAAAATCTGTAGATCTCAATGCTTTTCAAAAGAATGAACTAAGGCTTAAAAGGGCAAATGAATTTACAATGTTACACAGTTAGAAAATTATAGAAGTTTTATTTGCATGACCTTTTTTTTTTTTTTTTTTTTTTTTGCTTATGGGTTGGGTTAACTAGCAATAGTAGATACATTCTAAATTTTAAATGTTTTTTTCTTACTTATAAGGAAACTAAGACTAGAATGAAGAAGTGGTTTGCCCAAGAGCAATATAAAATTAAGAATCCAGGATAAGATCTATATGAAAAATTATATTATGGGGAAAGACTACAGACTTCTCTATCTTCATTGAATCATCAATCTTGTGTTAGTCTCTTAAAGCAAAGATTTGTCTCCTCATGGGCAAATGGGAAGAACAATGATCACTTTTCATAGTATGCTTAATAATTTGAATTGATATAGGAATATACTCTAACAAGAGTCTTAATTTAGATTAGTGGCCAGCTGCCTAGGAAACAGATTTGGATCTCACTGTGAATAAGATTTTATTCCCCATGTTCTTTTTCACTGTGATGCAGAAAGTGGAGTTACTGTGGATAAGTCATTTACCTTCCATGAACCTTGGTTTTCTAACATGGAAGTCGTGATAGCTTCTTTGACTTACCTAATACATTTATATAAGAAAGAAATAATGGAAATACAAAGAGCGTATTGGAAATACAAAGATATGAGCTTTCCTACTTCATTTCCTTACTTGTTTCTCTGTTTAGAATGCTCCCTGAATTACCTCCTCTTAATCCAATTCATCTTGGCTTGAACAAAAAAAGGAATTTTTCTTTTACTCACTTAACTTAAAACTTCAAGGTTGACTGATCTAATAACTTGAATGACTTTGTCAATAATTCATCTTTCTCTACATCTTAGTTCTTTCACTTTTGTGGGCTTACTTCTCAGTCGGGTTCTTACTATGTGTGGCAAAATGACCATGAATACCTCCAGGCTTGTATTCTATCATTTTTATAACAATATTGTTCATGTGCTCATTCTGAACCAATCTCTGTGACCAGAAAAATGGAGTCCTCTGATTGACTAGGCCTGAACCATATGCTAAAGTCAGAGCCACTTAAACTCTGTGGGCTAAATGGGATAGGGTGGTTCTCCAAAAAACAAAGGAGGTACTCTTGTTGGAAGAAGTATCTCCAATGATGGAAAGGATGCTGGGTTGGAAAAAAACAACAGCTGTTGACAAGGCTTTTCCTAACCCCATTTTACCTAATGTAACCCTGTGAACCCTTTAAGGATTGTCTCAAGAGTTTCCTTTTGAGGTCATTTCTGATCCTCTCGTTACATATGATTTCTCCTTCTTTTGTGTTACCTTAGCATCTTGTGCTTATTTTGCTTTTTATTTTCACAAACCTTGTGTAATCATTACAAGTTCATTTCTTAGGGGCACCTCGGTATCTCTGTCTGTTGAGCATCTGACTCTTGGTTTTGGCTCAGGTCACGCTCTTGGGGTCATGGGATTGAGCCCCACCTGGGGTTGCATGCTTAGCACCAAGGTCTGATTATCCCTTTCCCTCTACTCCTACCCTGCTCTCTCTGCCTCTCTCAAATAAATAAATAAAATCTTAAAAAAAAAAAAAAAGAACTTCATTTCTTAGATTATTATAGTATCACTTCTTTGGAGACAGAGACTCTATCTTACTTGTCATTAAATCTTCAGCAGCACCCAATAGGTGTCTGATTCATAATAGACTATCAGCAAATATTTATTAAACTGACTTCTTAATGTCGTACAAATTATGAAGGATGAAAAATAAACAGGATGAGGCAGATAATTTCATTATGTACATAATCTATTGACAGATGAATTTATAGAAGACTAACGGAAGCAATGTTGATTATTCTGAGAAACGATTTCTATATAAGTAAGGATAGTTGCAGCCTCAGGAGAGTTGTCCACTTCAGTGAGGACTGGCTGGGGAGGAAGTGTCTCTGGACCTACTTTACATTTACTAACTGTGCCTTCTTTTCCTCTTCAGTTGTCTGGGTTCACGTCTACGCTTGTTCCAGCTATCCAGAATGCCCACAAGAATTCCACTGGATCTGAAAGAGGAAAGGGACTGATGGTGCTAACTGAACCCATTTTGATTGAAACCTACATGGGACTGATGTCATTCATTGGAAACCGCAACAAACTTGGTTATTCCCTTGCCCGCGGGAGTATTGGTTTTTGAGATGTTTTTTGGTGTATAAGTATGTCATCCACTGATACATATTTATCGAAGATTCTGTTTCAGGCCACCATAGTTTTGGATTGAAACAATTCATTATTTCTAAATACTATAACATGATTTTGAATACTTAGTGTCTTAGGAAATCTAAAAGCTTGACTAGATCGATATGTGTACACTTCAGACCTCGTGTAAGTATAACCAAATTTCCTAAAACCAGAAAATATATTCTCTTAAGCTCATCAAATAATGTTATCAATGAATGCCTGATCATAAACTGAGGGTAGACTCTGGGTTCTTATTCTTCTGTCCTCTAAATGTAGGCATTTTCTGGATCTTGATCTTGAGTCCTTTGATTCTGATCTTCTCTTTCATTGGGGTCTGACTATATCATTTTAGCTACTCTTTTTGTGAGGATGAATTACAAGTCCATATTTTTATCCCTGATATTGCTTCAAGATTCAGTTTTGTATTTCTTTCTGCTGATCATGTATATCAGTGTTCCAACAGCCACTCACATTCAACATCTTCAAAATCCTAGAGTTCTCTGTGGCATTTTTATGGTTCCAGTCATCATCCCTGAAAGCCATCAGTTTTGATATATCTAAATTCCTTGCTAAATAATTTCATATAGTATCTTTCTGTGTCTGCTTGGACAGCTATTACAAAATTCCACAGACTGGGTGGCTTATAAGCAACAGAAATGTATTTTTTGGAGGCTGGAATTCAGAACAGGCTGCCATCATAGGCAGGTGAGGGTCCTCTTCCCAAGTGACAGACTTCTTGTCATATCCTCACATAGTAAAGGGCAAGAGGGTTCTCTTGTGCTTCTTTTATTAATTTTATTCATGAGGGCTCTGCTTTCATGACCGAATCACCTCCCAGAGGCCACTTCTTAATACCATCACATTGGGTTTTAGGATTTCAGCATATGAATTTTGGGGTGACACAAACGCTCAGATCATAGCAATACCAAATTTATGTATGGCTTAGCATTGTACCCCAATGCCCAGATGTCAAACTTAAAGTTCATTCTTATTTCAACCTTGTTCATGAACTCTTTTGTCTTTCCGTTTTCACAGGTGTGTATTATTAGATCAAGTCTAATTCTGTTCCCCTGGATAATTTTGCCACTGCCTTTTACTTGGGATCTTTGATCTGAGGCTGCCTCTGTTCTAATCCAGCCTGCATTTGGTTGCCAGATTTCTAAAGCACGATTTGACCCTCTCACTCCCTGCTTAAGAACTTTTAATCGTTCTGCAGTTTTTTGTTCAAACATTTATTTCATTTTATTTTACAATAGCAGACACTTTGCGTCTATTGAAATATGTTTTAGACTCTTAATGTGTAGAACAGATAGAAGTAAGGCCACTAAGATTGAAGTGGACATGGGAATGCCTCGGATTCCTCTTTTTATGGGTCTCGGAGGTGCCCCCTGTGGAATGTTGATGGATCCCAGAAGGTTTTGAAGAGCATGTTTTCAAAAATACTGTCTTATCTTATTCTGTTCCCTTTGCTCTTTTCTCTCATATTTTCTCTCTTCCTTTCCCTGATGAACAACTCAGGAGATTATCTCATCTGTTCTCATCTCTTTGAGTTTTTCTTTTTTCAATTTTACAATTTTATTTTTCTAGTATATTTTGAAAAGTTTCTTTGAATGATGAACACTATAAATATTATTACAATCAGCTTTTCAAGTCTGTCTCAAGACTGAAAGTTAAGACGCATTGGTTTATATTCAAGTTAAAAATTCCAGCTATTTTTGGGGGGGGGGTGTGGCTTGTGAAGAGTTTATTTTTAAAGTCTTTTCTTCTAAAATTTTATTTCTTCAATGTCAAAGATTTGTCCTCTGATTCATTAACAAACATCAATTTGATGCAGACAGTCAAAACCCACACCTTAAATAACCTTCATTTTATTTAGTCTTTGTCATTGTTTACTTCCATTAACATTTCTCTTTTTCTCTCTCTTTCCCCTTCACAGCACCCACTTCCTATTCAACAGCCCCTGCACACCCCCCCAACCTTGATGGCAAATATTGTTATAGTCCCCAAGGCAGGGAACTTCTATTCAGACTGTAAAAGGAAATGTTGAAATCCTTAGCTGTCCTGTCAACAGTAGTGGAATGAAAAGTCGTTGGATTGTTTTGGCAGTGGTTCTGAAGCAGGCATAATTGGCAAATTATTATAACACTGTTGCCCAAAAATCCCTGTTTGCCTCAAGATAGTGGCATTTGTTGGCAGAAGCATCTGAAATGTCCAGCACATTCTTTTGAGTTACCATTTAAGGATCAGCCTGACAATAGACTTCTTTCTGCACATTTGTCCCTCTGGTAACCTAGGACAGACTGTTCCCAAGTGACTTTCTAAAGAGTACAGTGCAGGCCCATCAATGCAAAAGGTGAGAAGAGGGAGATGTCTCTTAGCTCTGAGGTCTAGCCTCTAACAGATAGGATAAACATTTAACAACACTGGAACTGTTTGCTGTGGAGAAGAATGAACTCAGGGATGATGACATGAGAATGCTTTGCACATTTCACAAAGACTGTCTAGTGTGATATCCCATAAACTGATATGTGGGACCTAAAAAGCAGGCTATGACTAGAGGATGAAAGGATTCAGGAATCTAGAAGGTGCGTTAAGGTAAAAAAAAACTTCTTACAGATAGGGATGTCGAAGATGGAATGGTTGCCCCTTGGAAGAGGAAGCCTGCCATCACTTGATGTAGGGCCTAGATGAAGTGGATATTGTGAACAGGATTGACAAATGGGTGATTGATATTATACTTTAAAGCTAAAGACCTTACTATGATCCTCCAAATAATTGTTACTAATGATTAGACAATTAAATCATTTTTTCTTTGAAAAGAATTGAATCAGTCAAATGAGACCCTAGAAAATTACCTCAACTTTCCCAAGATTTAATTTCCTCATCTGTAAAATGGAGACAGTGATAACTTTTCTGCCCACTTCATAAAGATCTTGTAAGGACTGAATGAAATGAGGTTAAATTATTGTATTTAAAACAAAAAAAAAAACAAAAAAAACCAAAAAAACATCGAGTACCTGCCGTAGAGTGATAAGACTTAGAAGCAGAAAGTAGGACAATATCCTAGGGAACTATATTTAGTTCCCCCTGGGAATTTTTCCTTGGTCACTGTGGACCTTCTGACCATCATTCTCCCATTTGATCCTTGGTGTTCTAACTTGGGATCCTTGGTGTTCTAACTTGGGATCCTTGTCCATAAGCTCAACAGGAAATACAAACCACAGATCAGGGGACCTACTATATGCCTGGACTGTTCATTCAGACTGTCATCTGAACTATACTCATAAAGTTTCTGAAAGGGACATCATTAATTTGGGAATATGATTATTTATAAGAGCCATTAAGTATCAGGCACATCATCATAAAAATGCCGTGGTTGGCCATCTTCTTTATCTGATCTTTATCCCATTCAGGAAGACCTTGATAAATCTCCTTTCAAAAACTGCTTGAACGTCTTTATTGACAGATAGTTCAAGGTTTCTTGATAGATCTTGGGTCGTTCTGATGGTTAGAATATTCTTCTTCTTTTGATTAAGACTCTGTAACATCCACCTGCCCAGACTTCAGGGATTTCAAAAAAAAAAAAAAAAATTCTTTTGTTGGAGTGAGTTTAGCTTCAGTTTTCACACTGGGATACCGGGATGTGGGATACTTGGGTACAGAGGTGAGGTTGGTAGATTCTCTAATGTGTACAAGAAGGGGAGTTGTCAAGAATTGTTGAGCCTGACCTTCAAGTGGGCAATAGGGCCTCCTCGGAAGCCTGACCTTTGGCCATTCTCTAAGGCAGAAAAGAGAAGCCAGTTGATATGCTTCGGATCTTTTGCCTCGAGGCCTCTTTTCCTTGTCCGCTTGCTCAAGCAGTACTAAGAAAGCCATGCACAGAGCCCTGGGGCTAAGGAGGCAGGAAATCATCTAGCCCCATGCGTTCATTTCACAATGAAGCGAAGGGATAGAAACTGGAAAAAAAAATTGCTCAAAAAGCAGATGGTACTGGGATTCAACTCTAATGCTTCCGATTTCCTATGCCTGGCCCACTGCTCTTTGCTTATATCTCTATTCCCAGGGAAAGGCATAGCATCTAAATCAGGGCCTCATAGTTGTTGGGCTAATTCTGAGGTAAGAAAACAATAGGTCATCGTTGTTTGAGGGGAATTTCCAGAAATTACCTGTCTTTTCTTCAAGGCTAAGGTCACTCATAGAACTCTCTGATTTCCTGTCTGATGGAAAAGCCCACACAAAGCTGCGGAAGCCGGCCAAGCCGGCAGATACTTTGTGAGGCAGCTTTACCTCTGCCTGGCGTTTGGTGGGGCCAGAGAGGGGAGGGCATAGGTATTAAATTTAGGCTTAAAAGCTCCTCAGAAATTCTTTACACACAAGAGACCAAGTTGGAGAAAAGAAGATGACTCGTGCCAAGGGGAAGAAAGAGAGACTAATGCCTGTGGTTTTCAAAGGTTAACAGCAAAAAAAAAAAAAAAAAAAAAAGCCCAAGTATTTGCACAGGGATGAATGCTCATTGGCTCCTGGCCAACAGTTATACAAGGGCTTATGCCCACATCCTGTAGCTGTGGTTTACGGACGCTGCTCATGAGTGACTTCTTATGCTTAGTGGCAGGAAACTTTAGTCGCCGATGTGTAAACTCACCTTTGGTCTGCACCTCCCACAACGTGCTCCTTAAGCAGTTAGGGGGCCAGGCCTCCCAACTGCAGGGCAGATGCCCGTGACTGAGGTTTGATCCATGCTTTCCTTATTCCCCTTGACTGCAGTAGCCACAAAGAGGCATCACAGAATCTTCTGCTCACTTCTTGCTTCAGCCTTAAAACCTGAGACAAAAAATACGTGAGCTGGATTTCATTTCAGAGCTGCAACCAATGTGGAATAATGAGAGGCAAAGTCATGAGGTTGCACCTGAGTCTAGATCTTGTATCTGATGGGCTGTTTGTGCTCAGTCTTAAAAGGATCTTAGCAAACGTCTCCCAAGTCTCCTCCTGGTGAAGCCACGTGGAATTTGCAAGGAATTGCTCAAAAAACAGATGGTGATTTTTTGGCAATACCAGGATTAGATCCTACAGCTTCCAATCTCCTGTTTCTGGCCCACTGTTTCTTCCACGTATCTTCCATTCCCAGGGAAAGAGATGACATCTAAATCACTGTATCACCATTGATGGGTTAAACTGGGGTGAGAAAAATGTAGGTCCGATGTAATGAACTCATGTTTTTAGGTAGATAGGAAGGATCAGGATGCTACATTATGAATGGGAAATATGTCACGATCAAGTTCTCTGAAATAGCCCCCTTGTGTCTCATATCCTGTCAACAGTGCCCACACCATGCATCTCAGAAATTCCTCTTCTTTGCTTTTACATTCTGCTTACTCTTTAGAAGCTGAGACTGGAAGGGACCTTAAACATCATCTACTTTAGCCTCCTACCTATTGCAGGAATTCCCTTAACCAAAACACGCAGAAGCAGCTGCAGACTGAGCTTCTGCAAAAACATTTGCAAGGCAGGGAATCCCTGGCTTTCTTTTTTCTTTTTTCTTTTCTTTTTTTTTTTTTTAAGATTTTATTTATTTATTTGACAGACAGAGATCACAAGCAGGCAGAGAGAGAGGAAGGGAAGCAGGCTCCCTGCTGAGCAGAGAGCCCAATGCAGGGCTTAGAACCCAAGACTCTGGGATCATGACCTGAGCTGAAGGCAGAGGCTTTAACGCACTGAGGCACCCAGGCGCCCTGAATCCCTGGCTTTCTACAGCAGCTAATACTATGCTCAGCAGCTGCAGCGAGGAGAAAGTTTTTCTGAACATTGCCCCCAAATCTTCCTCTCTAGAGATTTGTCTCTTTGATCCTACATCTTCCTCTGAAGTTACCACAAATAAATCAATTTTGTATCCCACGTGGTCACACTTCAAATAAAGGCAGCTAATTGGGATTCTCCCAACAAAGTAGTTGTGTTGGGGTTTTCCTATTTGTTTTTGACACGAAAGCCCCAGTTCCTACAACTGTTCTTCATGTGATGGGTTATAGAGAGCCCTTACCGAACTTGTCTCTTACTTGTGGTATTCGCTTTGGTTAACCTTTCTTTGAAAATATCATATTCAACACAGGCCTGGCAGTTCATATACAGATTAGAGTGTAGTTTTTCTTCACTTGCCACCAAATTACTATTGAGGAAATCCGGGTTTTCTTTATCATACTATTTGTTTACAGGAAACTTAGGGTTAGTTTCGTACTGTATATAACTTTTTTTTCTGATTTAGTAATCTCACTTAAGAAACAAATGAAGGGCGCCTAGGTGGCTCAGTCAGTTAAACGTCTGACTCTTGATTTTGACTCAGGTCATGATTACTGGGTCATGAGATCGAGCCCCAAGTCAGACTTTGCACTGGGCAAGGAGCCTGCTTAAGATTCTCTCCTTCCCTCTGCAATCCCCACCCTGACCCCAGCTCATGCATGCATGTGCAATCTCCTCTCTCTCAGAAGCAAACAAACAAACAAATGAGACCAATTTTTTTATGGATTACTCATAGTAAACCTGTACTAGTTCCTAGTAATTACTGATTTTCTTTCTGACTTTTAAATTTATTTTTTAATTTTGTTTTTAAAGAATCTGTTTAATGTTTAACCCTAAATCGGTAAGACATTTCCTCTTCTATGGTTTCTGGCACCCAAAATTATTTTGAAGTGGGATTTTTTTCCCCCCTGTCTCCAATCTAGAGGACTTGGTGGGCATGGCTACCATGATGGGAGCTGAACCAAAATAGTAGTCAGCATGGTTGGATCCTTAGAGATATTTGACATTGGTTAATTGTTTTGTCCCTAGAGCACAAATAAATGGGCAGCCCACTCAAGTCTTATTTGATCTGTATGAGCAGAAATGAATGGAAGTGTGTCTTGAGTCAGGACACACCACCCCAGGATACCCTTCTCCTCACTGAATCCAGAATGCCCAATTCAATGGCAGCAGTTCCCACTGCCATTTCTGTTGGCAGAGAATAACCACAGAGGAGCTACATCTTAAGCATGTTGAGATTTCCCTCGTAAATGTATCTCTCATAGCTTTGGTGAAAGAAGCATCTCTGGACCTTCACAGAAGGGAAGTGGGGTCCTACATAATAATCCACTTTGGCCTTTGGATGTCTGCCTTGGGCATTTCAACTTTACTCAGCATATACTTCTTTTGGCCCCATGTTTTAGGCAATTTATGAAGCAAACTATTTGAGTTGTTTTTAGTGTCTTATATGCATCGAAACTAGAATTGTAACTTGGTGCAGTGTAATTAGTAAATTTTGTCTGCTCCAATACTATATTTCTTCCACTCTGCTCTAATATTCTTAGGATCGGTTCCCATTCATGTTCTCCGGTTTTTTGTTAATATAAATATGCAAAACCTCACAATTATTTTGGGTATATTATACCTTCTCATGAGTCACACTTTTTTACTGACTTGTTAGAAACTGAATTTGGTTATGAGTCTACAAACAGTGAGAATGGATTATTCTGCATTTAATCAAGTGCTGACTCCAGCTCTACCAGGAATGCAGATGTGTGAAAAATTCTTTTTTGCTGGAGCAAAAAGTACACTCCCTGACAACTGGTATGCTGGGTTTTTTTTGGGGGTTTTGTTATTGTTTTGTTTTGTTTTTCATTTTACCTGTTATTAAAGATCATCAGGGGCAGTTTGCTTTCAGCTATTGGGACTACTAGTACACTCAGGGTTATGTCAACCTTCCAAACCTATGTCAGAATCTAGTCAAAGGGAAACTGATTACCTTGCTATCCTATAAGACATCACCCTGGTCTGTTTCACTGATGAGATCATACTGATTTAACCAGGTGAACACGGAGTAAGAACTATTGTAACACTTGTGTGACACATGTGTGGAAATATACCACCCCCAAATTCTGAGGCCTTTGTCATCAAAAGTCACACAGCTGACTTTTCTAAGGGATCAGTGGTCTGGGACATGTCAAGATACATGTCCAAAGGCAAATGGCAAATTTTCCACCCTCTTATTATAAAGAGAGAGCCACAGTGCCTAATGGAGTTCTTTAGATTTTGGAGGTAATGTATACCTCACTTGGGTCTGCTACTTGAACCAATTGTGCATTTAGTCCAAGAAGTTGCTAGTTTCAAATGGTGCACAGAATAGGAGAAATATCTAGAACAGGTCCAGGCTGCAGTGCAGGCTGTTTTATCACTTGGGTTATATACACAGCAGATCCAATGTTGCTTGTAGTATCTGTGGCAGATTGAGATCCTGCATGAGACCTTTGGCCAGCCCCTGTAGGCGAATCACTGGCTAGATGTTAGGATTCTGAACAAAGATATTCCATTCTCTTAGATAACAATTTTCTCTTTGGATCACAACTGGGCAATTTTATAGACTGAGCACTTGGCCATAGGCCACCAAGTTGTGGTACAGCCTACATTGCCCATAATGAACTCAATGTTGTGTGACCCATCAAGTCAAATATTGGGGCATGCACAGCAGAACTCCATCAATTGGGGGTGATATATACATGCTAAGTCTCAAGTAGGTCCTGAAGTCACATGTAAGTTGCATGAGTAAGTGTCCCAGAGAACCCTGATATGTATTCCTACTACATTTCCTTCTTTCTCTCGGTCCACACTTACAGCTTTGTGGAGAGTTCCTACAACCAGTGGGTTGGGGGAAAATTTTTTAACCTATTTACAAGTGTTTTTAGATGATATAGAAGGTTTTCTATGATTTAGAAGTATCCAGTTGTGGTACCTACTCCACTGGGGGTCCTGAGACCGAGTAGTAAGGAAAAATCCTCGTAGTGAGCAGAATGAATCAAATGCCCTTTACAAGTACTGCTTTACTGCTACCCTCCATTTTATAAATGAAGAAACGGAGACTTGGACTAGTGATATGATGCAGTTACTGCCACACGGACCTCACACAGCCACCACAGCTTGCTAATGGCAGAGAGATGATGGCACTTCTTTCATCCTGCCTCTATCCCGTTTGGATTCAGTTTTGCATGATAGAATCCACTTCACTACTTAAAAGCAAAGTGTTTTAATAGATGGGTTTAAGTACTTACAGCATTCTTAGGAAGTCTGGAGGGCCAGGCTCTAGGCTGGAGCTCCGGAAGTGATTCCCAGAACAACAGGGCAAAATTGGTCCGCCTAAGGATTAGTTGTCAATGCCTTATAGGAAGTTAAGCAATCAGGAAGTTGCTCTTCCAACAGCAGGCACCAGGATCACACCCCTGAGTCACCATCCAATGATCAGGGGCTTCCATTAGACCCACCGGGTCCAGAGCTATGTTGTATCTGCTAGGTCTGCACCAGCAAAGTAAATGTGACACTTTCTGTCTCCTTCCTCTTAACTTATCCTGAAGCAGGACATGGGAATGATGTTCCACTTCTTCTCTTAATAATGATTGCAAGAATTTATTGAGTGTTTCTAGGTACCAGGCAGGAGGCTAAGGTTTTTGTACTCACTGTACCAGTGAATCTTGTAACTCTGTCAAGAATATATTGTTACAACCTCCATCTTGAAATGAAGAAAGTAGACTACAAAGAAGCAAAGAAACTTGTCCAAGATTATGTATTTGTAGATAGAAGACCTGAATTAAGTTGGAACTTGATGATACCCAAATCTAGCTACAGAGGAATCTGAGGTTATAATATTTAAGTTTCTACCTTCTGTAGTACAAAAGGTCTACTAGAGCAAGGTTGGTTGTTGAACTGGCCATCCTACTGGATCCTCCCTTTTATTAAAGAGAGCTGCTAAAGTGTTTTCTCCCCTGATTGACTGTGAAGTCCTTGAAGGTACCCCAATTTCTCCTTTAACACAGAGCCTTACATAATATGCAATCAGTAGATGTGTTTTTATGACACTGATGCCATAGGCATTTGGGGTTCGACCCATTCCAGGAGTCCATGTTTAAGCTGCCATGGAACCACTGCCTTTCTGCAATCTGGTTTTACAGAGCAGTGGCCCAGCTTAGGCTTTCTCCTTGATGTTAGAAAAAAATAGTATTTTGATTTTAGCAAAACCCTTTTTATGCTCCAGATATTGTTGTGGTTACATCAAAAACACATAGCAATTCTCAGAATGTATCATAATTATGGAAAGTGCGGAATGACATTTCACTGGGGTTTAAAAAAAAAAAAAAATCATAAGACTAGCTGAGTGATGCCCAGAGGGCCAGTCAGGGGCTTGTTGGCTTCAGAACAGAGCTCAGTTAGTAGAAGTATAGGCCACATCTAGAATAAACAGAAGGTGATGACCTGGTAGATACTACAGCCAGAAGAGGTGTATCTAAAGGAAGTGATAAGCTAAGGTCTCCCAGACTGCCATTGATTTCAGGGAGAGTGAACTGACCTGCAAGCTGTGGAGACCAGGCATCTGATTCTAGTGACTTCTCACTAAAAGTGAGTGACTTCAACACTACAGGTAGGGAGCATAGAGAGTAAAAGTGCTTTTCACAGAATGCAGTGTATCGAGATTTGGATAACTTGCATTTGAGGGCTATGGGACATCAAGTGAAAATATTCCTATCTAACCAGCAGGTGCATATGAAGGTGTGTTGTTCAGGAGAGAGGATCTTTGGCTAGAGATAAAGATCAGGGAGTCATCCAAGAATGAGTGGCAGTTAAAATTGTACGTGTAGATGAGATTGTAGGACTTCCTGTAATAATGGAAACCATAATTCTGTGCTGTCAGACACAGTAGCCACAAGCTATGAAATGTGACAGATGAGACTTAGAAACCAAATTTTTATTTTATTCCAATTAATTAAATTCCATATAGCCCCATGTGTCTTGTTCTATTGAACAGCACATATAGAATGAAGAAAAGAGATGGCTGAAAAAAAATCCTTAAAAACAAAATGTTGAATATCTGAGGTTATTTTGATAACCAGAACACAGACAAACCAGAACACAGGCCTTTCTGAGTTATTTATTTTTTTCTTTTGTATTTTGTCAAATGTTAAAGAAAATCAAATGATACAGAAGAGCTCCTGTTGGAAACCAACAGCTTCCCCCACTCATCACCAACTTCCAACTTAGTGGCAACTTATTTTCAAAGCTTTTCTGGTTATGCTGTTTGTTACTTTGAATACTCTGACAAATACGTTTCCATTTCTGTGTATTGATTTATCAACATCAGGGATGATCTATTGACTTCCTCTATGAAAGAACCAGACTTAGTTCACATATACTATACTTCACATTTCCCTTGCCATCTTAAATGTTCATTATTTTCTTTTCTTTTGATTATATTTCTTACTTAGATGATACGCTTTCACTTTGATTTCTCTACTAACTTTAGTTTTTATCTCATCTCCCCTCAGGGTCAATAAAGACGTTAGTGAGATAACTTTAGCTTTTCTCGGCAGCTCTTATTTTTTCCCTTTGTCAAATAGATCTTAACTTCTACATAATTCGTTAACATTCTTTTCTGAAGTCATATTAAGTGTGTCACCCTTATCCGTGTACTTAGTAATTCTGAGGTAAGTGGTGATGGGAATCACTTCCTTGTGGAAGGAAGGATGTGAAACAAATTATCTGCTCCTTAACTTCAGTCCTCCATCTTTGTTGGTGCAAACATGACAACTCATTATCTATATGTCTTCAAACTTACCACGTACTTTATTTTAATGATTATCTCACAGTCCCATAATTATTAATATCTTTGTTTTGCAAAGGAAGAAACCAAATAGAAATAAGTAGAATGACTTGACCAAGGTCACATAACTGGGAGGTAAGTCCATTGAGAGTCGACTAGGTTTCCCAGTGAGAGACACCACACAAATCTGTTCTTAGTAAGGTTTTCTAAACAGTCAAGTTTGCAAAAAAGTTTATGGGTTGGGTTTCTTGATTCAGGTTTACAACCCATGGTTCATGTTGAAGCAGAGAAATTTGAAGCTTGTGTACTGTGACCACATTTTCTTTCAAGGAACTGTAGAAATGCCTCCAGGCATCTGGGTGCTTCATGAACTCAACTTGGCAAATGCTTACCTATGGGTAAAGAATCACCTAACATTAAACTAACATTTACCAAGCACTCATGTCCTAGCATCGGGGCTTGGATAGTTCATATATGTTATCTTATTTAACCCTCACAGCAAGTCCCTCAGTAGGGACTATTTCAGAGATAGAATTGAGTAGTTGGAATTTTAATAATGCATCCCTATGATTGAGTCTTCTCTTTCTGTAAAATGGGCTGGAATAACCTCTCTCCTGGACATGTTTCATGGATGTGCATATTTGGAAGATGAATTGGATTTGGTAAAATCAAAAGAGATTAAGTGGTTTGGTTGCTTGGGAGATAGGCACTATACAAAGATAATGCCAATGAGTAATAGCAAAGTGTTATAAGGCTTGGTTCCTGTTACCAGCAAGGGAGGTGATCCAGACTGGCATTGGGAGATGGTTCCTGTGCACAAAGTAAAATACTCTGAACACTCTTCTAAACTGCCCAATTCCCATGAGGATAGTGCTAGAGTGATTGTACAGTAAGGATGAGCTTCTGACCCACAAACCCCATGCTGGACAGGTCCTGTCATTTTTAGTGATCCTGTGGTGAATGCAACATTATTAAAGAAGTATCACAGACTGGGGACAGATACAAATTTCACTCAGCTTATATGACATAGGGGCTCTCTTTAAGAAAAAATAATATACTATTATAAATACAAAATTAGGCGTAGAAATGAGTATTTTTGAATGACAAAATACATCGCAATTACAAAAATTGTAGCTATTACAAACCTGACAAATATAACAAAATATAAAAAATCCAGAAAATAACATACTACCTTTATTAATTATCTCACCTATCCATATGTTGTACACTTGAAACTAATATAACATTTTATGTCAATTATACTTCAATTAAAAAACCCCACACCTTTAATACTTTATTCAAACCTGGTATTGACTGCATATTGGTTGATTGCCTCTTCTTATGACTACACATTTTAAAATTATCTTCTGTAAAAAGAGGAAATAATTCTATTTTTCCTCAGTTTATTGAAATGTATTCTTACAAAGTTGTTATTTCTAAGCAGACAAGTTTCATTTAGCTTCATGAATTATCACCGATAATGAAAAATGACTATCAAATTTCTTTCACATGTAAGACATGAGATTTGGAAAAAAATTTTTTTGAAGATTTTATTTATTTGACAGAGAGAGCAAGAGAGTGCAGGCAGGGAGAGCAGGGAGCCCAATGCAGGACTTGATCCCAGGACCTTGGGATCATGACCTGAGCCAAACTGATTGAGCTACCCAGGAGCCCCCTGAATCCATGTGTTTTATTGATTGATTGATTGATTGATTTAAAGATTTTATTTATTTATATATTTATTTGACAGAGAGAGAGAGACAGACAGGCACAGAGAAAGCACAAGCAGGGGGAGCAGCAGAGGGAGAGGGAGCAAAAGGCTCTCGGCTGAGCAGAGAGCCCAAAGAGGGGGCTCAATCCCAGGGCCCTGGGATCATGATCTGAGACAAAGGCAGATGGTTAACCACCTGAGCCACCAGGCACCCCTGAAACCATGTGTTTTTGTTTTGTTTTGTTTTGTTTTGTTTTTTAAAGATTTTATTTATTTATTTGACAGAGAGAGCTCACAGTAGACAGATAGGCAGGCAGAGAGAGAGAGAGAGAGGGAAGCAGGCTCCCTGCTGAGCAGAGAGCCCGATGCGGGACTCGATCCCAGGACCCCGAGATCATGACCTGAGCCGAAGGCAGCAGCTTAACCCACTGAGCCACCCAGGCACCCGAAACCATGTGTTTTAAACTTTGTTCTTCTTCATTATCCTCATGTTTCCTGTGTTAGATGCCTTAGGGCCTATTAATATCATCAGGGAACTGAACGTTGGCCATGCCCTCCTTTTGAATACTGGTGCTAGTTGTAGAAGTATTCTCAGAGGCCCATCCTATATCAAGCAAGATAAGCAATAACTTCACTCTTCATGAAAGTGACTGGGAACCACATACTAATATCTTACTAGCCCCCCAACTAAATGTTAACCTACCTCAACTTTCTCTTAGCCAGATTTCACAAATTTCCAGGTCTGTTCTAGTTTCCATCTGGAGGGGAAAGTGACAATGGAAGGAAGAATAGAAAGCAACAGCATTCTTAACCCATTTTAGTTAAAATATCTTACTTTTGAAAGAAGGGAAGGAAGGAAGGAAGGGAGGGAGGGAGGAAGGGAGGAAGGAAGAAAAGGGAAGAGAAAAAGAAAAAGAGAAAGAGAAAAAAAGAAAGAGAAAGAAAAACAAAGAGAGGCCAAGGGAATACATCGCTAAGATCCCTCTCACAGCCTTGGAAGGGATACCTTAAAGGAAGTATTTTGAATTTAATCTTTACTAGCTTCCCAGTAAAATCTACTCTGACTACAGGATGGTGGAAGGAGTAATAGATTTGCAGTGCATGACCTTAATTGCAGTCCTGGCTCTCCTACTGATCCACCGTATGGTCCTTGGAAAAGTTATTCAATCCTTGATCCTCAGTTATTCCTTTAAAATAGTTAGTTTTGGCTAGATAAACCCTGAAGTTTTCTTCTCCCTTTGATGTGATATTGTATCAAGTAGAACTGGCTGTAGTAACAAAATCCACACAGATGGGGGCATTCCGGTCTTCACAGGCTCAGGACACATAGCATCTAGGCCTAAATTCAAGAGACAGGAGCAACCCTAGCCATTCCACCTTGTTCTGGAAGTGGCTGCCTTGTTTTTCAAGAATGCGGTCTGACAGCCCTTTTTAAGGAGAAAGGTGTTGTCTTTCAGGGACTCTAGTCCCCTTTGCATCCCCATGATTTCCTGGTGAGTCACTAAATGATTGATGAGGGGCTTGTTTCCATGGTGACTGCTTCAGCCCTTCCCAGCAGCTGGAGAGCTTAATCCAGGCCTGACACAGCTTCCTCAGTTGGGCTGGGCATCCACTTAAGCCAAACATTCAGGGCAGGACTTGACAGCTCTGCACTGTGGACCTTGGAAGGGATTCCAGAAGGGAGAAGGGCGAGAGCATGGTGAAACCACTCATCTGTGGTCTCATTTTTTCCATGGGTTAAGGTCTCATGGGGTATGTCCTAGCTAGAAAGGAACGTTAATGGCAGAGAAGCCTTGAGAGGCCCTTGATGGCTGAATGAAACATTTCTTCATGGGTGGGGTTGTCCAGTGAGTCTTCCTATTCCATTTGCTTCTGACCTTCATAGATAATCTTCTCTCTTCCCTGGTCCATTGGGCTAAATTTGCTGCATCGCGATCTGAGTAAAGCCCGCCTCTTTGCCATCAATTGACTTGCTGATGGTTTTTGGATTTGACCTCCTCTAGTTGCCTTTTCCCCAAGGTCTGTCAAAATAAACCTAAAAGCCATCTGCTTGAATGGAAAACCATGCCTAAAAGTTAACAGACGGTCACAGCTGTGTTAGAGGATTCAGGCGTGAGTGCATTCTAAAATAGAACTCGGCCACACGGCCATGGAGACATGCTGTGCTCAACACTGCCAGAGAATGTGGCCCTAAAGCTTGGGTTTTTCACGCCTCAAACTCATTAAACCCCCAGTCTGCATTTCACACATCAGGTCCCTCCAGAATCTCTGGCTTCCTTCCTTTAAACAGAACACCCTTTTCTTCCTCAGGTAGCTTCCACTGGCCCTCTCCCAATTTGTTATTGATATCACTATTCATCCTAAATTTTCTGAATGCCAAGGTTATAAAAAAAGGGAACAGAATATCCCTCTGGAGGGAAGAATTGCTCTAATTATTAGAATCAATGGATAGTAGGCACGTAGGGCTGGAGGGGATCTTAGAAATCATGTAATTCTACCAGCATTCTCCTATCACTTGGGTAAAAGGAGAACCAAAATTCACACTGTGAGTTTGTGTTATTACCAAAAAAGTGGAAACTGATTCCTTGCCCTGTATTCATTTCCATGAAACCAGTTCAAAATCACTATTCTTAACACCGAGTAATTTGTAAAGGTACTTAAAGTTTATAGAAGTAGGTACATAATACAATCAACTAGCTGATTGTCTTAACCTTTTTCTTTAGTTTTAGAGTAAAGCCTGGTCTAGAAGTGTCAAAGAAATTACCCCATGACATACACAAAAATCCAGGACATTTGTTTTCATTATCCAGATGCCCACGTATATCCATGAAGGTTCATAACTAGATGCATTGCTGAATTCACATATTCATTCAACAAGCCATCTGACCGTGAACTACTGACTACTGACTATTGCTTATGCAGGTGTTCTTTCTGGTATACTGTGGGGGTGCTGGAAAAGGAAATATGGGAAAGCCTAGGTGGGGTTCCCAGGAAAAAGAGAGCATAAGTTTCTTTTATTTATGTACTCTGGGACTCTAGAACTAGGTGGGTCAGGATACTTATTTTTAAAAAAGTAAAAGATTCTTAGGGAAAGAGACAGAATGATTAAACCAGGTTATACACAGAAGACTTTTAGGGAAGGTATTTTTTGAACTGGTCTTAAAAGTTGGGTAGGAATTGTACCTGTACACATCAGTAGAAGAGCAAGAATCTAAGATGGGGAAACAGTGTGGAGATAGCACAGGGGGTGGTGTGGACATTGAGGGTTTAGACACCAGTTTGTGGCCAGCTGATGCTATATCTCACAGCTGAGTAGGAAGGAGGAGGAAGCACACAATGCTACTCAAAGAGTTATACCTAAGTTTCTAGGTGTGAATTCTCATATCCAGGGGAAAAAAAAAAGGCAGGATTTTCATATTTTGAGACATTCTCATTGTAGGCATGTCTCTGTAAAGAAATGTCAATGTGATGGGGCTTCCCTAGGTTCAAATCCTGGCACTACCACTTGCTAACTCTGAGACTTTATGCAACTGATCCAATCCTCTCTTACCCTTCCTTCCTTCCCTCCCCTTCCCCCTCCCCCTTCCTTCCCTCCTTCCTTCCTTCCTATTACAGTAGGGAGTAGACTATCCCTCTAGAGGGAAGAATAATTCTAACTGTTAGAATTAATGGATTATAGGCATGCAGAGCTGGAGGGGATCCTTATATAAATTGCATGTGAGAATTCAAATGACACAAATCATGGAAACTTCTCAGTATGGTACTGGCATGTGTTAATATTTATGCTCTTCCCTCTGACCTCAGCCTACCAAGGGCATGAAGACAAGTATGGCAACCTGACTGACTGGATCACTTCTTAAGGCTTGAGTTTAATTGTTGACATATAAAAGAGTGCAGTTATGTGTAATGTGATCAACTGTCCTGGTTTCTCCATGGCCAAGGGCTTTCCTGGGATAATCCCAAGCAAATCAGGATGGTTGGTCACCCCACTCTTCTATGCAAGAGTGGAGGCTCCAGGCCAGACCCTCTGGGGTAAAATCTTAGTGTTGCCATTGTCGATGCATAATCTTGATCAAGTCACCCAACACTCTGTGCCTCAGTTTCTTCTTCTGTAAAACAAAGATTAAGATAACAATGCTGACCTCATAAAGTTGTTATGAGGATTTAATAAATTAATCTACATAACGTTAGCTATTATTTGTAGTATAAGATGTCAAAGTCTCTTTGTCTCCACTCACCCAACTCTAATGTCCTTAGACAATGATTTACAAAATAGCTTTTTGAAAGGAATTAAACCAATTTCTACTTGTGTCCTTACACACTATCTTCACAAGGAATTTGAGGTAGAATGAGACCCTCCTCTAGATGTCCCTGGCACCCTGGGCTTGGTTTGTTTTCACACTTGCTGTACTGTTTCTCTTCGTCTTTTGCACCGTTAACTGCAAATAGAAATCTGTGAGAGCCTTTAGGGTGGGAGGAGAATGAACCTCATTTCTCAGGTTCTTTCCACTCCTCAACCCCACCCTACAGAGGGCAGTGTGGTGAGGTAGATGGAGCACAAGGTTGGGAGTCAGGACGCTGGGTTCTGTCACAGGTTTAACCTTGGCCTGGTGTTCCCCTCTCCGGAGCTCAGTTTCCTAATCCTTTAAATGAGGGTGTTGGGCGGCATGATCCTCCTGGGCCCTTGGAATCTGACTGCAAACACTGCATGGATGCATTCTCTTGTGTTCCTTTCTTTAGCTCAGGAAATGGAGAAGGGAGAAGCAGACAACAGTTTCCTTGCATTTCCCCAAATGTCTCTGGATCCTAAAGAGAGCAGAATTCTGAAGCCTTACACAAAGGCTAGTAGGCTCTGTCCCCTCTAATTAGGGCCCATTAAAGCCCCAGATCCCTCCTGTCTGCAGAATGTGCTCTTTAACATTTTCCCTGGTGGTGCCTTGGCCCAGGACGCAAGCCATTGCACTCACTCCTGTTGATGTTTATGTTGAGAAAGTAGATAATCCTCGCTGCAGTGACAAGTTGATTGAAGCAAGTAAAAGCCGAACAGGGTTTAGAATTCTAATTGCTGACAGATTCATAATGGTTTGTGAGCCTGGCTGCCTTGCTGTTGAGAACAAAGTGTGAAGTTAAAGAGTATATTGTTTCTGGATGAGATTTCTCAACCCCAGAATTGTTTCTTTTTGAATGGAGGTGTGAGAGAGAAGTGTGGCTTTCTAAAAAATGATGAAGAAAAACATTCACAGCACTTAGAAGAGGGGGAACAAGACAACCAGGTGGGATTTTCTAGTGAAAAGGGAACTTAAGACATGGGTGTAGGGGGAGGGCGTCTGGGTTCTAACTGAAAGATGACACTGTATCACTTGCAGCAAGTCCGGTAACCTCTTTGACGTGTCTGTTAATGGGTGTGTCAGATACAGTTTTGTTATGTTACAGTAGTTTTCTACTAACTATTTCTAGGAAAAATAATATAGAAGTAGACAGAAGCAGAATAATTGTGACTGAAGGATTCTGAAACCCCTGGAACTAGTAGAGAATATATATGATCCCTTGATATCTACATGGGCAGATGGACTTTTATACACAGTAGATTAAAAGGATTTAAAACATTTTTCTAATACTGGCTGTCCCTGGGTTGACAAGGAGGGCAGGGAGATTTAGGGTTGGGGAAAAAGAATTTCAACAATATCTGCATAGTTTCATTTCTTATAATAAAAATGTTTGAAATAAATATGGCAAAATATGAAGTTGTCAAAGAGGTGGGTGGGGTAGCACAGGTGTTGTAATAGTTGAATACTTTTTGTACATCTATTTCTCTAAATTAAACTTCAGATTGACTCAATATCTATTACCCCTTCAAATTCTAATGTTTTGTCATTTTGTTTCTCTCTTTGAACCTCAACTTCTCATTCATAAGATAAGAAAGTAAGTCCGGGCTATGTCTAAGATCTTTTGAATCCCTAAATTCTATTTCTGGTAAGAAAATATCAGGATGGCTAATTGACAGGGCAGGAAGAACACATGATTTTTAGCCAATAGGCTGGAGGATTGTATTGAGACCCTCTTGAAAAGGAACAGGATAATTTTTTCTTCCTCTCACTTTCCGGTGAGTCTATATAGATACATAGTTTCCAATTGCTCATTTTAACATCTGACATTTGCAATTCCCTGCAATATTTCTATGCTTTTGCAGAAATCATCACTTTGATTAAGAGGAAAGTGGTGATTATTTGAGAGGAGGAATGAGCCCTTGTAAGAAAGTGTTGTTTGGGCATTAGAAGATCCAGGATTTTGGTCCTGTCTGTGGTGCTTTCTATTTTGGACTTTGAAAGATTCACTTCAAGCTCTTGGGGACGTGGCTTCCTCATTTATAAAGTGAATGACTTGAACCAGGTAATCTTTAAGGTCTCTTCTGTAAGGGAAAAAAAGAGTGAACATTTTTCTTAAGAATGAAACAGCACTGGGAAGAGATCTGAAACAAATAGCAACAAATTAGGAATCCCCTAAGTAGAGCTCAATGATTCTAGTGATTAGACCATCTGTGGCCAGTCTGTAGGTTTTCCAGGAGCCAAGGACATTGCTATTCTTTAGTCCTTTTTCCCTGGACTCGTTTATGTCATCCTCTCTTTAGCATTTGTCCCATTACTGCTTTGGTCTTGTACTATTTTGACTCCTGTATCTTAAATATTATTTTTCTTGATGCTCTTTTGTTCTCATACATATATATATATTTATGTTACATAAATATATATTTATATATGTATATACATATAATTTGTATATGATATAATATATACACGTGTGTGTGTGTGTGTGTGTGTATAATAATAATTTGTTTGGTATATCCTAAGTGCTTCTGTTTTCAGGAGCATCTCTCAAATATGCATCTTTCAAAGTTTTGGTGCTGAAAATCCTTCAAGTGTTGGCTGGAGCTAAAAAGAGGTTTTATTCCACTTAAAGTACAGAATGCTTCTTTTCCTAAATAAAGTTTAATTTTCTACTACAATTGTTATTTTTTTTGTCTTTTTTATCCTCTCATATCAATCTGATTTTTAGAATCAATTTTTGAATTTAAACTAGTCTTTCTCCAGGAGGATGGTGAGAAGCTTCAGGCACATTACAAGCTAATAAATTGACAGTTTGTAGATTAAAGCAAATGCAGAGACAATGATTAAAGAGCTTCTACACTAGTAAAGTGAATAATAAGCACTCAGAGATTGTCCTTGGATAAAGGCTCCCTGTGGGCATATTTCAAAGTCCATTCAGTGGCCAGGGGTTGGAGAGCTCTTCTAGAAGAACATACCATAAATCACTTGCTCTTCAGATTTTTTTCTAAGGAAACAGAGACTGAAGCCATGACTCAAGCTTGCCAAGACTTTAAACCTGTGGTTCCAGGAAGTCTAAGAATTTTGAAGCTGAGACCACTGAGTTATGTTTCCAGCATCAAAAGCCAACTGAAGGGTGATACTGCCTTGACAACCCTAGGAAACTAACACGAGATGGTTCTCTACCCTTTTCTAGATGTTTCTTTCTTCATACCCTTTCTTTCTCCTTTCTCTTCCCCCTCCCCCTCCTTCCCCTTCTCCCTCTTTTCCAATTGTGACTTCTATTCTCTATTATGGATCATGGTATAAACTCAGAAAAAGGCACCCGCTGGCCACTCCAAATTTACCAAACATATTAGCCATTCTTAACATAGAATCCTTTGAATCCTTTTGCAAGCTTTTTTAAAAAAGATTTTATTTATTTATTTGACAGACAGAGATCACAAGTAGGCAGAGAGGCAGGCAGAGAGAGAGGGGAAGAAGGCTCCCCGCTGAGCAGAGAGCTCGATGCGGGGCTCCATCCCAGGACCCCAGGATCATGACCTGAGCCAAAGGCAGAGGCTTTAACCCAATGAGCCACCCAGGCGGCTCCCTTTTGTTAGCTTTTAACACCTGCCTTTTCAGAGCTGTTCATTTTTCCTTAATGAAATCTCACTCTGATCAGCTTAAAGTGTAATTGACAGAGAAAACAGAGCCTGGATTATTGTCACTGTTGATGGACCATAAAGAAGACAAAACCTGATGACAGTGACATGGGGGGGAGAAGTTCCAGAGATATTATATTTTCTGATCCACTGACAGTCAACATGTGTTTATGGAAATCAGTCTGTCACTGGATTTCCCACCCAACCCTTGGGAAAAAAGACTGAGAAGGTGAGGGAGAGGAGGAGAGATTAGGAATTATCCCTGAGAGAGATCATATGTATGCTGTAACATTGATTTCTTATAAATTTGGTTCTTGCCTTAGGAAGAGCAAGAATTAAACTTGCTGTTCCTGAACAGCTGAACTCCTCTTTTTCTGCAGACATCTATGAGAAATAAAATACCTTTTTTTAAAAAAGATTTTATTCATTTATTGGAAAGAGAGAGAGAGAAGGAGAACGTGAGCAGGGAGAAGGGGCAGAGGGAGAGGGAGAAGCAACTCAGTGGGGAGCCTGACTCTGGGCTGGATCCCAGAACCCTGGGATCATGACGTGAGCTGAAGGCAGATGCTCAACCCACTGAGCCACCCAGGCACCATGATAAATGAAATATCTTGATATTAGACTTGAAGTAGGGGATTATTAACCCATCCTTCTCATTTAAATGAAAGGAAGGCTTCAGCAGCAAAAGCCCATGATTGCAGAGTCTCTGAGAGGCAGAGTTGGAAGCTCTGTTTTTTGTTTTTGTTTTTTTAATTCTTGGGCTCATGCTCAGCTTCAGTTTTGGAGGAAGACTGCATTGATTTAAATTCCAGCTTCTTGCCTTAAGAATTGTACATTTTGGGGGCGCCTGGGTGGCTCAGTGGGTTAAAGCCTCTGCCTTCAGCTCAGGTCATGGTCCCAGGATCCTGGGATCGAGCCCCACATCCGGCTCTCTGCTCAGTGGGGAGCCTGCTTCCTCCTCTCTCCCTGCCTGCCTCTCTGCCTACTTGTGATCTCTGTCTGTGACAAATGAATAAATAAAATCTTAAAAAAAAAAAAAAAGAATTGTACATTTTGGGAGGTGCCTGGTTGGCTCAGTCAGTTAAGCATCTGCCTTCAGTTCAGGTCATGTTCTCAGTGTCCCGAGATGGAGCCCCATCTAGGCTTCCCTGCTCAGTGGGGAGACTGCTTCTCCCTCTGCCTCTGTCCCCTGCTCCCTGCTCATGCTCATTCTTTCTCTCTTTCTCAAATGAATAAACAAAATCTTAAAACAAACAAACAAACCTGTGCATTTTGGGGCATGTTATTTAACACCTGTGCCTCAATTTCCTTATCTGTCAGAAATACTGTTTATTTCACAGGATTATTGTAAGGATTAAATGATATACATTCAGGTAAAGTGCTTAACACAGTGGCAGGCACATGTTAATACAATATGTACTAGCTATTATTGTTATTATTTTTATACCATGAAACTGAGGGCACAGTGGGTCAAAATATATAGTTCCCAATGAGGGGAGCGAGGGGTATTTTATGGTCATGAAAAAGAGGCAAATGTCATTCAATCACCCCCTTGTCTATCTGTCTGGCTGGAGTAGACATAGCCCTTAAGGTCAGGGACTATAGTTTTTCAGTTTTTTTCAGGTTTATCCCCAGCTTCTAGAATAAAATCTGCCGTGGGATAGAGGCTCAATAAATATTTGTCAAATTAAGCAAATGACCCACAGGATTCCTTCCCCTACACAAAGAACTTTGCAGCCTGAACATAATGAGAGGTTTTCTTGTACTCCTAGTGGCTGGTAAGTGGGAGCTTACAGGTCAGTGTCAAAATCACTGAGGCAGCACTTTCCCAAGAGGGAGCCATCCAAACCTCTGACTTCACATGAACAGGCTTTAGGAGACAGCATGGCCTTTCCCTGAGACAGACCTGGAGTATCAACAATCAGGCCATGGGAAAGAGAGGAGAATAGTGATTAGGTCTCTCTGCTAAGCAAGCGACTTGAAGAAGTATGATTTCCATTGTCTCTCCCGGTAATCCTCCCTTACATTTTCTCATGATTGCCTGCAATAAGATTTCTTAATCGTTCAAGGGGTTTAGAGTGTGATCCCTTGAATGTATAATTATCTCCATTATTCAAAACAAAGAAGACGCGTGCCAGTCGGAAAAAAAAAATAATAAAAATAAAAATGTAGCCTCCAGCAGAAAACCAAGTTTGACTCCCCCCAGCTCCCAGATTCTCCTTTTTTTTTTTTTTTTTTGTCCTTTCCCAGTGCTCTCCGTCACATGAAGCGCTTCACACCTCGGCGTTGGTGGCTCTTAGATCGCAGCCACGAGGTGGGGATGGGTACAAGCGGCAGATGGGTGCTCTGACTGTAGGACGGACAGCCTCCGCTTCAGCCCAGAAGGTTCCATACATGGCCATGTCACCCAACAGGGCACGTCAGAGGATACGATAAATTCGCCACAACACCTTCATAACTAGTTTCAGCGTTTTGGTTTTGTTGTCCGTTTTTTTCCTCCTGTCCCTAGGAAACATTCATTGATGCTAAGGCCCCCCCCCCCCCCAAAGTGGGTCTTGTCACCATGACTCGCTCAGTCACTGGCTTGCACCCTATGGTCCTTGGGACTCCAGGCCATGGAGTATGATGAGAAAAGCCCTTACATGATGAGATTCAGGTGATCCCAGCATCGTCACTGCCACATGCCAGCGCTGGGAGCCTGAGGTACTGCTTGCCTCTGGGTTTGTGTTTCCTTATCCTTAAAAGAGGACATTGGTTTATGCCAGGGACAGATAATTTTTTTCTGTCAGGTGTCACTGGTGTGTATTTCGGACCTTGCAGGCTATATGATCTAACGTTGTACTTATGCTGCCCCGTTGCCGTGTGCAAAAGCAAGACACAGACCATTCAGTTGAGCACGGCTGGGCTCCAAATGAAATTTTGCTCATGGATGTTGAAACTAGAATTTCATATCATTTTTGGGGGCAGAAGTATGTCATGAAGTATTATTCTTCTTTGGATTTTCTCAATCTTTAAAAAATATAACAACGGTTCTCAGCTCATGGGCCATTTAAAAGCAGGTGGCAAGCCGTATTTTGCCGACGCCTGATCTACACTTTAGTTCTCAAAGGAGGGTCTGTAATAGGTCAAGGGGAACGTCTGGTATAAATACACAACAGCACACTTTGTTCTGTTGATCTGAATTGCCTTTTTGTCACAATTTTTTATTTACTTTGAATTTCAAATGCAATTAAGTGTGGGTGTGGGAATTTTTATTTCTCAAAGGGAGTTTGTAAAGAGTGTGGAAGTCTTCCGATTTTGATTTTAAGTTTGATGATCTCCAAGGCCTTCACATTCACACTCTGTGAGTCCTTGGAATCAGTTGCAGCTGATCTTCAGCTTCTAGGGTGATTGTGGGCCACTGTGGACCCAACAACATTTGTTCAATTTCATTTATGCATGGCCATGACAGGGAACTGGAGCATGAATAATACAGACGAGTGGATAAAAACATCATTTATACTTCTTGCGACTTTAAATACATCATGGATATGTTTTTCCTCTGAAGATTTACTTTCCTAATCCCTTTTGCTGATGTGAAAATGAGTTTGCATTACCTGAGCTCAGAGTGGGTTATTGTAGAACCAGGGTGCAGAGGAGAAATGTGCTAGAAATGCAGTAAAAGCAACACCCCTGGCTAAGGCTTTCTCCCTTTTGTCTCTCCCAGGCACTGAGATTTTTCTTTTTCACCAGTTCCTTTGTTGCACTCACTTACTGGAGCCCTGAAACTGTCTTTCCCATTCTGACTATTCATCGCTGGCTTGCCCCCAGTGCTGGGACTCGCTGATGTTTCCTGAGTGGCCACACACTGTCTCACTCATCTGATTTTGAGGCCAGGACCTAACAAATACCACATAATTTGAATATTAGTCAATAAGGAGATGACTAATAATGATGGGTCAATTTCAATATTTTCATATTTTGAAGGTCCTCTTACAGTGGAAATCTGCCTTGCTCATACAGTAGTAGAGGTGGACTAGCCTTCTGCTCTGGCCTGTGTTTTTCATAGCATCCTCATTTTAAATCCAGGAGAATGCCAACACTTTCCAGTTACTCAAACCGCTGTAACAAGTGAGTGCCTTTTACACAGACCCAGCCTCCCTCTCCTCACCACCCTGAGCCTGCCAGGATACGGTCTGAGTGTGGATCCCTAGGACATGCTCTATCCATATGGTGACACAATTCCGTGCAGGGCCAGTAATTACTATCTGAGATATTAGGGGCCAAATGAGTTCTTATAACTTACATATGAGTATCTCAACTCATTCAGACAGGAGGTAAGTCAGAAGGGAGTAATGAATCCTGTGATGTCACCTGGATGGGAGATGAATGGTACAGGAATAAGGTACCCTGCCAGGTCTTCTGAGAATGTGTCTTGGGATTCTGTAACAGGAGAACCTGGATGATTTAAAGGTTGGGGTTATGGGAATTCTAGATTATAAATGCTTGCTAACCCCTCCTTCCTGGCAAGGATTTCAAACCTTCCTATTTTCTGGGACACTGAATAAGATCTTAAATATTAATTGATGAGTTCATCCCCTTCTGATTTCTTGGATCCTGGGGCTATTTGCTTTAGTCTCATGCCCTCAGGATGAATTGTCACTGCAGAAGCTCAGACACAAGGAACGAGAAGAGCCTCATTTTTTTGTTTCAAAATAAGTTTTTTGAAGTTGATGACAGAGATTAAAAAAAGAAGAAAGAAAGAAAGAAAGAAAGAAAGAAAGAGAAAAAGAAAACATGTCAGAGAAAATCCTGGGGGACTTGGAAGAGCCTCGGTCTTTTAGAAATCAATAATGAAGGTTCTGGCATGGATTGATGTTGGCAGAGTGTTAAGCATAGAATGGTCTCCATATCGACCATGAGGAGTTAAAAATCTGAGGATGAGGAAGAGAGGTAGCCAAACTAGTAAGAGGCTCGGAAAGGTTTCTGAGGAAGTGACTCCCCCACTCATCAGTGAACTTGAAAAAGTTGAAAGGTGAGTGGGTAAATACTCCACTTCCCTCAGACGAGGTGATCTGAGATTACAGCTGACCAGGAGCCTACTTCCTGAATGGATTCTGGCAGGTTTCAGAGTACTGCTCACACTGATAAGGAGTGTGCTGTGTCATGTCTGGACAAAGGAGACCAAAGACAGCTCCGGTGTGGTGTGGGAAGTATCCAGAAATCATCCATGCATCTTTTTAGAGGGTCCTGGTGAGCGAAAGGCAATGTCAAAGCAGTATGTGACGTGAAACACATACCAAGAGACTTGCGGGATTTCAACTGGTGAATATTTATTGAGTGCTGACTAAGAGCCAGATACTGTTCTAGCCACTTGGAGTATACGAACGAAAAAAGAAGAAAAGAAAAGAAAACATTAAAATCTCTGACTTCATGAAGGATTTTGATGATGCGAACAGAGGGAAAGGAAGGGAAAATACACACAATAAAAGAATATATTTTTAAAGATTTTATTTATTTATTTGACAGAGGAGGAGAGAGAGAGAGAGAGCACAAGCAGTGGGAGCAGCAGAAGGAAAGGGAGAAGCAAGCTTTCTGCTGAGCAGAGAACCCGATGTGTGACTTGATCCCAGCACCCTGGGATCATGACCTGAGCTGAAGGCAGATGCTTAGTCGGCTGAGCCCACCCCACATACTCAGTAAAGGAAAACTTAAGAAATTGAAAAATGCAATGGACAAAAAACAACAACAACAACAACAACAACAACAACAAAGTAAAGTGAGATGGAGTGTTCTGGAGGGAGATATTTGATTTTAATTATGGTAATCAGGGGAGGTCTCATTAGGGCAATGACCTGAAGGGACAAGAAACAGAACAAGGGGGATACCTGGCAGCACTCAATGCAAAGGCCCTGAGGCAGACATAGGTTTAAAGTTTTTGAGGAACAAAGAGATCAGTATATCTGAGTGAGGAGTGAGTAGGGAAAGTCAAGGTCAGACAAACCACATGTATCCAGATCACGTAGGGCCTTGTGGATTATTGTAAGCTTTGGCTCTTACTCTCAGTGAAGTGAGAAGCCTTTTACTGTTTTACACAAAGAGTGACATGGTCTTACTTAATTTTTAACAGGATCACGTTAGATACTCTAAGTAAAATAGTTCATAGTGCTCAAGGGGAGGCAGAGGCAGCAGTAAGGAGGCTATTGCTATAATCCTGGTGAGACAGGATTGTGGCTTAGACCAGAGTGTTGCAATGTAGACCAGTATAAGTGGTTGGACTCTGGATGCATTTGGAAGATAAAAACAACAGGTTTTATGATAGAATAAATATTGAGTATAAGAAAAAGAGAAAAAGTCAAAGAGAAGTCCGCCATTTTTGGTCTGAGCTACTAGAAGGATAGGGTTGCCATTTCTGGAGTTTGGAAGGACTGAAGAAGGAGATTTGAGGTTGAATATCAGGAATTGATGTGAGATATGTTAAGGGTGGGATGTCTATTTTACTTTCTGGTGGAGGTGAGATCTTGTGTACAGGTGGAGAGGTAGAGAGAAGGAAAGGCAAAGAAGCACATGGGCATTGATGCTGGCAGGTAGTGATAGACACCTCTTGGTTAATACCAGCTTCCACAACTGATACAGTATAGGCCACAAATGTTTCTTCATGGTGTGATATCAATCTTCTCAGAGCTTCAATGCACTCTTGCAAAGAAGACAGGAGGCAGATTTAAAGTGATGAAAGTTACCCAGAATGGCAAATATGAAGTTGTTTATTTGCCTCCCGGCAAGGCAGAAGCTCCAGTAAAGATCATGTATGACCGTCTTTCAGATTTCATTCCATGTTTGTTTTCTGTATTGGAAACACCTTATGTGCTACACATTTTAATAGCACGGATAAGAAAAGGCAATAGGATGAGGGTATGAACTTAAAGAATGAGCTGAAAGGTCAAACTGAAAGCTGAATAGAAAATAGAAGATGAAGGAAAGAGATGTGGGGCTCACGTTAACGGATAAGGGACGTTCAAAACGGTCCTGCTCTTTTGCTTTGTCAGAAAAGATGTGGATGGCCGTTCTCGGATCTAGGGACCAGACTTTTGAGTGACCCTGACAGTCGGAGGAATCCTCAGACGAACAGGACTCAAACGACTTCCCGGGAGGGAGTCACTTGCAGAAGACGCAATGGAATTATTGTTATCATCCTCAGGTTTCTGAAGGGCCGGCCGGGAGGACAGATTGTTCTTATGTTCTGCAGCCCTGAGGGATAAGTTAGAACTAACATTATAGAAGCTCCAGAAAAAATGATTTCATAAGGTGAAATAGCCAGTGTTGTTCAAAGGTGGGTGAGCTGCTCCCAGGAATGACTGAGTGCGTTAGCGAGTTAGTTCTTCATTAGAAATTCCACAGCCATTTGGCAGAAAACTATATAGAGAAGATCCAGCATCAAGTTCCTGCCCAAATCTGAGATTCTATTAGCCAATAATGGCACTGTGAAAACACTGCCTGAGACAAACGCTATCTGTAAAGACTCAGCAAGATAGGCAGAAGACCAAAAGTCAGGACAAAACTCATGACATAATTTTCTGTTTATATGTATTTGACAAAGAAGAATAATGAGTGGCTACATAGTCTAGCATAGAATTCATTGGCTGGTTCGATATAGGAAGATTTTAGGTTTATTTTAAATCCAGAGACTTGAATATTGCCTAAATAAATAGTGGATAATTTGGCAGGTACTGGTAGTTTCAGAAGAGAGTTCTTATTCGCGCCTTTTTATAAACATACATAAGAAAAGGGGGAAAAATGTTTCTAAAGGAGGTTTTAAAGGATCAGAAGCTGGGATTGAAGAAGAGGCCACAAAGCTCCATTTGACTGTGGGGTGTCATTTTTCAAATGGCTCCTAATCACATTCTCCAGCCTGTCTGGAAAGGCCAAAATATTAGTGTTCTTAGCAGCAAGGCAGTTAAGTGATTACCGTCTCATGCAAATGCACCTCGGTTTCAGCTAAGATCGACACAGCAAAATTACAGTCTCTGCATGCTTCAGTTGGCCTCAGACATTTTTTTTGGCAAACAAAGACTGCAGCGAAGCCACTAGGATGTGCATAAAACTTCACGTAGAACTCAGAAGCATGATCTGCTTTGCGTGCCATCCTTCTCAGAGTTTGCAACCCAGAGTTTCGAAGGTGGGCAGTTATTATTATTATTATTTACTTGGAAATTCCACAAATGATATGTTAGTACTTCCTGTGTATTGGCTTCTATTGTCGCTGTGGGGTTAGCAGTGAACACGAACAATGTCCTGGCCTCAGGGAGCTCTTGATGGAAGGGGAAGTCGAGGACAGCAGAGATGCGTGTTATGCCACATGCTGTGATAGAAACGGCAGAAGACGCGGCAGTAGTGGTGGCCTTCAAGGGTAACTTTGAGAGGTAATTGGTTTTAGGCAAGAAGACGTGATGGAAGAGTGTGTCCAGCAGAAAGCAGAACATGTTGGAAGGTCCGGGACCATGGAAGAGAAATATTCAAACCTATTTCCAAAGCCATTAGTACAAGGATATTTGTCACAGCATTTTTTTTTTTTTTAAGTTCTCTACATTTGTTCCTCTAAAAATTTCCATCCATTCTGTATAGGGTTTATATTTTGCGTCCTTACCTTTTACTCTCTCCCGGTATTGAACTTTTTAAGCTAGCCTGCATGGAAATTTATAAAGGAGTGAGTGTTTTTATGCAACCCATTCCTTACCCAAAAGGACCAGTTATCTATATATTCTCTGTCTTCAAATGCATGTGATAAACATCTGGAAGGTTTGATTAACATGTTAGCTGCTAACAGTGGCCTTTCTTTTTCGTCTCTGATTCTGAATCTGTACAGAATGCAAAAAAGTCATCTAGGAGTTTGTTCAAGTGGCTTATTTAGAATGCTACTGTGTCTTGCAATTCTCTGTGGACCCTTCATTATCCTGCTGGGTTTTAGCCAAATGCCTTTTCAAAGGTTTTTTGTTTTTGTTTTTTGGGGTCCTTTAATAAGTCCACCCTATTGAGCAGTCACTGTAATTATTCTTATTTTACCATTAGGATTTTGTCACAGATCAAACACACAACCTCCAGAAAGGCCAGACTGTGTGCAGCGCACTAGGTCTTGGGATGTTATACCCATGTCTTGGCGCGCTCCGGATGTCTTCCTGAGCACACCGCACCACGACCAGGATGTCTGCTAGCATTTTTAAAAGATCAAAGCTTGAAGGCAGTTATATAGCTCAATGATGTGAATCCAAGTCGAATCCCAGTAATGGGAAAACCTACATGTGAACTTTTCACTTATGATTAATTAATGAACTCATTCCTTCATTTAAGTGTTTATAGAAATCCTGTTTTTGTGCAAAAGCACAATTCTAAATTCTGGGCCTATAGGGTAGAATGAAAAGAGATGGTTCTTTGTTTTTTAGGGTGCTTATCTAATAAGGGAACTGAAAGAGACAAATAACCAAAACAGGACCATTGGATCTTTATTATGTGCCCGGCGCTACGCCAAGTATTTTACTTTCCTTCATTATTTCATCTCACAGCGGGTAGTATTAGTATTCCCATTTTCTGGAAGAGGAGCCTGGGGTTTAGAGGCATCAGCCAACTTCTTCAAAGTCTTACAACCAGTAAGGGGCAGGGCTGGCTCTTAAACCCAGGCAACTGGACCAAGGGACTGTGTTTTTAACCTCCTCACAATGCTGCTCTCATAAAGAAGGTGCTCTACGGGACAGTTTGAAAGTGGGCGTCCTTCCGGAGGCATTGGAAAGGTGTGGTCAACAATCCGTGTGACCTCAAGTCTAGTTTGTCACTGTTTTCCTCAAGTTTCACACGTATTTTCCCGCTTCTTTACACTCTTGCTGCTTCTCTGACTTCAAGTTGAAATGAGATCACCCCTCTATTATCCCTGTCAAAACCTGCCTGTCCCTTATGTTCAGGCCTCTGGAACACTGAGTGCATGAATGCCTTTTTTGAAATCTACAATTGGAATTAATTGTTTGTGTTTTTTCTGCTTCCCATCTCCATCACCTGTTGTACCTGTGTTTTACTTTGCCTGATATGAGAGATGACTTCTTTTACCAATTTGTTTTCTCTGTGCCTTTCCTGAGTGCAAGATGTATGACTCATCTTGGGCCTAAGACAGGGCAATGGTACTTGCTTGCTGAATAAATGAATGACTTCAGTTTGTCCAGAAGTAGGTATATGACGGCCACCTAGAGGGCTTCAGTGTCCCGAAGAAGGAGCTGGGCTTGGAGTGGTTATGTTTTCCTGAAATAATTAGGATCAAGTCACTTGACTTTAGGTCAAGTACTTCTCCATCGTAGCATGTCTGGAAAAAGAACATTTCCCTTGGACCTAGCCTTCCTTCTTCTCTCTCCTCAGGGAAGAGGAGCTGCATTGAAGCAGGTTGTGTAAACCCAGATGAGACCTGGTCATAAATACCACAGATCCATTTGTCCCTCCTTCAAGTCTGAAAGCTCAGGAGCCTGCTCAGGGCCTGGTGGGTAAAGGTTCCTTTCTCAATCAGTCTGCTTCTATCACATTAAAGAACAAAGCCACCGAGATTCTTCCTAGTTCTGTGCTCTCTGCCTGGGAGATGCAGAGATCCCGGGAGCTGGAATGTGCAGGACTCAAGCAATCTTCCCACTCCACAGGCCTTGTCCTCTCTCCTCCAGACATTCACACAGGCTTAGAGAGGCTAACTGATTTCTCCAAGATCACAGAGCTACTTATTAGGACTTTTTAAAACTAACTTTCCCAAATCACATGGAGCTAAAATGATATTACCAGACATTGACAGTTATTTTATAATTTGAATCATAATCAGTTTCTTCTTTCTCTCATTCAAGAGACCTGACAGATTATATCTCAACTTCTAAAAACACAGACCCTGGGCGGGGGAGGTGGGGGTAATTTTTATGAACCAAGGGCTTAAGACAATACAAGAAGGCACAGTTTCTGGTTTCCCCATCACCTCAAGCGCTGTTGGATCAGGCTGTCTCCCATCCCAGCTAGAGTATCAGGTTCAGTGCAAGCTGCTAGGAAAGCTGTATCTATTTCAAGGTCACAGCCCTGGCTGTGCCTTTTTTTTTTTTTTTTTCAATCTGAACTCTTGAGCCAGAAAGGGGGGTCTAGGAGGGTAGAGAGACAGAGGCAGAAGAGAAGTGGGGGTTATTTCAGGCCTCGCTTCTCTAAGCCTTCAACGTCTGAGCTCCAGGACAGACCTTCCTGTTGTGAAACACTGGGCCAGTTGTTGCGGTCTGAAGATAAACAACATTCCAGTAGTTCTCCTGGAGGCTACCCGAGGCCTTGTGCTTTTCAACATTTCCCTGGCCCTGTGATGATCCAGAAGCCGGGAATCAGTGCCTTACCTGCTGCGGTATACACGGTGGTAGTTTTGTGGTCTCTGTGCTCTTAAACTGGGTAATGGTAATGAGGTCTGCTTGGTTGTTAAATGGTGAAACACTGGTCCCTTTTGTGTCACTTTGGAGGCCCAAGCTATGCTGATTGAAGGTTGGTGAGAACAGGGGCTCTTTGCCCCGATGTGCAAGCTTGCTGTCATTGTTAAAGTTTGAGGCTGATTTAGGACTCGCTGGGGTTATGTAAGGGCAGGTCTGGAAACCAGTTACAGGCCTTTAACAAAATCAACGTGGGCTTATCATGAAAGGGTTGCACCTAAGGTCGGTATTCCCAATAAAACAAGCATTTCAAATGAATTTCTCATAAGTTCTTCATTCTTATATAGGTAGGCGTGGCTTGAAAGGGCATAAAGCCACAACAAATGAAGGAATAGCCCAGTCTTGTCTTGCACACTGGGACTGAGGGTTTGAGGGATGATTCACGGACTGTGAATGCTCACCCTGGTCCCTGGCTTAGGTCTACCTACAAACGCCACCAGCGCCCAAGAATTCACGACAATACACTCTTTCCCTTCTGGATCACTTTCTACAGTTTATGAATCACACTCCTACCCATTGATACGATTGTTGCCCATACTCACCCATAAGGTATAATAAGAGGTATTATTAACCTCATCTTAGTGGTAAGAAACTGAGGCTCAGAGAGAAGAAATGTCTTTCTTTCCCAATATCTTATGGCTGTCACCCTTGTCTAAGTAAAACAATGAAAATTTTTGTTGGCCTTAGATATTGTTTTCCTTTTCGTGCGTGTCTATGTGTAATTGCTAATTGAGTACATTTAAGATGGCTGTTGCAGGCAGACATATCAAGTGGTCCCAGTGATTCCTGCCTCCTTTATTCTTTGCAAAAAGAAAAAATATATATATATAATTGATGTGGCAACACATTTACTATCAGGGTCTGGTCTGGGTGTTATAGCAGAGGCTACTTGAATAAATATTCAGATGAAAATATTGAATGTGATATTTTCAATAAAAAACATAAAAACCATGAGTTAATAGAAAGGTGAATGAAAAGAAAAATAACTCTTTTTAATCATTAATAAATAAATACAATATTATCATCTGCACCTTCTTAATAAAGTTTGGCACCTAGCCTCTAATTTTTGAAACAATGACACAGTAAGGTAACTAAGAGAATAAGCGATAATAATAAAAAGACTTATGCAGTATAACTGAATAGTTGCATATTCGTAAGACATAAAGCAGGGTTATAGAGAAGAATATCCACAATAGGATGGCAGACTCGCATTATGTGGAACAAAGATTGGGGAGGAGGTTAAAAAGAGAAATAAATGTAGTAAAAATGCCTCACATGTACACGAGCCATATAGTTTTCAAAGTTGTTTAATATAAGCGATTCACTCTAATCTTTACAACAATTCTGTGAGATCTTAGAGAAGGCAGGGTGAAAATGGTTATTGCCATTTGAGAGGCATGACAAATAAGAGCCCGTCGTGTTAAAATGTTGCCTGAGCTCTTAGCAACAGAAAAGAGAAGAGGTTCATAATCAGCCTTTGCATTTGGAGCTTTATATTAGTGTTTATGCGTTTACAGCTTAGCATTTTATGACAGTGTGCATATCAAAATGTGTGTGTATGCTTACAAGTATGTATCATATGGAGTTTTGATGGCCAGTAAGTACAGGCATAAGCAAAAAAAAAAAAAAAAAAAAAAGGAAAAGATGAACTCTAGATATTTTAACGCAGCAGTGGAGTGATTGCAAAATAATTTTACTTTCCATTAAAAATCAATGAAGACTTTCCAAATAATCAGCATTTGAATAATTCAAGAACTGTGTTCATATAAACCTTTTCCCCCCTTCATTTAAAATGTTTGGTGTTTGTTTTGTTTTTAGGAATAAGAAGTCTAACAGCTGTAACATTTGCTTATAAAAAGGGGACATTTAAAAAAAATCAATGTTGGATAAGGATTAAATTTCCTATAATGATTTATATTCTGTCTTGGAAATGTACTTCAATGTGTGATGTGGACTCATCAGACCACCAGGCATATTTTTCCAGAAAGCCTGATGAGAACGCATTCAGCAGAGATGGTGAGAAGGTGTGGCACTTGGTGGAGGGGAACCAACAGGGATGGCGGTCGTCATCTTGTAATGGAGGAGCTTATGATAAGTGAGAAGCAGAGAAGCCCTGACTTCCCCCTTTAAACACCCCCCAAGGCCAGTGCAACCAGCAGATGTCAGAGCTTAAAGATTCCTTCGATCATTTATAGATAGAAAAGTGAGAAGCCAATGCAGGTTATCAGGAAGACCAGCCATCTTCTGTGATTTCCATTCTCCTTCCCCCTCTTATACTTAGAGGAATAACTAGGGTCTCTCTGCCTGTGCCAGTCCACATGGAACTCAGTGGGGAGAGGAGAATGTATTTAGTATCACACTACGATGACCTCAGAGAACTACCACATCTCTTTCCTATCTGCCTCAAGGACAGGCAGTTGGGGGTGGTGTTCAGGTAACTCCCTCCGCAGTGACTCTGACTGAGGCTTGACCGTGACTTATCTCCATGATCCCTCCTTGGTTAGCCTAGCCTGTCACTGTGGTGTAAGGGAAAATGTAGTGTCCCAGGGCTCAGAATTTCTCTTTCTGCACTTTCTACCTAAAATCCAAGACCAGATCCTTAGCCTCACATGGCTTCAGTGTTTTTATCTCCTGCACAGGATTTAACGATTCCTACCATGACATCTTCCCACATTTTTACAGGAATTAAATAGGATGGGGGTATTAGGATTTATAAACCCTGAAAGACAGCATAAGTATTAACTATCATCATTGGTTCCCAAGGGGAGTACAAAATAGTGGTGAGAAGCTCAGGGTCTACAATTAAAGTTTGTTCAAATGCTGCTTTGGCCACTTATAAGCTGTTTGAATTTGGGTGCGTTGTATAACTGCTAAATCCCAGGTTCCCCAATCTGAAATGGCCGTGATAATAGTCCCTTGAATGGGTTACTTTGAGGGTTAAGTTAAGCAGTGTCACAGTGCTTGACACATAGTAAGCAACGGACACATTTTTCTGTCACTGTTATTCTGGGTTTCCAAACTGTGGCTGCTGTGATCCCCAAGTCTGGTAGAGCAAAGCCTTTCTTGAGATCCACTGACATGATGGCCTGGGTGCTCTTTTGAGCTAATCCTTAACTATTTTCAGAGATTTTATTATTCCCCAGTTTTAAAATGCAGTTATTTTTATAGAGGGCAGTAGCAGTGGGAAATCAAAAAGGGGTTTTTTTTTTTTTTTCCTTTTAAATTTTTCTCACTTCTGCATCACCTCTAATTTTTCTGGAAGGGTAACAGGACTTTGGAAGTGAGTGAGTTGAGGGGCGGGGTATATTAAGAAAGGGAACAAAACAGATTGGACTGGGGAATCTAGTCCTGAGTCTGCTTCTACATCATCATGTGACCTGTCACCCTGGTTTTCTTTTCTGAGAATTCTGGTTTCCCATCAGTGAACTAGGAAGCGTAAGCCTAGATATTTTTCAGTGAAGTAAAATAGTCTTGGTAAAGCATGTAACATAGTTTCTGGCACAGGGTTAGGACCAAGTAGTCATTCTTTCCCACTCTCTTTTTAAAGGAATTTCTAGTTCTAACATTCTGTGACTTTAGAATCACATTTTTTGGCAACTTAGTCTTGTTGAGGTATTTGACATAAGGACAGAACCTCCTGGAAACGGTCAGGAGATCGCTTCCTGGGCGTATAAACTCTTTTCTAGTCTGCCTCTAAGATAGCTTCTTTGATAATACTTCTGCGGTTTTCTTCCAGTTGAGTCCATAACATTCTTGGGTACAAAGCAATATGTACAGAAAATGAGTCATTTACCCCCAAGTGGTGACTGATATCTTGTTGCAATGCCATACACTCAATCACCAGAGTCCTTTAGAAAGCAATGTTTATTAAAGGAGGATGCGCCATGCTGAGCCAAACCCTGAAGACCACACAGAGAACTGAACTTAGAACCTTCACCTAATTAATTGCTCTAATTGGCTCTACTACAGCCGGCTCTACTACAAAGATACTATCTGGTAGAGCTGAAAGAAGACCTTAAGTGTCCTTTCTAATCAAGCTTCTCAATTTCTAGGAGGGGAAAATCAGGAGAAGAGAGTCACAGTTATTGTTTAGGGGTCACAGATAGTAGAAGAGGTAGCCTGAAAAGCTAGATCTCTTGATTCCTAGCCACTATATCAATAACACCTACAAAGAATGTCAAGGGGGTGGAGAGTACGTTTTTCTTTATGTTTAACCGAACTTTCTTCTGCTAAATTTTCTAAATCTCTAAACACTGATGTGTTCAAGTTCAGTTAATTAATGGAAAATATTTTGTGTTCTGTAAATGAAAGGTGCTGCTGAAGGCTATTTAAAATGGCCTTGAGACTGAGGCTGCTGTGTTTGCCCTGGGCCAGTCTCTGGCGGGAGTGTGTGTGTTGAATGCCATTTACTAGATGGAATCTCAACGCATGGATTTCAGGTTTTTATCCTTCCGGTTCAGTTGGTCTGTTGCTCTAGCAGCTGGAGGTGCAAGGTGTACAGTCTCACTCCTCTATTGCTTCTATGGGGAAACTTGTGCTTGATGATGTCAGAGCATGGATCCTGCAGAATCCAGACTGACCAAGGTGTGGGGTCTAGTGGACACCTGTTGACTAGGGGTGGTGGGTTTATGGAGAAGCCTGAGAAAGCTGAGCAAAATCATGGGAAGAGAACAAGGGTTCTCAATTTTGAGTATGCATCAAAATCACCTGGAAGCTTTGTTAAAACACAAATTTGAGGCCCTACCCCCGTATTTCTGACTCAGTAGTCTGACTCACCTACTGAATCAGACAGGAAATCTACAATTTGCTGAGTGGTCCCAGGAAATTGGTTTTTCTATCAATTTCTTTAGTGATGCTGATGATGCTGGCCTCCAGACCACACTTTGAGATCCTCTGACCTACAGCATAATGTGTTGATGCACACAGCTGATAGCCAGGATTTGAATGGAATATAAAGAATTCAGGAGGCTTTCTCTGTAATGGGCTCCCTGGGCAAGGACTTCAGCTTTTTCCCTTGGGTCAACTTGGGTCTTTAATGATCTGGCTAGCATTCAGGAAGGCATTTGATATTCTGGTTTTAATGTAAACACTTCCCACCTGTCCCAAGTATGTGCATCCCTTTCCAAGTGCTGCAACATTTCTGACATTGGCAGAACCCTAATCTTCTCTCTCCTCCCTTCTCTCTCTCTCCCTCTCTCCTGGCCAGCATCTGTTCTTTTCACAGCTGTGCGCTTTCATTCTGTCTGCCCCTTTCTCTTCTTGTCCCCAGGCTCTCACCACCCCTCCCCCTCCCATTAGGATCAAAATACTTTGTTTTTATTTATTTACTCCACAGCTGTCAGTGTTGTGTCTGGGTCACTGCAGTGCAACTTGCAGGGAAATGCGATCCATAGAGAGTTCTTAAAACTGCAGATACTTGTAGTAACCAATGTACACACACTCCATAACATAGGCCCCTTCCTCATCCCTGCGTTGGTCTGAAATGGCTGGCTTAAGGTTGTATGTCAGGGTGACCCCAGGAGGAATGAACCTTGGAATTTACACCAGGCCATTTAAAGGTATTGAACAATTCTGAGTATTTCAGACTTTAGCACTAGAAAAAGAGACAGAATTGTTTCGGTGGAAAGAGCTCTAAATTAGGAGCCGAGAAACTGAAGTTCTAATTTCAGCTCTTCCACTAATAAGCTGAGTGACCTTGAACAGTGCCCTTTCTCCCTCTTTCTCTTTGTCTCCTTTTTCTCTCTCATCCTTACATTGAAAACAGTGGGCTTAATCATTTCCGAAGTCCTGTCCTCAGTGGCTCTAAGTTATACTCTGACTCTGTTGAGCATTTGAATCCAGTGTGATGGGTCCACATACTGGACACAGCAATTCCAGTCCGGGTTCTAGGGAGCTTCTAATAGTTCACCCCAAAGTAACTGCAAAACTAGAAAGGGTAGGATTTTGAGGCAGACATGAGGACAGTGAAAGCAATATAAGTTAATAAATCAACCAACGAGGATTTATTTGGCAAGTGATATGTCTCAAGGAGATGTCAAAGAGGCAATTTAAACTAATTCCACTAGTGGTAGAAGAGGCACTAAACTGGAACAGATACGGGAGAGGTCAATGTCAGAGAAGGATCAGTGTGATACAGAAGGAAGTTACCAGACTCTGTGAGTCTTTGCTATCTTCTATCCTTCACATCATGTTCTGAGCTAAACCAGCCTGAAGGATAAATTGCACAGTCATGCAGAAAACACACTTAATAATTCACTGTAGAAAGCCAATTACAATTACGGTACACAATCACACCGCCTCTTTCATTTAATTAACACAATAATCCTATGAGGTAGCTGAGTAATCATTGTTACTCTCATTCTTCACGTTCAAGATCTGGGATCAGAGAGGGTGGTGGACTTTGCTAACTTCACACAGATAGTAAGTGTGATAATGTCACCAAAATACATAACTTAATTTTCATTCATTAATTGAAAAACATGTAATATGTCTCGGAAACAGGACTTCCTGGGGTATATGAAGATGGATGAGATATTTTCTGTCCTAAAGGCAATCAAAGGCAAGTGTAGTGGACAAAGTCAAGTGTGTAAATGCGGGGGTACCCTCATGAGTTATAGGGGCTGTGATAAAAGACTTAAAGTACCCGCACAAGATTAGAGTCTTCAGGACAGGAAGTCAAACTTTTTTCTGTTAATCCCTAAGTTATGAAAGTTTCCTGTCTTATATATTTCAACCACATTTTATTCTAACTCTATTTCTTATCATCAAACAATTCAATATGTAAAGTACATATTAATATGAATTTATGGTAGAAAAAATACCATCTAGAAATATTGACTGTGATGCTCATTTCTGTAAAACAAATATGACTTATCATGTCTCATAATTTATAAATCAAACATATTTCCATGGTGATAAATATCTCAAAATATGATTTTGAAAAGAATTTGCTGAGGCATGGTGTCTGGGTGGCTCAGTTGGTTAATCATCAGCCTTTGACTCTGGTCATGATCTCAGGGTCCTGGGATCGAGCCCCATGTCGGGCTCTCTGCTCACTGGGGAGTCTGTTTGTCCCTCTCTCTCTGCCCTTCTGCCTGCTTGTCATCACTCTCTCTCTCTTAAATAAATAAATAAAATATTTTTAAAAATTTGCTGAAGAACGAGTCAGGAAGGGGATTGTTCAAGATATTCTGTGCAATATTAACATACTTGTCTACAACAGGCAGGTCCCCTTTCCTTCATAGGACTTTGACTACATTGCAGAAACTTTTCAATTTAAGGATTTCCCCAACATTTTAGTTTTCTGCCTACTTTTATTTCTTACCTTTCCTTTTATGTTTTCCGTGTTGGTAAGTCCCCAGCCTAAAAATTTTACTATGAATACAAGCCATTTCAATAAGGGGGTTACTTCTTTTTTATATTGTCTTTCAAGTCTTTGATTTTTTTCAGCACTAAATGCATATATTTATTATTCCAAAACATTAGGGCATAACCTCACAAAGGTTATCTAGAGTTTAGTTGTTTGTGAAATAAATCAATATGCCTGATTAACATTTCCTTATTAATTTCTTCTAATGAAAGTCATGCTCTGAACTTTATATGATGAAAGAATCTTTCACTGACATATGCGCAAAATTCCTCTAATAAGTACTTATTGAGCAAGAACAGCTATGCTGGGAAAAGCAGTGGGGTTCTCAGAGGGGTCTTAGGAATGACTTCATTAAAGACTTTCATTTTAGAGACGTTCAGTAATTACCATACCTCACCCAACAATGCAGAGGCAGATATGGTACTAAAACATTGTACTGTTGATTTCCATCCTCAGATGCCATTTTCCTGTAAGGTCAAAGTATTTTTAAGTAGGTCCTTTTCCCTATTCCAACCATTTCACCACAAACTTAATTTAATTATAGGTTCTTCAGAGACTTCTCGTTCACCAGACGTTGCACCAAATCTCATTGAAGCTATCTGGTAACAATGATGCTTGGAAACTTTAATCAGATATTTGTAGAGCTTCTAAGCAATTAAGTGGCAGTGGTATTCTACAGTGCAGAGTCCCCTGGTATGTTAGTCACTAAAGAATCCTATTAATAATTTTCTGGGAGCCCTTAAGCCAGTCCTTTAATTTCTGTAGATCCTCATTTTATCTTTAAGATGAGGCTGGTTTAAAGATCTAATTTTCCCCCCTGACATTCTGGCTCAATAATTCAACTTTGGCTCTCATATGGATATTTGGGGTTATAATGACCAGATCCGAATATCTTATCAAAATCCTGTATTGTGTCACACATATTTTGACTGGAGTCTCATTGTTTGCTAATATTCAAGTACTTTATAATGAATTTTTGTTTAATGTAATTTTTTAAAAGATTTTATTTATTTATTTGACAGACAGAGATCACAAGTAAGCAGAGAGGCAGGCAGAGAGAAAGGGGGAAGCAGGCTCCCTGCTGAGCAGAGAGCCCAGTGCAGAGCTCCATCCCAGGACCCTGGGACCACGACCTGAGCCGAAGGCAGAGGCTTTAACCCACTGAGCCACCCAGGCGCCCCTATTTAATTTAATTTTTAACATGTATATATTTTCATCGATACCTGGTGGTTTGGGGTTTTGTTCACCGAAATGTGACTGTCCTATGAAAGAAAATAGCTATAGAGATGTGATCTCTTTCATGGAAAGCCAATCTATTTAAATATAATTGTGAATAGTCTGTTCATACCTCTCTGGTTTTGTTTACGAAATTAACAGAATTTTAGTCTTGGGTGAAATCAGTTCCACGCACAGAGAGAAGGGAATGTGGTGGCCTAATCACCATCGGAGAGCGGACTAAAAATTCTTCTGAAGTGGCCTGAAGTTGGAATGGATCGCTTCGTGAATTCTTTCCATATCCAATTCTCATGATTCTGCAATAACTCTACTTCCTGAACATAAAAATAGGCCGTTAGCAGAGCAGTGGAATGGTGACTCCCTTTACCCGAGGAAGAAAGGTTCTCTGTGAGGAGATTAACCCTCAAAGTTGGACAGGTCCAATTCCCAGCCAGATTCACCTTCTTTCAACTCAAGTGAAACACCACATCTAACTTTTTTGTTTTTTTAAAACCACCTAAGTTTTGAGGGGCAGATGTGACCGAGAATACTGAGAGAGAGTGGACACATTCTTGGAATTGAAAGGTACTCTAAAAATACAGATATCATGGACCTGGCATCAAAAGGTCCTTACTCCAACTCTTCCCTCCCCTCCCCCACCCCCTGCAGCCAACTTCAGTAAAAGTACCATCCAAATATAAAGTAGATGGGTCGTGTCCCATTCCATGGGGTCTTGAAATGTCTGTACTTAAAACAGGATAAAGCTAAAGCTGTGTTTGAAGTGTCCTAAACTAGGGCACCATGAGCAGCTGCTCTTATTTCCAGCTGGATCCTCGGGCTGGCAGTGGCAAAGGGCAAAGCAGGAGTTACCTTGATGAATTCTCATTTCCAGGCACTTGGAGATTCAGCTGCGTGGACTGCTGGGGCAAATAGTTGACAAATTCAAAGCAAAACAAAACAAAAGAAAGAACAAGAACCAGAACAACAGTAAACATCATTCTAATGCAATTCCTTTTTCAAAGGAAATAATCCATTTAAAAATGTGAATGATATGCATGGTACAACCTATAGTATTCAAAATAACAAAATTTGATATCATTTTGAGGCTCATTTAACTGTGTTGCTTCTGATTTTTGTGGTTGTTCTTACTTAGGATGAGGAGACAGGTACTCAGAACTTTACAGGTGGATTTTGATGACCACATTCAGAAATTAGATTATCTATATTAGAGACTTGATCTTTAGTACTAGCCTTAAAGTTAAGGGGAATGACTTAACAGTCTGAGAAAACTCATTGTTTGTTTTACTATTACTACCTACCATTTATGGATATTCTACCTTATATCAGGCATTATATTAAAACCTTTGCTTATTTTATTTCACTTTTACTTCAGTCTTACGAAATAAAACATAATTAGTGTTAAGATGTAAGAAGCAAAGCTCAGAGAAATTAAAATAGCCAAGTTCACACAACTAGAAAATGGTAGATCAAAGATCTACCAAACTCAATCCAGCTACACTGCAAGCTTGCCTTAAAAAATACAACATTGCATGGAGGGAAAATTTTTTGAAATTATAACTGATATTATTTTTCCTCAACCCCAGTACTTCCTTTGACACCATGATGCTACCTGGTCAAACTAGGTGAATGTAAAAAGCAAAGTATATTAACTGGCAAAGAGATAACAGAGCAGAAGAAGAGAAGGGGATAAAAAGTGATTATTTTAGATTTCGCCCTTCTAAAGAATAACCCTTGGAGAAAAGAGAGACTACCTGATTTTAGACTAACCCTATTTCTTTTTCCTCCTGGCACACAACAAAATTTTAAATTCCAGGCTTCTCTCCATTCAGAGTGGCTATAAGTTGTGAGTGGAGATGAGGGACAGCATATCCAGGTTGGGTGCATTAAAAATTAAACCACTCCCACAGGGGATAAACCGTGCTCCTTTTCCCTCTCCCACTGGTTGGCTGGCTGGAATGAGAAGTCCGGTCGACAAACTCAAAAGGCAAATGGCACAAGGAGGGACACAAGATCCTAGGTCCTTGTATCACTACACTGTTCACACGATCAGCAATGCCTGTTTTAAGCTTTATTTGAAGAAATGAGTTTGTCTTGTGTTAAAACATGCCAGTCTGGGCTTAGGTGTTATACATAAATACAGGTGGCAATGGCAAGGAGTTTGAAGAGGAGATTAAGGAGGATGTCTGATGAATGTGGGAGGTGGGGGTGGGGGAGTGCCCCACCTAGAGCACAGATGAGGATTTCTTGAAGGTATACAGGGTAGGGAGCCAAACTTTAAGAGACCCTGAACTCCAGGAAACAGATTGAGGGTTGATGGAGGGGAGGTGGGTATAGGGGTGGGGTGACTGGGTAGTGGACATTATGGAGGGCACATGATGTAATGAGCACTGGGTGTTGTATGCAACTGATGAACCACTGAATTCTACCTCTGAAACTAATCAAAAAAAAAAAAAAAGAGAGAGAGAGAGAGAGGAAAATACATAGGATAAAGGATCTGGTTTCTTCAAGGAAAGAATTTTTTATTTATTGTTCTTTTTTTGTTATTTTTGTTGGAAGAGGCACAGAGATTTAAGGAGCAATTACCTGCAGATAAAAATACATTTATAAGACATATTAATCAATAGCAAGGCAATGTTCTTGTTTTGATCCTAATTCAAACCAGCTGTTTAAAAACAAAATAGTTCTCAGATTCTGAAGTGTAAAATATGTGAATACTAAACAGATATTTGTTAGTAAAAATCATTACTGGTGTTCTGTAATAATAGTATTGTGTTTTTCTTTTTGAGATAATCCTATCATTGAAAAATCACCTAAATGTTTACAAACGGATCGATATGATATCTGGGATTTTCTTCAAAATACCACTGGTGGGAACTGGTGGGAGTATAAATGAAACAAGTTTGGCTTGAGTAGTTGACTGTGGAACCTGGGTGACAGGTACATGTGGTTCATTATATTTTCTCTATTTTTGCCTATGTTTGAAATTTTCTATAACTAAAAAGTTGAAAAAAGAAAATATTTCTTTTCTTTTCCTTTTGAGTCACAAAGCAGTGAATATGTAGATAGGAGACCTGAAAGGGTCACTCTGCCGCTCTCTCTGCCCCAGACTGAAGCCCTGAGTAGGACAGTCGAATCCTCACACAGATTCTTGGGACTGGAGAGTAGAGAGGTCTATGCTTTGCTTTCCAGGAAATCCTGGGCAAGAAGCAAATCCTAATGCAGAAAGAACGGCATGGTGTTTTGTCATTAGCATTCTATGAAGGCTCACACGCGAGCTATGTCTTTCCACATGTCAGCTTTATTCAGTCATAAAGCAAGGTGAGCATAATGATAAAGCCGGTTCAGGATTCCAAACTCAATGACATTTCATCCTGTGTCTAACTTGGCTTCTTACATGTCACACATAGCAAATCAAAAGACAAGTCATACAACAAACTAGAACAGGGGGTAGGAAGATGACAAACCAAACACAAAGTCAGGCTGTGGGCGCACCGTTGCGATGAGGCCTCAGTTGGGTCTGGGTCGGCTCCCTGAGCTTACTGCCTATTAAGTTCAAGCAGTAGAGGATCTTTGGTCTCTTCCAAGATCAGTCGGGCAGAGCTTTTCATGACAGCTGCCTTTTTGACGTGATCAGAAGTAGAGGGGTCAGTGTCCAAAGAGTCTGACAGTTTGCTGCAAAAACCCTCCCTTTTTAGAGGGATTTAATCAGTCTTGGGCCTTTAAGACTTCCTCTGTTTCTGATGGTTATCAGTTCTGAGTGTATCATCAGATGGTGCTGGTTTCAGTAATATCTGGTCTTAGCTGCAGTCTTCTTAGCTGCCATTGCTTGACAAGAGTGTCTCCACCTTGCTCTCTCCATGTATGTAATTAGGACCTTGGCCTCATCAAGTCTTCTTGGCTCTATGTGGCCCAGGAGGAGCTGGGGAGTGGGGGAGGAATCTGATATACAGAAAGAATCTACCTCTTGTCTATGAGAATGAGGGATGACAGGTATGACCTGTGTGGACCCAGGAACAAGAGTCCAACTCCTGGTGGATGTCTCAGTGGATGGTTGGATGGCAGATAGGACCAGATGCCTACTGGTGTCACAGCATAAACAGGGTCTTTTGGGGCTTACATGAAAGCCTTAGAAGAGGAGAGAAAAGGTGAAAAGTGACCAAGATTACGTTTCCACCACCTGGCGGAATGGGAATTCTACATATACAATAGGTTGAACTATATAAAAATAAAGAAAATTAAAAGTCTTGCCCACCTGCATGTTTGAACTACAATTCATATATACTGCAATTATAGTGCCTTTCAAAAACCCAGGAATTACTTCCACCACATTTGAGTACCCCAGATGAAGCTCTAAACACATCCTGTTTCTTTGTTTTTCCTCTTCATTAACTTCATCTCAACCCTTTAAGTCAGTTAAATATTTTAATTCTTAGTTCCAATGGAAAAAAACTTCCTGGTTGATGACAGCTCAGGGCTAGAGCCTGCTTGTGTTCTGATAGAAACTATTTGTGTGATGGGAGAAAATAATTTACCTCTTTGGACCTGAGTTTCTTCTTCAGTGAAAGGAGGCTTCCATTCTAAATCTGCATTCAAAGTCTCTTTAAAAGTGGGAGTCTGTTGTTTTTGGTGTTGCTGTGTGTCTTCAGATTGCCAGAAATGCCAGGGAATGTCAGACTGTGCTGTGTAGATCTACTAGCTGACCCTGTATGACGAGGCTTCGTGGATCATAGTCTGAGAGTTTCTCAAGCTGGATTGGGAGTTGGGATTGGAAGTAATCAGGATTGTATGTGCATCGTATTAGTGGAGAAATGATAAAATAACAAATTGTAAATATTATAAGGGATCTCAGAAAAGGTCTAAAGCACTCTCCTGTGACTCACAGGAGACACTCACAGACTCACTGTGACTCAGTGACAAAATAATAGTGGCACAGCCAGGCTTTGAACCCAAGTGTCATTGTTATTGTTTGTGGTGGTGGTGGTGGTGGTGGTGGTGCTGTGTGTGTGTGTGTGCGTGTGTGCTGTTTTGGTTATATTCTCACTATTCCGGCCAGCCTCAAATATAAAGCTGTACATTTTAGCACATCTGTTTTGTTTTCCAATTCCAGATACCGCTACTGAGCATCTGCTCTATACTGAGCACTGTGAAAGCTTTGGTACAAATTCTGTGAGTCACTGTTAGGGAACTCACATTTGGGAAAGTAAGGGGCACCTCTATTAAGTACTAATAAAGGTAATGCAGTTCTGAGTGGGCTTAAATGAACGCTTTCTTAGAGGTCTTGAAGGGGCATTTTGGATGTAAAGCTGAGAAAGAGCATAGTTCCAGGAGAAGAACGGTGTTTGAGCTGGACCTTGCAATTTGGGTAGAATTTTGGAAAATTTGGGGTGGGAAGAATGGGCAAAGAAATTTCAGAGGGATCAAATAAATAAATAAATAAATAAATAAAAAGCCATGATAAAGTCTGAAAGAAAGAGAATGTACAGTACCTGGGGAGAATCTCCAGTACACCGATAGACCCAGGGTCATGGAAAAGCTGGAAATGAGACTCTGGGTTTGGACTTTCCCGTGGAAGAGGGAGTCCTTGAGTTATATGCAAAGTGGCCAAATGAAACAGGCAATGATGTGAGCTCTGGGACACAGAGAGTCTTAAAATCAACTTTGGAATTTAAAGAGTCTTCAGGTTGACAAGGTTAACTAGGTCCCTATTTGGAAAGATATGTTTGCATTTTTCAGTACAGCACACACAAGCATGGGAAGTTGCAGGGAGGAGCTCTTCCTAAGTCCCTAAGGATGTAAATGAAACTGGAATGAGCTTCACTGGGAACATAACATTGAAAATTTGAATTCAACTAGGGACCAAATTAGGACCGGGAAGAGGCTGGCCGCAGGCCAGAACTCGGGAATACACTGGTAAATTAAGTTAAAGTGGTTTAAATAGTTTTAAATAAAACCATTTGCCCAGAAGAGCTTTGGGGCTGTGTAAGGGCTGAAATAATTCACAAGTGTGCATTTACACAGTGACAGGAGCAGCTGACGTTGCCTACTCTGGGCTTTCTCTCGAGGGCTTATTTTAACATTCTCTTTCACAGCACGTAAGGGTTAGCTTTTCATAATGAAAACCAATGATCTACTCTAAAAAAAATGACAATAATTTTGCCAGGTTTTAGGGTTCTTGTCAGTTCCCATCTGGGTTGCCTCTGCCTTTGTATCTGGATGGTTCTTACAAATCATTACTGTCCCAGGGGAGTCATTTGTGCCAAAGAAATGGAAAAATAATGAAATCTGTATGCTTTCCTATGGTAGCAGCTGATCTTGTAAAAATTCCCTCCATATGCAGTTACTTGAAATACTGTGGAGGTTTTTAAGAGCTCTGGCTTGAAGCCCAATACCTAGATTTTAATTCCACTTCTACGACTTTCTAGCTCTGGGACCGTGGCAAATGTTCAGCTACTCTGTACTTCAGTTCCTTCATCTGTAATACGGAGATAGCAGTACCTGTCTCATAGAGTTGTTTTGAGGCTTAAGCAAATTATCACATGTAAAGAATTTAGAAGAGTCTCTGGCAGACAGTAAGCATCATAAAAAGTGTTAGATAAAATACTATTAATTATCCTTAATTAACGTATTTATTTCCACCAATCGCGGTTCTTGCTCTGCCCCTCGTGCTCCAACAAAACTGAACAGAGGTGCGTTCCCCTTTCTTCACTTCGACTCAAATAGTTCATGCTAATGAAAGAAACTTCCCTCACTCAACCTCTCTCTGAAATTTTCTTCTCCCCCCCTCTTTTTTTTTTAAGATTTTATTTATTTATTTGACAGAGATCACAAGTAGGCAGAGAGAGAGGAGGAAGCAGGCTCCCTGCTGACCAGAGAGCCGGACATGGGGCTCAATCCCAGGACCCTGGGATCATGACCCGAGCCAAAGGCAGAGGCTTTAACCCACTGAGCCACCCAGATGCCCCTGAAATTTTTTTCTTCTTTAATGTTTGAATCCTGTGACATTTCATTTGTGAGGTCTTTTCCTACCAAGTCCTTTTTTCCAGCAACATCTGGTGGGATGAACTTCAAACGCTTCTGTGCTTCTGTACCATTTTCCACATGGTATTATCCTTACTTATTTGTCTTTACTACTAAAATGTGAGCTTCTTAAGTCCACAAAATAGTGCCCTTTACTCTCCTCTTTGGAGAACCCTAGAGAAGGTCCTGTTTCAAATAAATACTATATGTATAGTCATTGAACTAATTAATTAGATATCACTGTGCATATAGATATCAGAAAAAGTAAATTCATGAGAAATCATGAGAACTCCAACAAAGATATCACTGAAGTTTGTAGAATTTTCTAGAAGTAAGAATTTAAGTAAATTAATACCTCATGTGGGATTGTAATGAAAAGGTGTAACTTGGATAAGAAAGGGGCTTTTCAAGAATTTTATCATAATTAATGTCAATTAATTGTTATGGACTATGAAAACAATTTTTCCATGATTTACCTCCACAACTATCACAACAATATTTTTTTTCAAAAATTGTGATGATTTATAGCATGATATCTTCACCATACTTCAAAAGCTTTCAGGTCTACCCAGACGCCTGGGTGGCTCAGTAAGTTGCGCATCTATCTTCGGCTCAGGTCATGATCCCAGTGTCCTGGGATACAGTCCCACATCAGGCTCACTGCTCAGTGGGGAACTAGCTTCTCCCTCTGCCTGCCACTCCCCCTGCTTGTGCTCTCTCTCTCTCTCCCTGAGAGATAAATAAATAAAATCTTAAAAAAAAAAAAAGGTTTTATGTCTACCAAGTGTTATTTATCTAGTCCTGAATTCTGTAAGTTATATCATATTTATGCACACTTGCACATGTGTATACACACCAGTAACACCACTGCCACCATCCCATTAATCCGATGCACTCTCTCACGGATTCGCCCAGTTAATTGTTTTCATGATTGGTACTGCTGACCAATATAAAATCCCTTCTTAACACTTTTGGGAAATACATAAAATAAGAGTAATTTTAATACAGATGCATCTGCAACTAGAGTATGTCTGATAATTCAGCAGATGTTTCCTAAAAGACAAAATGCATTATCGTATTTCAAAAGAAAGGCCCAACAACAACATAATAACAATGATAATGATAGTGATAAATGCAACAATTGATCAAGAACAGAGCGCAATCCTCAACTTGTAGTTACTAAGCAATGTTGCCTCAAAATAGTTTGTTCACAGGGGAGCTGGACAAATTTATAACCACTGTGGATGATTTTTATCACACATCTATCAGCAACAAATCTAGCAATCAAAGTTTAGCACTAAACATAGCAGATTTGGAGACAAAATTAACTAGTTTATATAGACTAGTTCTTCATTCCTAGCCAAGCAGTTGGTCACCAGGGAAGCTGTACCAGATTTCTGCACCAGCTTTCACAGAATCAATATCATGTTTCTTGAACCAAAGTAGATTTAAATTAGAAATCATTTAGGTTAGAAAAAGCCCATGCCCACACACAACAGTAAATGAAGAAACACAGTCTGAGATAGGTTATGAGTAATGAGCAATCACATCCAATTCAAGAAGTGACAAAAGAGAAGCCATGTAAAACTTAAAAAAAAAAAAGGAAGAAAAAAACAAATGGCAAAAGTAAAACAAAAAAAAAATTTTTTTTTTTTTTTTGAGAGAGAGAGAGAGAGAGCATGTGCACATGAGCAAACATGCACCTGGGGTAGGGAGGGGCAGAGGGAGAAGGGAGAGAGAGAGAATCTTAAGCAGGCTCCAACCCCAGCATGGAGCCCAAAACGGGGTTTGATCTCAAGATGCTGAGATCATGGGGCGCCTGGGTGGCTCAGTGGGTTAAAGCCTCTGCCTTCGGCTCAGGTCATGATCCCAGGGTCCTGGGATCGAGCCCCACATCGGGCTCTCTGCTCAGCGGGGAGCCTGCCTCCTCCTCTCTCTGCCTGCCTTTCTGCCTACTTGTGATCTCTGTCTGTCAAATAAATAAATAAAATATTTAAAAAAAAAAAAAAAAAAGATGCTGAGATCATGACCTGAGCTGAAATTGAGTGCTGTGCTCAACCAACTGAGTCACCCAGGTGTCCCAAAGTCAAAAATAGTTTAAATATGAAAGTAAACAATAGAATTAAAAGTCAATTCTTTTAAAAAAATGAATAATAATGAATGAATAATAGATGATAATAAATGAATCATACTAAATATTCAATAATAAACACTAAGTAATTAGTATTAAGTTGTCAAATATTAAGGTTACAAATAAATGACTATTTTCTAGAAAAATGTTAATTGTAAATTTGAGAAAGAATAAACATGAAACAAGAAAAAAGAATAAACATGAATTGAATTAATAGCAATGATAATAATTGAATTGACAATCAAATACTTCCTTATCCCCTTCAGAATATACAAAGTGTGTGTTTTTATGCTGATTTTTTCCAAAACTTGGAGGAATATGTCATACATTTATTAACCAGAATATATAGTAAATGTACCTCCCATGTGCCATGAGGTAGATATTACTTCAATCTCAATAACAGTAAAGCCAATGTGACACTTTGCTGCAGGGCACATACTATTTTAAGAGTAAGTGGTAATGGAATTTTTTTTTACACTACTGGTGGAAAAATAAGATTATACAACTACTTTAGAGATATCTAATAAGGCTGAAGATGAACAATTTTTTTTTTTCACTTGTCAGCATCTTCCCAAGAGATGCTCTTGTATTTGTGCCCTAAGAGACAGGTACTAGAATGTTCACTGTAGCATGATATCAATGAAGAGTTAGAAAACAACACAATATCTATCAAAAGAATGAACAAAAACAGACCATAGACCAATGGAACAGAGTAGAGGGCCCACATATGGACTCTCAACTCTTTGGTCAAATAATCTTCGACAAAGGAGGAAAATATATCCAGTGGAAAAAAGACAGTCTCTTCAATAAATGGTCCTGGGAAAATTGGACAGCTATCTATAGAAGAGTGAAACTCGACCATTCCCTTACACCATACACAAAGATAAACTCAAAATGGATGAAAGACTTCAACATGAGACAGGAATCTATCAAAATCCTAGTGGAGAACATAGGCAGTAACCTCTTTGACATCGGCCATAGCAACTTCTTTCAAGACATGTCTCCAAAGGCAAAGGAAACAAAAGTGAAAATGAACTTTTGGGACTTCATCAAGATCTAAAGCTTCAGCACAGCAAAGGAAACAGTCAATGAAACAAAGAGGCAACCCACAGAATGGAAGAAGATATTCACAAATGACACTATAGACAAAGGGTTGGTATCCAAGATCTATAATGAATTCCTCAGACTCAACACCCAAAAAACAGATAACCATGTCAAAAAATGGGCAGAAGACATGAACAGACACTTCTCCATAGAAGACATACAAATGGCTAACAGACACACGAAAAAATGTTCATCATCATTAGCCATCAGGGAAATTTAAATCAAAACCACATTGAGATACCACCTTATACCAGTTAGATTGGCCAAAAATTAATAGGACAGGAAACAACAAGTGTTGGAGAGGATGTGGAGAAAGGGGAGCCCTCTTACACTGTTGGTGGGAATGCAAGTTGGTGCAGCCCCTTTGGAAAACAGTGTGGAGATTCCTTAAGAAATTAAAAATAGAGCTACCTTATGACCCTGCAATTGCACTACTGGGTATTTACCCCAAAGATACAGAAGCAGTGAAAGAAGGGCCATCTGTACCCCAGTGTTCATAGCAGCAATGGCCACAATCTCCAAACTGTAGAAAAAGCCAAGATGCCCTTCAACAGATGAATGGATAAAGAAGATATGGTTCATATGTATAATGGAATATTACACAGCCATCAGAAAAGATGAATACCTAACTTTTGTATCAGCATGGATGGGACTGGAGGAGATTATGCTGAGTGAAATAAGTCAAGCAGAGAGAGTCAATTATCATATGGTTTCACTTACTTGTAGAGCATAAGGAATAACATGGAGGATGTTAGGAGAAGGAAAGGAAACATATTGCATGGAGCACTGGGTGTGGTGCATAAACAATGAACCTTGGAACACTGAAAACATAAAATAAAATTTAAGTTCAGTTAATACTTACAAACAAAAGCCACATACAGTCTTATGGATACATCTCAAAATTTGGGATTTGGACAGTAAGTGTAGAGCAGCCTACAGAGAGGTGATAAACACAAAGTCAAAGTAAGGTTTCTGTAGAGGTAGGGGGTGGACATAGAATCATAAAGGAAATTATAAGCAGATTCTATCTGTAATATTTTATCTGTAATTGTATCTGTAATATTTTTATCTTTCTGAAAAAGAACAAAGACAGAAAACAATCAAGGATAATAATAATGGGATTGTTTCAGCATCCAGTTAGAGAAAGCAAATCTACAAGGGATAAAAATCTAGGCCAAAATAAGATATTGTTCCAATGACATTCAATTCTGGACATTCAATTTTAGTGTCTTCAGGTTTCTAAGAGAAGAAACGGTGACTAAAGAATATTCAGTTAGCTGGGGGCACCTAGGTAGCAGAGTCAGTTAAGCATTACTCTTGTTGAGTCAGCTACTCTTGGTTGTGGCTCTGGTCACTGGAGATCAACCCCTGCTTCGGGCTCCCTGCTCAGCATAGAGTCTGCTTGATATTCTTTCTCTCCCTCTCCCTCTGTCTTTCCCACTGTTGCTCTCTCTCCCTCTATTTCTCTCTGTAAAATAAATAAATAAATACTAAAAATAAAAGAATACTCTATTAGCCAAGATACCATTCATGTATAAAGACACTTACAGGCTGACATTCTCCCACATGAAATATGAACCCTTTTGGAAAACATTTCTTGACAATATCTAGCCAATTAAAGGAGGAATCAAAGAGCTCAGAAATGAAACAGGCATGATTAAAACAAAACAAAACAAAACATGACTGCTGGTAAGCAGTGACTCCCCTTAAAAACAGAATGAGTGCCAAACAATTTTGCTAATTATGATAGCAGAACAGAACGTATATTTTATAAACATTAGCAGTGTAAAACTAATAGAAACCACAAGCTGGGAAGAAGAATGATGCACTAATTGTCAGAGTTCTCATATGCTCATCTTTTTAAGCTAAGGGACTCATAATCCTGTCTACATTCAAAGTATGTAGTTAAAACATAATGACTTCGTTTCTTTGTTTATAATTAAGTTTTTAAACCTAGAATAATCTTTAACAAAATAATTCTTATGGCAAAGAAACATTTCTAAGAAACATCAGCAACTTCTGATTCGTTTCACTTTTGCTTCCTTCTGCTAAGTTTAAGTAAGAGCACTCTGCTACTCTTATCACTTTTTATTATTATAAATACAAATTATATATTCATGATGTATTAATTAATTATTTAAAGACCATATTTTCTTTTCTAAAAAATATATTTCTCTGTGCTGTGTTCATCTTTTTCTTTCTTTTGGTCAATATCTGTGAATAAAAGAGATGTCTGAAATGGTTGTCATCCAATGTTATCTATAGTCATGGGATCTCAGGTAATTATGTTATTATTCTAGTTTTCTGAATAATTAAGTAAAATAGAACTGCACCAATTTTACAGAAACGACATTATTCTTAAGGATTTTATTCATCCATCCATCCATCCATTCATTCATTCATTCATTATTTATTTATTTAGAGAGCACATCAGTGGGGATGGGCAGAGGGAATGAGAGAAGCTCAGACAGACTCTACATTCAGTGTGGAGTCTGACACAAAAGTTGGAGGCTTAACTGACTGAGTCACCCAGGTGCCCCAAAATAATGTCTCTTTATTAAGAAGTAGACCCAATCAGCATCTCTACCTTTCCCTTGGGCTACTTGAGAACCCTTGTTTTCCTCCATTTTTTCCTTTTTCCTGGCCCCAACTTTCACATCTGTTATTGAACATTTCAGGTTTTACTTTCAAATACAGATTAATTTTTGTTATAATAAATGGCTGTTTAGATTGATTTCTGTGTTCTTCTGCATTCCTTGTACCTAGCATTTTCCTTTTGGTTTTATTTTTCTTCGTTGACTACGTTGACTAATTCTTTTTAGAGAGGTTTCCTGATGTTAAACTCCCAAGTTCTCGCATGCTGGAAGTGAATTTATTTTGTCCTTACACTTAGATAATAGTTTGGTCAGTTATTGAATTAGAAGATCAAAGTGCTTTTCCTCAAGTTGTGAAGACATTACTCAACTGTATTCTTATATTCAGGATTGATGATCTGACTCTTATTTTTAGGATGGCTGTTTTTCCTCTCTGGAAGCTTTTAAGGTTTTTGCTCACTCTTGCTTTTCATGTGTCTAGATTGGAGACATCCTTCTTCATCCTGCTACATAATTGGTAGACTTTTCATTATGAAGAATCATGTCTTCAGTTCTGGGAATTTTGTCAGTAGTAGTAATAGTGTTGTTATCAAGCTATTATCTCCCTTGTATTTTCTTCCTTTTCTCTTGCTAAATTTCTTTTTTTTAAAGCTCGTTTATTATTATTAACTTTTTAGTAATCTCTGTACCCAAGGTGGAGCTGGAACTCACAACCCTGAGATCAAGAGTTGCATGCCCTTCTGACTGATGCCCCTCTATTTCTAAATTTGAGATGATTATTAAAATTTTGTATTGATTCTCTTTATCTTGTAACTTTCCTTATATACCTTGTCATTGACATTTCCTCTGTGTTTTGGAAGAATTTATCAGATTTATTTTCATCTGTAGCTATTCTACTATTCAATCCATTTATTGGGATTCTGATTTGGGCAATCACATTTTATTTTCAAGATATTTAAGTGGTAGTTTCTCACAACAGAGTTATTGACTCATCAATTACTCTGAAGATACTAATTACTCTGAGGATACTAATTATAATTTTCAGAGTATGTTTTTGCACTAAGAACTCTATTTCCTTGAGTGTTGGTTCTCATGTTTACTGAACTTGGTGACTCTCATGTTATTGGTTTCTCTCAAATACTGATTTTAGCTTGTCTCTTCATTTTTTCAATGTAAGAATGTTAACCTTTTTGAGAATCTGAATTCTGTGTTTCCTAGCCTATCTCCAGAATTGTAAAAGAGGGAAAAATGTGCTATTTGTCAGATTATGCCAATATCTGGCATTGAAAATTTGAAGATTTCCTCTTCTTTTTTTTTATTAAATTTTTTATTTATTTTCAGCGTAACAGTATTCATTGTTTTTTCACCACACCCAGTGCTCCATGCACCTTCTTTTAAAATGTAACCAACATCCAAGGCCCTACACCCTGTGCTTCATGATTAAGTGTTCATAGCTACTACCTTTGCTGAGAGTAGAAGCCTATTTTATTGCATTATCTATTGCCCGGGCAGTGAGAGATGTGGAGAGATCTCTCTACATATTATCCTAGATTTTGCCTCCACATACTTCCATTCTTAAGAATCTCTTACCTTCAAATTTGGCAAATACATATTCAGAGCCATTTCTATTATGGTAGTACTCCCTTTTATGTTTACTGAGCTGTGATTTTCTCAACAATCAAATCCTGTGAGGGTGTGTATAATATATATATTTCTGTGTTCAACAGAGTGGATCTTCCCCATTTCTTTGGCACTGTAACTCATATTTATTGATTCAAAGTCCATATATGTAATAGATGTAAGTACTTTGTGTGTAATTCTGTATTTAAATTTTGCATACACACAAACACACATACACATACAGCAATCTCTAAAGGTGTAAAATGTGAGAAGGAAGTGCATACATGCACTAAGTTCCCCATTTGATTCACTCTTATTCTATAATCAGTTAATTTGAGAACATAATGACTTTTCTGGTTTAAAAAAAATAAAGGTTACACTTAACAGAAAAAAAAGAAAGACTTTGTGTATTTGCCATTTGGGGAATTCAAAATAGTACAGACCAAGCTTGTGTGTGTATATAGGTTAAATATTTAAAATTATCTTTATAGAATAAATATCAGTAATTAGTACTCTTTTTATTAAGGAAGTAAAGTTTTGAAATGTACTCCTTATAACTTTTTATCAATATTATGATAGTTGAAATCAGACTTATTTAATTTGTTAGAAGTCCAATTTTTAATTTTAGAAATCCATGAGTTTTGGCATTTCATGAATATTTTATGACATGCACATTAATAAAGATATAAGTAAACTAATATCTTATCATAGATTCATTTTAAATATTAAAATATTAAAATATTTAAAATATTAAATTATCTATTTACTTATATTAAATTATCTATTTACTTATTTTTTAAAGATTTTATTTATTTATCTATCAGAGAGAGAGGGAGCACAAGCAGGGGGAGCAGCAGGCAGACAGAGAAGCAGATTCCCCTCTAAGCAAGGAGCCAAATGCAGGACTTGATCCCAGGACCTCGGGATCATGACCTGAGCTGAAGGCAGGTGCTTAACCAACTGAGCCACCCAGGCATCCCTTAAACTACCTATTTAAACCACATTACTGACTATTTTCCATTGACTTTATATCTGGCTTTTTTAAAAGGCACTGTTGTCTATGGGAGGAGATTATGTGGGTTTACCCCATAGAAGCACTAGATTTCCCTGAACTCTTGACCTCAGGACTTCTTATGGGTGATAGAAAACCCCTTATTGTTTGAATTGCAGATGGTCCCCCACTTACAGTAGTTCAACTTAGGATTTTTCAACTTTACAATGGTGACAAAGTGATACACTATTGAGGAGAGACCATACTTCAAATTTTGTATTTTGATCTTTTCCCATGCTAGTGTTACGTGGTACAATACTCTTTATGATCCTGGTTGGTGGCAGGGAACCACATCTCCCAGTCAGCCAGGCAGTCATGAGGGTAAACAACCAAGTACACTGACAACCATTCTGTACCCATACGGCCATTCTGGTTTTCACTGTCAGCACAGTATTCAATAAGCTACATTCAATATTTAACACTTTAGTATAGAATATGCTTTGTGTCAGGTGATTCTGCCCACTAGCAGGCTAATATAAGTGCTCTGAGCACGTTTCAGGTAGACTAGGTTAAGTTATGATATTCTGTAGGTAAACTATATAAGTGCAATTTTGATTTAAGGTATTTTCAACTTTCAATAGGTTTATCAAGACCTAACCCCATTGTGGGTCGAGGATGATCTGTACTTTTGATGGATTATCTGTTATTTGCAAAGAAAAACATCCTAACAAGAAAAAAAAAAAAAAGAACCAATTTTTTTAAAGTTACTGAAAAAGATACAGTTTTCCTTTTTCATTTAAAGAAAGACGTTTTTAAACCTGTATGTTGATTTTGTTTTATGAAAGTTAAAGGAAGTTCCATGATTCTGAGAGCAGTTCCAGAATGGAGTTAAATGTTGACCCACATAAAACAACCTACCCTGGCTCTCAGTCACACCAGCTGAAATGAACTCCAGTGTTCAGCGTTGGTAACATATTTTTGGGGGGCTACGTAACAATGAGTTGCTATCAGATTCATCACGTGACCCAGGGAGGTAAAACGGCTGAGCTGTGAGCTTTCATCCACAGATGACATATAGGACTTCTCCAGAGATATATCTGCTCCAGCAAGAGAATAAATTTACATGCTTGGAACCACAGGGAGAAAAGATCATTTTCTGAACTAAATCAAGTTAAGCATGGACTTTTTAATATCAAATTTAAAAAAATACACTGACTAAGGGGAAGGGAATAATGATAATAAAAGAAGTTTAAAAAGGGACAATAAACGAATCAGGGAGTTTTAAATAAAATATTTTTTTTCTATCATCTCTCTGTTTTTATCTTTATTGTCCAGAGGCATATATGCCAGTGGATACATTTTAATTTTTTTCATTATAATTCATGTGTTTAACTGAGGAACAGATTGAAATTAAAAAAGATATCTGGAAACTTGTATTTGGTAGGAGGAGGAATTTTCTGCAGTGATCATTTATTTTTAAGTTCTCAACCTAACCCATGGGTTAAATGTTTTCTGGGAAATCCTACAAGTCCATATTTATAAGAATTTTAAGCAATCTGGGATCTGTTTATTTAATTATGTGGCTTTAGGCAAATCACCTTAACCAATCTGATGTGGGGCAAACTCAGAATTTTGTGACTAACAAATCATGAAGACAATGAGTAAGAAAGGGTTCAGATGACTGCAAAGTTCAGTGGAGATAGTTCAGCTAGTTTAAAGTTCAGCTAGTATAAAGCGACACTGGATTTTATGTGAGGACAAGCAGGCTGGGGGTTCTAATGCTGAATACAACTCTTAGTTACCTTCGTGAACCTGAGCAAACTGGCTTATCTTCATGTGTCTTGGTTTCCTCATTTGCAAGATAAATAAGTTGCACTGGCTCATCTCTGAGATTTCTCCCAGTATTTATATTGAATTAATCCATAATTCACACCTGAAGAACTGTATCTTAATTTTTTTTAATTACTCAAACATTTTTGGCAAATGTTAAAGCACAGGATAAATATTTGTTTTTGTTATTGTCAGAATAGGAAGATAAAACTGGTGAAAGGACAACAATATCATGTCTTTAGTGTTTTTTTCCCCCTTTCTCCTTTCTCTTGTTCCTAAGCATCCAGGACTAGGGTGACAGGATTCCTCAGGAATACACATACAAAGAAGCACCTACGTGCAGACTCTGTCTCACTCTGTTGCTTGTTTTTAGTAAGTTCAAAGGACATATGAGACAAAACCTACCAAACACTTTTGTACTGGGCATTAAACTTAGACGAGCCCAAGATCCTTAGCCAAAAAATAACTCCTGGCCTCTCTACAAATAAAAGTGGATCTGATCACACACTTTCTTTAGCTTTCTCCAAAGGATCTGCTTGGAAAAACAAAATGTAAGGGCTATGGGAGGTCGATGGAAAAACTTCAAGTTTTGAGGTGCTTGTTTCTGGAGGGAAAGGAACTATGGAACATCAAAGAGGAGGAAATCATGGCCATCCTTCAGGTGGCATCATGGAAGGGTTTCCTGAAGAAAGAAAGGGACAGGATGATTATAGAGACTGCAGGGCTGAGAGGTATGCTTGGGGAATTTTTTCTGGAAAAGTCGCTCTATCCTACACTTTTGGGGGACCTCAGTGTCCTGTGGTTGTATTCTTCCTTTGCGTTCTCACCCCTCTCCTCCTGGCCCCTGAAAGTATGATTTGAGACCTCTATGTCCTACTTCAGGAGGGGGAGGGGGGTTTCCTGAGCATTCCAAATTGAAGCACATTTTCCCACACACACTTGGTTGCATTTGACAGTCAGTTACTGCTACTATTTTAGTACAGTGGTGTAGGTACATTAGGGATGAATTAGCTTTTTGTGGCATAAACTTGGATCGCTATCCAACATATATGCCGTGCTTTCCAAAACAAAACAAGATTCCAGTTCTAAAATACTTGTCCATGTCTAAGTTGAGGGAGACTTGAAGATAACCCTCTTCAAGTATGCCCTTTAGAGTCTTCAGAGCCTAGGGTGAGAGGCACAGGACAGATGGATGTCCGGTCCAATCATGGTTTGGTGCTTAGTATCTCCTGAGTCTTGGGAGAGTGGCTTAATCTCCACAAGCTTCCATTTGCTCAACAACGAAGGGAGACGGAACATTTCTACAACGAGTAATAGTGACAGGCCAAGTGTCTTCTAACAATCCTTATCTTTGATTCTGTGCTCTACACTTACTGAATTACTAACTCCCCACAGCAGCCATCCTGTCTCATACCTCTGATGTTATATTCCTCTGTATCTTTAAGGACTCATCTCAAAACATTATTTCCAGGAAAGTCTTCCCAAATACTGCACACATGCCCAACACAAACACATGCAACATCGTCCCCCCTGGGGCTTCTGCACACCTAGTGCTTACCACTGTTCCAACACATACCTCGCTGTGTAAAATTTGGCTCTCTACTTGCCATCTCTCATTTTTTGAGAAAAGGGATTATGCTATGTGCCTTTGTACACCTGAACATTTGTACACCTCCTGACATGCGGCCGGTAATCAATAATATCTCTTGCATAATGAATGAATGCATGAATAATTACAAGGATTTTTCCCTGTGACAGCAAAGCTCTCCTCTACTTCTTTCATACAGGGTGATGCTCCCCTAGTTTACTGCTCAGCTTATCTGGGCCAAATATATCCTCATTTGGGTGAGTAATCAAAGCCGCTCCATGTACCAGAACTCATTAGCAAGAGCCCTGCAGGGTGAGACTGTGCTTCTTCCCCCTTGCTCTCCCGGCCACTCTGACAAAATTCAGAGCTATGGGGAAGTGCCCAGAGCCCACACCCTCCTTTCAGACTATACCTTGGCCCCTTAGGCGCAAAGTGTTCCGAAGTCTGAGTCAGCCACCCCTACCCATCCGCATGCCTGGCTGCAGTCCAAGACTCAGATAAGAAACCACCCAGGTGCTCAGCCTCCGAAAGCCAACAACAAGGTGGTCTGGGCCAACAGAGACCAAATTAACTGAGTGCAGGATGGAAAGGAAGCAAGTGCTAGCTGAGAGTCAGGAGACCGACCCAGTTTCTCTAATGATAAGCGGTACAACTTTAGCAAGTCACTGCTCTCCAGACCTAATCTCACCATCTGGGCAGTAAATGGATAAAGCTGAACGATATCCAGGGGCATGTCCCATTCTCAGGTTCTAGGATCTGAACTCCAGGGCAGGCCAAACAGTTCCTGCACCTGAAAAGGTGGTGAAACCTGCCTCTAGCAACCCCAACCCCAGGGGAGGGGTCAAAAGGGAGAGCTCCAGCTTTCCAAGTGACCCAATTCTAAAAAAACCTAATCCTCACTGTTTCACCAAATCCTGTTATTAGCAGTGGGTAGTGCTGCACTAGCACCAAGCAAGAGTCATGGCCTGGGCTGCACCTACCCCTTAACAAGCAACCCACTACTACAACCACTCATGATGCGGGGTTGTACTAGCTTCCTGCACCATCTGACTTTGCAACCTGTAGAGAGGCTAGGATCAAATACTGATTGCCTTGGACTGGATTAGGAGGAGTAATGCTAATAATAGCCATATTTCTACCAAGAGTAGCATCTTTCATACAGTGTTCAGCGCTGTCAATATGCTCCACATGTTTACTCATTTTGTCCTGTAACCTTTCTGCTAAGGCAGTATTTTTATCCTCCAAATGCAGGAGATGACACCGAAGTGTGTTCTTGATGTGATTCAGACAAGATGTATATGCTGGCCGAGAAAGGTTAGATGACAGTTATAATCCCTCACATTTGTATCACATTTTAAGTGTACAAAGACGATTTTATAACATCATTCTATTTGGTTTTCACTATGCGTGTAGTACTGTCATTAGGGGCTGAGACATGACTGTTCCCACTTTAAGGAACAGAAACTTGAAGTGAGGCAAGGTTAGGTGATGGTGGTTTGGGTCTCTTGATCCTCAGTCCTGGGAATTCCCAATAAACCACTTATCTGTGTTAGTATTCCTCAGAGGTGGACAGACGCCCAGGGACAGGGAGTTCCCTAAGGAGCAGCAGCCCAACATAGGGTATGAAGCTGGATTTCCAGAATTTAGTTGAGATTGTGAATGGGGTCAGGGGATGTAGGGACGGGAGGAAGACACGTGAGGAAAGATCATTTTGTGCATCATATCCTGGACTAGGTGCAAATAATGCCAAGAGTGTGCAGTCATAGGTGTGCTTAGTTCATTTTTGGTAGCACACAGTAAGAACCCCAGGGAGCAGTAAGGGGAGAGAGTCTTCTGGGTGGAGATGTTTCTGTTTCCGCAGGGGATTTTGAGCTCATTCAACCTGAAACTTCTAAAATAACTTATTAAGGGTGGAATGGCAGGTGTTTGCATTCAACACACTGGTTTGGCCTCACCTTCATCTGGTCTGTGGCAATTTCTCATCTTTTGCTTTCCTTCTTTGTTTCTTTGTTTCTTTTTTTTTCTTTTTTTTTTTTTTTTTTTTTTTTTTTTGCCGCTGTCAGGTCATTAGTCAGACGAAGTGAATCATGAGCAATGTTTAGAAAGGAATTACGTGTCTGAGTCTTGATGACAAAGAAAACTGACATCTCAGGGTTTGGGTAAAACTAAGAATGCCAAATACATTCAGTGGTGGCCATTCTGCCATTTGGTAAAAGTCAAAGCTGGGGAAAATCCAGGGTTGTTCTATTTTAGCAAAGCTTAATTCACAAAAGAAGTGTGGGTGAAAGCCCCATTAAGAAACTAGGGGTTCGACTTCTCTTGGGCTCTGGCCTCTCTTAATTTAGTCGTGGAAGTCTATAATTCTAGGAAAGATCAAATCAGTCATCCTTTATCAAGGCTTATGATCACCCAACTACAGTGCCCCTGTCCCTGAGTCAGCTCTGTCTCTCCCCTCTGCAGTTGCTGCACGTTCCTGCTCATTTTTGCTCACCCTGCCTCCTAAGTATCCTCCAATTCACGTTGCAATCTCATTTCTGGGTCTTTGGATTTGGTCCACATCGTATTTTCCATGAACTGCTGCGATAGGTTTTTAAATCATCACCCAGACCCCAACCTGGGCCTGACTGTGATCTGCTGCTAATAGATTACCGCAATGGTTCCTTACCTTCAGGACAAAACTCTAGATCCTGCACTTTCTGCCTCCTGAACCTCATCACCTGTCCAGCTACCACATATGTTTCTTTAGCCATATTGAATTACTTGCAATTCCCCGAACATGCTGTATCCTTGTAAGCCAGCATGTCTCTGATGATAGCAATCCCTGATCCAGATACATTTATTCTCCCTGCCCTGCTGTTGATTTATCATATTTCCTTCCTAACCGCCTTCTGCTTGCATCCATCTCTTGACTGCGCTCTTCCCCAGCCCTCCACAGTCCATTTATCCCTTTTGGCAATTTACAGCCTCCTCTTAGTCCTTATTCACTGTAATTTCAGTTTTGGGCATATACATTTTTTCACTCTCTAAACTGTGAATTCCTTAAATGCAATAGCTGTGCTTTCATGGTCTTCTTTCCCTATGGGAAGACTCAACAAATGTTATTAGAATGAATATTTAATAACATATTTAATTTGTTTCCCAGTGCAAACAAGGAAATTAATCTTTTTCTTTTTAGTTTTTTTTTCTTACTAATACAGGAAAGCCTATGGACTTTTTTATTTTCTGAGAATGATCTTTATACAGTAATAAAAGTTGATTCTCTCAAAATTCTTTAATGTGTGGACCCACCTTGCTGGAATGAATGGATGTCTGAGAATGTCCATGTCTATCCTCTTTACTGCATTCATTGCTGGGCATAATCACTTGGCATTCAGTCTAGCCCTAGCAGAATATTTTATTTCTGCGTTCAAATTGTTGTTCAATCTTCCCATTAAGGTATTGTTCATGCAACCATTTTGAAAGATTTTGGAAATATTTTTAGTCTAAATTCTGAAGAGCAAGGTGTCACTTTATAAAGAAATATCAGCTCTTATTTAGAGATCCTGATAATACATTGGAAAGGTGAACATGTTTTGGCCTGTTGGTAAGGATATGGAATGTAAATGCCATTTTTATCTGTTCCTTTTCAATTATGGATATTATATGAAAACTCTTACTTTGTACTCTGGCTCTGTGGTCTAATGGATGTATGAGTTCACACAAGTTACTTAACACAGTGTCTTTACCTGTAAAGTAGAGGTCCTAATTACACCTGCCTCATAGGGTGATGGTGAGGACTAAGGGATATAATGCACTCCAAGACCCTAAATAATGCCTGGATCAGAGGAAACAGCTACTAATCTTAATTTTCGATTTTCTCTTTTTGGTCTTCCTTAATCAGGGTCATTTTGTTATTGTGATAACTGTCCCTTTCTGATTCAGGAATTTTACAAATGCAACAAGGTGCAAATATAAAATTGTTCTGGTGATCCAGATCCTTGACATTCCTCTCCAAAGTTTAGAATTCTCATGTCAGTTTCCTCAAAGAGCCTGCTGAGATTTTACCTGGACTTGCAGTGAATTTAGAGATCAGTTTGGGGAGGGAGGGTATGAACAATATTGTCTTCTATACCACATATGTTGTATATCTCTCCAGTATTTTTAGGTTTTATTTATTTTAGTGATATTTCAAGTTGTCAGCAATGATATCTTCCTCATCTTTTGTTAGCTTTATTCTAAGATACTTGTTATGCTTGATGATATATCAAATAGTATTTTTTCAAGTATTCATTGTTTGTATATAGAATGACAGTTGATTTTGACTCTAATGTTGTGTCCTGTGAACTTGGTAAATACATTTATTCTAGGAGTATTTTTTGTGAATTTTATTGGGTCTTAAAGTTAATACTTATGCCATCTATGCATAGTAATAGTTTTACTTACCATTTTTACTATCTATAGTGGTATCCCCTCTTTTATCACTGATATTGCTAATTACTTCTCTCTCTTTCCCTCTCTCTCCCCCTCTCTCTCTCTGAGCTCTCTTGCTAAATCATTTACCAAAGAACAAACTTTTGCGTTTGTTGATTTTTTTCCTGTTTATCCAATTTCTATCTTATTAATTTCCACATATTTTTAAAGTATTTCCATTCTTCTAATTTGTTACTCTTTTTTAAAAATTTTCTTTATGATGGAATGTTAATTCTTTGATTTTATGCTTATCTTTTTCTGATATAGGCATTTAAAATAATAAATAACTTTTTCTGGTATTCCTCTTTCCCTTCCTTTGCTTCTTGAACAATTCAGTCCAAAGAAAGTTTGATGTCCATGTCAGGAACAAGGAAAAACTATGGTGACCCCAAGGGAGATTTCATAGCCTAACTGGTGTGAGAGAGGTGTCCCAGTGCACAGAGTCTGGAGCCCAATGTAGGTTGTTGGAACCCAATAAGAACAAGGAGAGTTTCTGTATATCTGGAGAGACATAGCTCAATGTGAAATATTGGAGCGTTGGCAGAGGGAGGTGAGTGTGGACAGCAGGAATGGAAGGAAGATTTTTAACATAAAAGAGGATTAATTAAAAAAAACTAGTAAGTATAATGGGAGTCAAGTGTCTCACTATTAGAGAGGAACTTATAAATACGGAAAGGGAAAAAGCAAATTGAAAACTCATATGAATGTGAACTCATGATTTTCAATATAGATAGATATATAGGTAGTTTGACTAATAAATAGACATAAAATTAAAGATATAAATGTGATTGCGTATGTGTGTGTACGCTCCCTAGCTCTGTACTAAGAGGGAAGAAGTGATATGCCATATCAATGAGTGTAATTATCACTTAGATTTTAGTTTTGAAATAGAATTCTCTAGTAAAAGGAACCAGAGACTTGAAGTGATGGCTATTTCCAGAGGTTGGGCAGGGAAAACTCAAGATAAGCTTGGAACATTTTGTTCCGGGAAACAAGTGAAGTTTATTTACTTCTGGAAAGTAAGGAAGTACTCTTAGAATGATGGGGACATGCCAAAAGGACAGAGAAACCATCTTGAAGGGGTTCCTACTGGCCAAATCTGGGATAAATTAAGCTCCCAAATTAATAATGATAAGAATAGAATAAAACAGAAATCCATGAATGCATGTAGATACTTAAAAAATGATTAAATGGAGCATTTAATGAGTGACATAAAGTATAAATTTTGAAAGTAGGCAAAACATGTTGAAGGAATATGATGAAAGTGTAAATAAAACACTATGGAAGGTGAATTTGCATCTGGAGCTAGGTAGCCCTGTTAAAACAATGTAGGGAAAGCCAGAAAGTGTAATAGGAACCAATGACAATTATTCCAGAAGGTGATGATCTCAACCTGACATAACTTGGATTTTCTTAGTGACCATTCCCTCTGCTCTTTTTTCCCATGTATCTTGGCTATCTTCTGTGTCTGTTCCTTAACTCAATCTCTTCAATGTACGTTTTGGGACTTTTCCTATCTATTACACAGCATCCAACAGTGATTTTTTTCCAGTAATTGATCTTAACCCCTATCCCCATTGTCAACTTTTCAGTCTTGGAACACAAGAGAGACAGATAGGTAGGTAGGTGAGTCGGTAGAGAGATAATCAAAATAGTTATGTGGCTGAGCAGAATGATAGAAGACATTTTAATGATATTACATTACAATTTTTTTTTATAAAAATATAATACTACTTGAGCACAATGGAAGTTAAATCTAAGATATTTAAAGTGTAAGTGAAGTGAAGTTCAAAATTTACATGTTTCTCTACTGCAATCTTTATTAGTATCATTTTTAAAAAGATAACATTTGTAAAAATAATCATGTTTTTCTGTAGACATCTGTGTGCTTTCCCAGGCTTTAATATATTTAAGCTTCCTGTCTTAAACAGAGTATCTGTGCTGAAATTATCTGTGCTTCTCCAAGTCCATGTGCTACTATTCTTTACCCTGCACTGTGACCTACAGGGCCGACCTTGAAAATCACTCTCTAGACCCCCATACCTTGCATTTCCCAAATAGGTTTGCCCGATGGGAGACCTTTGTCCTGCGGGCAACCTTTCTGTTGGACCATGTCAGGGGCAATATCTCCTATCTATGACTGTATCTCCTTATAGTTATAGCTCCTGCCAGTCCCTCCTCCACAGCTATAGGTCATACCAGGTACAGCTAATTACTTCTTTCTCCTGTCTCTTGGTAGAATCTGGGTGCTTTATCATCCTTCATTGTTTTACCTAAACATGGTCCACAGATTTGTAAACTGTTTTTCATGAAACTCTTTTCAAAAACAGTATGCCATCTGTTTTCTCCTCGTCTTCAACTCACATAGTATCTAATGATTCCCTCCTATAAAGATTATATACTTCCTCTCAACATTGACTCAGGGGAACAGATCTTCATTTTTTATTGCCCTGCTAGATACCTTTGTAACTCTAAAAAATATTTTACAACTTCTATTTCTTTATACATTTTAGCTATCTATTAACTTCCCAATAAGAAAGATGAATAATTTAACACTCCTACAGTTCCTAAGGGAGGGAATCTGTCAACCAGAAAGGAGTCGTGAATTCTTATAATTATTAATAGAAAAATGACATGTTAAAACTGCTTTTGACCTTGGTTCTTTGATCACTGTATCCTCCATTTTATCTTCTGATTATTTATAGAAGTCTATGACATTTAAAAAATAGTATTCTGGGAGTGCCTGTGTGGCTTAATCAGTTAAGCATCTGCCTTCGACTCAGGTCATGATCCTGAAGTCCCAGGATCAAGTCCCACATCGGGCTCTCTGCTGAGAAAGGAGTCTGCTTCTCCCTCTGCCCTTCACCCTGCCTGTGCTTACTCTCTCTCTCTCTCTCTCTCTCTCAAAACTCTTTAGTAATATATTTAAAAATTTAAAAGAAGATATTTTCCATCAAGAAAAATATATTAAACAATAAAATAATCAGGAAATGCAAGTACCCTATGAAGTAGAGTCTATCATTTAGGTAACTATGACCCACCTTTCTGCTGGTAATCTTATTGTGAGATAAAGAACTTTCTTAGAAATAGACTTGCTTCATAATGAAATTTCTCAAGAGGCCATACATATAAATATAGGGTGCCAAAGAATCCAACAAAGCATAGTGTACACGTACCAGGCCTGGGCTAAATAATGGATTGAATAAAATTCTGACTCCTTCAAATTCCAGTGCATGTGCTCAGTGAGCTGGGCACTCTCTGTTGGAAGAGAATTGATCTCAGACCTACTTCCTCCATAGGCTTCTCCAATTCAATTATGGCAACACCATCCTTCCAGACCTTGACGTTATTCCTAATACCTCTCTTTCTCTTACCATTGTGTCCTATTCTGTAAGAAATACTATTTCTTTTTCTCCAAAATTTACACCAAATGACAGGTGAGGTAGACATTATTATTTCAATTTTATTCTGGGACTGAGGGATACAAGGGCCAAATTCATGGAGCAGAAATGTATTCTGAAAAGTTAGAATAAGGAAACTGGAAAATAATTGGTCACATAGGTTCCTCGCTGCCCTGTGAATTTTCTTCTGTAGTGTCATGTCAAAAACATTTGTTATAATAATTTTTGACTGTGCTTCATGCTGTTGGAAGAATGTTCTTATTTATATAGAAGAAAAATCCCCTGTTCCTAACCATGGGGATACAACTCTTGTTTTCTCAGGAGCCAAGCTCATGGTGTTTGACCCTGTTCCTGAGTTTCACTGTTGTTATTTTCACTCACACTTTTACTGTACGTTTACCAAGAACTGATGCTGAGAATGTTGTGTTTTGTCTCTACATCATGGATTATAAATGGGTGAGGTCTAATTAGAGAAAAATCTTTACAAAAGTACTCTAGCATCAGCATCTTATTATTCAGTTGAATATGACTGGGCTGAGAACATATTTCAGGTGTGTCTATGATAAAGCCAGTTCTCACTGTCCTTCCTTTGTCCCATCTATTTAACTAAGCATTTTTGTGTCTTTGTAATTGGGACTGTTTAGGGAAAATTCCTTTGTTATTCTTGAATCACTCTGCATTTGTTTGTTTTTATCTTTTTAACCTACTTAAGTAAAGGAAGTGATGAGAAAATGAGTCTTTTTCCTTTATTTAGGAATAGGTTGAAACTCTGGCAAAGCAACCAGGTTTTTTTTCCCTCCTCTTGAGTGAAGATCTGAACAAATAAAAATGAACAAATGACAAGGAATTGTAAAAATTAAAAAAAAAAAGAATAGCTTTAAAAATATTTAAAAATAACATGTAAATAACTAGATAGTTTTAGAACGCACTGGAAATAAGAAAAAATACCTGATGGAAACAAGGAATCTACTGACAAGAAGTTTGGGACAGTCAGCTCTGTCTCTTGTAATTTATGCTTCGTTGATGTGGAGTGAGTCTGAGTTGTTATATATGGCAATTTACAGTACATTTGACAGTTGATATCAGGTGTAATATGAAGGCAGATGAAGAGTCTGGATTACTTCTAAGTTGGAGGTTTATGTCTCCTAGCTCTTAAATTACAAATGGGACAGAGACCCATTAAAGTGACCTTTGATTTTGAGATTCTAAGCCTTGCGCTACAAGCCTCCATCTGCCACCTTAGGAAAGTCATTTCCCCTCTGTAAGGCGCAGTTTTCTTGTGTATGGGGGGGGGGAGGTACTAGAAATTTATCTATCTTTCCTATTCTACTACTTTTCCCTGGCAAATATTCTGATTGGTTGAATTATCCTAATGAATACGTCAAAAAACTCTATTTGTAAATATTTCAGTGCTGCTAACTTAAGGCATACATTTTGGAAGTAAATAATAGGAGTTCGAGAGTACTTTGAGTTAGACTTGGCTCTTAAGGGATATTCTGTCCTTCAAAATATCATATTATCAAATGTTCATTTATTTAAACATGTAGCTAGCATCTTTCACTGAACATCCATATGATAAGATGCAACTAGAAATATGATATTTACAGTATAACATCATACTACAAGCCAAAGCTATGAATTATTGAGCATCTAGTATGTGCCAAATAGTTAGGTATTTTCACATACAGTTTAAGTTTATACAGTGTAACATTATACTGACTTATAGGTAACCCTTTGAGATATTTAACGAAGATTGCACATGCTGGTAAATGACACAATTTACTAATTTCATTTCTAACTAATAAAAATCGCTTTCCAATATGAGTGAAAACATGAACTGGACTAACATGAAAGTGTGTATTCTTTTCTGTAAACTAAATTGATAAGAATATGGATTTTTCCCAATAACTTACACAGTCAGATTGAACAAGGCACTTCTTTCCTCTGGATCTTGGTTATCCCCACTATAAATGTTCATCTCTATAGTCTTAAAATAACAAACTACTAGAGCACAGCTCTGAGCTTATATACCTTTTTTTTTCCTCTTCATGCATATACAAGTCATAGTAAGATAATACTTTTGAAGTTGTGTGGTGTGAATATTAGTCTTATTATTTTCTCCTCCTCTTTCTCCACCTCCTTCTTGTCCTCCTCCTCCGTTCAGCTAGGGATGCATTATTTGTATGGTGTCAAAGAAAAGATGACATAGCAGAAATTGAAAGAAAAATAGAATTAACCCTTAGTTTTTAAGTTTTGAAAGCCTTAATTTCAGGGGTCTGGGTAGGATTCATATGCTTCAAATCAGATTTGAGAGGATGTAGTGTGGGAAGGGGATAAGAAATGCTTCTGTTTGGGAGACCTGAATAGAAGCCTTGGGTTGTGGGGGAAAAGAGCTGGTGCTAATGGTGAGTGGGAGCTCAGGGGGATGTGGGAAGAAAGCAGTCTACTTTGAGTGCTGCAGAGTAACAGCATTAGCAGCTGAAGACCTTCAACTCTGGTGCACACACTTAACATAGAGACTTTGCTGGCTAGGGCTTAAGAACTACGTGGGAGTAGAATCAGAGTCACAGCCTCTCACTCAGTTTTCACTGGAATGAGGAATGTACATTGCCTGGGCTGAGGGATTTTTTCCCCTTGTCTTCCCTGTTGGCATCTAACTGACAAGATTGTAACCAGCAGGTTGCCTCTTTGGCTTTCCAGCAAAAGTGTTATTCATCACAACCTAACACTTTGCCCAATCCCCATCTGACTTGTTCCATATGGGGACACTCATTTTAATGTGTCAAATAGTTATACACACTCTAGATGGCAAGTTATGTCGAGACAACTAGAAGGGCAGAACAGTGTGGAAAACAAAGTTCCTTCCCTTCCCAACCAAACACCCATATTTGTATATGGATGGGACTGAATGCAACCAATTCTTGGTCTCTTCCACAAAACCAGTTCAGTGATAAAACACATCTCGTAAAAAATAAGTCCTGTGTGCTAAACTAGAATAAATTAAATAAGTAGGGAAAATTCTCATTATGGAATGAGATAAAATATTTCAAGCATACTTCCCCATAAATAAAAATAATTTGAGATGGTGAGAAAACTCCCAAGGTACTGTTGACTACCCTGGTAGTTACCTCCAAGACTGAATTTATTATTTATACCTTTCTCTTCTTTCTTTCTTTCTTTCTTTCTTTCTTTCTTTCTTTCTTTCTTTCTTTCATCATTTTCTTTCTTTCTAGAAAGAGAGAGAGCTCTAGAGACCGTGTGCAAGCAGGGAGGGCAGAGGGAGAGAGATAATCTTAAGCAAGCTCCACACACAGCATGGAGCCCTGACTTGGGGCTGATCTCAAAACCCTGACATTATGACCTGAGAGGAAAATAAGAGTTGACACTTAAGTAACTGAGCCACCCAGGTGCCCCTATTGTTTATACCTTTAATTACACTACATGGGATCTCAAAATCCAGAAATGTATTAGTCCAGGACTGATTCATTTCCACCCTTTCCTAGAACAACGTATGGCAAAAGTTAAGGTTCATTAACTCTTCTCCCCAGTAGAATATGGGATCAGATGGAAATATGAGTCTGAGTCTCATTATTTAATCATGGACTTCAAGAGGGACACCACAGGTAGCTAGGTTTCACTGGTTTTGCCCAAGCACATTTATCTAACAGCCTTTGATTGTGTGTATGTGTTTTCAGAAAATATCCCATGGTACATTATTCGCATTTTCTAATAGCTTGATACTCCAGGTAAGCAAAAATACATGCAATTCCAAACAGTAATCAAAATCAGCACCAATAAGTATTCAGAGAACTTACTGTAGGCATAAATTCTCCTTATTTAGTATGAAAAACTTGCTGGTGATGAGTGTATATGGCACTTTGGAATGAACAAGATGAGACCTTTGCAAAAGAGGAAATGCTGGGACAAGAGAAAAATCTCTTTAACAAAACTTTGGAATCAGGATGTTGGCAGCTAAAGAAATTGGATGTCTGCACCTGGTACAATCTTGTCCATTCAATGCCTTCCCATTTCAGGCCAGGGTTCACAGTGGCTAGTTGAGGGCTATAGCTTTGATAGGAGCCCAAGGTGATTTTTATTTTCCAATCAAGAAATATCATTACCTTCTTATTTCAGCAACCTGTAAAAAGTAGTCCTGACTTTATCCAAATTCCTATGTACTACTCCAATATTTATCAGACATTTATTGAATATCTATGATAGCTGTCCTCCTGTGCAAGAATTGGGAGTTAGGACTGTGATATTTTGAGTTGAATAAGATGTAGTCTTGGTACTCAAATTACTCTGCTCCTTTGGGGGCCAGACAACTCCAGATAGGGAACCTGAATCATATGCTGCAGATTACCAAGCTCCAGTATTGATTTTGTGAACTTGATCATTTTCCTTTTAATATTGACAAATTTTATTTAAAAAATGTTTGTGATGACCTACTATGTACCAAACAGTATCTAAGTTCTAGAGATAGAGGCAAAATTAAGCACAGACTAGGCCTTTAATGAGTTAACAGTTCAGTGGCTAAGGAAATCACTAATAATGTGCCATAGACCAGGCATCATGCCCAAAGAGAAATGCTAAATATGTTTTGAATCCTAGTAGCATTATTGACATATCTATAAACTTCTAAGACTATTGTGACTGGACAAAAATAAATCTACCTATTTTGGGGTATGTGATCTGTGGTCTGTTTTAGAAAAATAAAAGACAAAAACAGTATAACATGGCACAGAAGACCGTGGGATCTTGAGATCTGCCTTCTAGTCCTACCCTTCTGTGTGATCAAGGGAATTCTTCTCCCGCTGTGGACCTAACTTAGCTCTAACTTAGTTTTCCTTGTTATAAAATTAAGAAGTTTGGCAGATTGGTCTGTAAAGTCTAGGCTGATCCAATGACAATTCTATAGAAGTCACAAATTTGACTTCTTCAATTGCCCATCTGCAAGGTCAACTTAAAAAAAAAAAAAAAGGCTAGCTTTGTCAGTCTAAAATGACAGGGCCAGCTGTGTTAAGAGCTTGGTAAAATGAACTGAGAAATGGAACTTAGAAATCAGAGGGACTTCCCAGTGAGCTGGTGAAAATCCCTTCTTCTCCAGAGTCCATTTCCTAGCTTCCATTTCAGAGAGAAGAGTTTTAATGAAAAGAAGTTTCCTGAAATGAACCTGTTTGTAATGGCAAATATTTTCTTTAGGATCCAGGACATTCTAATCCCTTGACCTGAAGTTGTACTGAATGGAGGGATTAGGGTATTTGATGTGAAAGGTGAGATGTCCTGAGGTTCAAGTTGTAAAGTGATAGGACTGGTTTGGCTTCTTACTCATGAGACCTCTAGCAACTTCTAAGCCAATGCAGGGGAGATTTTCTGCTTATTTTGTCTGTGATAAGAACTGGTCAATCACAACAGTACATGCTATACACAGAAGAAGGAGAAAACAAAGTAGCTATTTGTTTGCCAAATATTTTTCCCTGAACCACAATGGGCTATCGCTGAAGGGATGGTGTAGATGCATATGGTACCATTCCTACCAGCTTTCCTGGAGGTAATCATAATCCTAAGAGATGAAGTGCCTTCTCTTGGCTAACTATTGATTTTGAGTTAATTATGCTAATTTCTCTTACAAATGTGCATTATTGGGTTGAAAATTGTATTCCTGATATTTTTATTTCCTTAGAGTAAAAAAATATTCCATGGCTGTTTCAACTAGAACCAATTTTGAGGATAATTATACATAGAATAAATAGAAGAGGGGTTATTTTCATGTATATTTGCACTGGAGATTATCCAATCATATATTTATACGAGACTTTGGTTGATGGTCAGTCTGGTGCATTATATTGATGGGTGAGACATCTGACTATTAAGTCCTCAGACACACCAAGAAAATGCCTCCTGAGCATTAGTTCCCCCAGTAGAATTGGAATACATGATGAACTTTGCTCCTCTTACAGAGTAACAGTGAGAGACTACTCCTTGAATTATCAAAGGACTTGTATATTATCTTTTTTACATTTTTTCTAGCCAATTTTTTTTTCATGTGCCACACAAGACTTTGCACTATGCCAAGGTTTTAGTCGCTAGAGGGAGATGTAATCACAAACTCCCTTTATCAAGTTGGAGTCCAGAGGACAGATGCAAAGGCAAACTAGCCAGGAAATGACATAGTCTTGTGTTCTGCCAGAAATCTCAGTGGTAAGAGAGCTCCAATGGGTATCTTATGTTAAGCTCACTCTCTGGTATTCTGATGGCTACTTACCAGAAAACAGCTCATCCATCCAAACCTGCAAGGACATCTCTACTGAAAAATTGGCAGTCTTAAGGGACCACGATTTCCATCTGTGTTTAAGTAAGCACCTGTTAGTGTTAGATGTCATAGGTTGTTGAAAGACTGTGCTACTTAATAGGATCATGAAATATAAATATTTTAAAGAATATTAATGGGTCTCCTAAATGTCTCTCTTTTTCCACAATTGGAGAGCCAGAATGTCAGAGGAAGTAGCAAACTTATAGGTCATCTAGTCCCCTCCTACCAATTTGTACACAAGGAGGCTGAGTCTTAGAAGAAATTTGTCCAACAACAACATTACTTTGGTAGCTACTTACTGAACTAGAACCTACATCTCCTCACTCTTAATTTAGTATTTACTTCACCACCTTCCTTTCCATATTTCTTGAGCACCTACTACTTTCTGGAGCAATTAGTGATGTGAAGATTGAGATCTTTCCCTGCTTAAAGAAGTCAATGGTTTTATGGAAGAGGCAGAAATATGAAAGACAATTACTAGGAAGAGTAAATAAGTTTCTACAGTGGGGGCCAGGCAGAAGCTACATAAAAACAAGGGAGCTAATTGGTGTACTTGGTTTGGGGTGCATGTATCCCAAATACCATAAAGGAAATAAAAAAGTATAAAGCAGTATAAATATATAAATAATATATCATCTCATGTAACAAAAGGGTACATATTTGTATAAAATAAAACTGGAAGTAAATAGGATAAATGTTAATAACACTTGGTTTCTGAGGTCTAAAATCTTGAGTAATCTTCACATTTCTGCTCTATTTTTAAAAATAATGGCACTAAGTTTTAATTATCAATGTAATAAAAATATTTTTACTATACAAATTCAGATATGAAACTTGGAACTATAAAACTTTAGAAGAAAATGTAGAATATGTTAGTGATATTGGAATTAGGAAGAATGTCATAAACAAGTCTCCAGGGGCACAAACCATAAAAGAAAAATATTAATTTTGACTTCATTAAAATTTAAAACTTCTTTATTATAGACCACTGTGAATTTAAGAGCAAGTTAAAGACTGGAAGAAGATTCTTGTAACTCAAACGATGATGAATGATGAATATTGTGTTCAGAATTCATAAAGAACTCCTAAAACCAATGAGAAAATGTCAAATAACCCAGTAGAACTAGGGACAGATATTAAATAAAGGAATTTCAAAGAAAGGGAAATCTGAGAGGCCCCTAAATATAAGAATCAATCAGAGAAATGTTCATCAAAATCACAATGAATTACCATTCATATTCATCAGACTAGCAAATTAAAAACTTGAAAAATACCAAGATTGATGAGACTCTGATAGAAAGAATCTCTTATACTATTAGCAATAGGGTAACTTGGGAAAATCACGAAGGAGCACAACTGCGGACAATTCAGGTAAGACTGAAAATGAGATATCCTATGACTGGGAAATCAATTTCTTTTCTTTTTTTTTTCTTCTTTAAAGATTTTTTATTTATTTATTTGACAGACAGAGATCACAGGTAGGCAGGGAAGCAGGCTCCCTGGCGAGAAGAAAGCCCAATGTTGGGCTCGATCCCAGGACCCTGGAATCATGACCTGAGCCGAAGGCAGAGGCTTTAACCCACTGAGCCATCCAGGCACCCCATTTCTAAGTATATTTATTAGGAGAACTCTCACATATCTACATGAAGATATCTGTTCAAGAATAATCATTATGATAGAAAATGTAAAACTAAAATTGGGATAATTTAAATGTCCATCAGTAGGAGAGTGAATATATAAACATCAAAATTTGAGGCAGTAATTAAAATAAATTTAATCTTCATGTATTAGTAAGGATAAATTTCAGAAACATAATGTTGAGGTTAAAAAAAGTTATAATTGGGTACACACAACATAGTACCATTTAAAACTAAAAAAAAAATATATATATATATATAAAGTATACTAAGCTCATAAAACAGATGGGAAAGATATATATTAATGTCAGGACAGATATGATCTTTGGGGAAGAAATAGGGGAATTGAATTTAAGGGAGATGTAGGGCAAATTTGTAACATGAACTTTCTGTTTCTTATATTTTTATGTTTCTAAAATATGTTGTATTTCTTAAAAAACGATTATACCTTTTCTCCCCAAAATAATGTTTTTGTTTCTTTTGAATTCTGAGGTCAATATGGCAAAACGTTTATAAACAATGTATAAATCTGGCTGATATTTAGATGCATATATGCTAATTATTATCTGTATTTTGTATATTTTAAATATTTCATGACACAAATTAAAACATTAGAAAATGAAGATATATTGTACAATGACTTAAACTAACAAAGTGTAGAAAAAGTACTTCTCATGAATTTATCGGGATATTGAATACTGAGTGGATATTTGGTGACATCACATAATTATTTTTTAAATCTAGATAGCTGTATATACTAAAATATTCACATATATGATGATGTCAGGGATTTTCTTCAAAATTATCTATGGAGGGTAGAAATGTGTAGGGGTATAGATACAATAAGATTGGCTTTAAAATGATAATTTTTGAAGCTGGGAGATACATACATAGGGGTTTATTATGCTTGTCTCTCTACTCTCCCAAAATAAAAAGTGGAAAAAATATATTGATTTTAAAAAAAAGTTGAAGAAAGAAAACAAACCAACAAACATCATTCCATTTACCACTGTTGTCCCCATTCCCTGAAGTCCTGTATGCATTTGCACTGTGGAAATAAAAATGTATGTTTTTACACATGTTATCACATTGAACATATTCTACAGCTTTCCTCCCCTCACCAATATTTGTTAGAAATCCACCAATGTCAGAATAATTCTCCCAACATCATTATTTAAAGGCTGCATTAAACTCAATACAAGATATACAACATTCTCTTATTGACTGATGTATGTTTTCAATCCAATTTAAAACTTAATTAAAAAAAAAGAGAAAATGAACATACTGTAGCTAACATCCTTGTGTAAATGTTAGGGATGTATTTCTAGGGACTTTCATTATTTAAAATTTTTTTCCATTAATATTATTGATATTTTTTTAGAGTTAAATGCACACCAAGGAAAGTAAAATACCAGAAAGTCTTCCAATGAAAATCACAAGTCCTCTGGCTTATCCTTTCACACTCTCCAGGATATTTACCCATTTATGGCTTTAGTTGATCTGCTGGTTGCCTCGAAAACCCAAAATGATGTGTTCATATCTCTATTATTTTTATTTGTAAGTGTTATATGACACCTTATAACTCTTTTATAAGATGAGGATTTAACATTACTATACTGTTTCCCATTTCTTCCCAATATTTAAACAGTTCCATTATTATTTTCAGTTCTTCTATTGATAATATTTGTCACTTTAAATGTTAGGTATACTACTTAAGATCATATAATACTTGTGCCTCTGTTTCTTATTTTACCAACTTGAGACAGCACTGCATGACCCCTCACCATGTAAAGTGAGGCTGTTGGTACCCCCATACTGAATTTCACACCACTTTTCCCTTTCAACTCCAGTTTCTGTCAGCCATACCTCTTCACATGCTTGTTCAAGGTTCACATTTGTATTATCTTCTGAAACCTATGATACTGAGTTTTGTACTTGGTATATAAGCTTTGACAGTACAAGTTGAATAGCACTAAGCAGATAGCATTAATATGATTCTATAAATCTTATTCATTGCAGGACTAAATATGCTAGTGTTTTAGGGTTAATTTCCTTTTCTAAAAAAAAACTAATAAAATTGTTTTGTGTTACTTGGCAGATAATGTTCCTAAAATCTGTGTGAACTGGATTCACTTTTCTTATATCCCATCAATCACTCAATATTATGCTCCATTTTAGTTCACTTATATTTATACCATGACACTGTATAATTTCTTTTTTTTATTAACATCCTTTTAATCTTGAAAATCAAGTAGCATGGCTTTACCGTCTCCCCACGGTTTGGGGCTCTTGATCACACAGTCAGTTATTGGAAATTCCCTTTTTCTTCTTTTTTTTCCCCCCTTGAAATTCTCTCTCCCAGGCTTTCTGACACTTCACTACAGTCAGAAAGAACTCTTGTCTCTATGTCTTCCTGAAAGGGCATCATTGTGGGGTTTCCCTATAATCCTGGATTGGAACCTTCCTTGGATTCCATGTTTTCTTCTTCATTATTTTGTGGGTTTCTAGAATACGTTATCAGTTGACTTGCTCAGCTAAGGTATATGGGAGACAAATTTGGGGGTTGACATATCTGAAAATGTCTTTATTTTGTGGCAATACTGGACTAAGGAAGCATAGTATTGAGTGTTTAAAAATGTCTTATGTACAGTAGGTCTTTAAAGATATTGAATGAAAAAAATGAATTCATTTATTCAGTAAGCATGTAATGCATGCCTACTATGTGCCAAGCATAGCTTAATTCGAATAAAGTACATGAGAGTCAGAGAGGGGAGGTGATTTATCCAAGTAAATGGATGACAAATGGGTCAAAATTGCCAGAAGTCCAAACTCAGTAAACGTATGTTTTGAAACTGTCTCTGTCACTTACTGTCTACACCTCAGACCTGTCTTCTACTGAGTGGGGATTATAATATTCACTTCACAGATAAAACAATATGTCCTAAAGCATTGTAGAAATAAGAAAATGCAAATCAAGGATGACATTTTAATATACGTATTGAATACAAAGTAAATCCAATCTCCCCTGTTTATTCTCTTTGAACAATTTTTTCATAAAAAAATTGGTAAACACCTTTAGAACATATTTTAAAGTATTTTAAACAAACTGGAAGTCAATTTTCGAGTTTTTTAACACTGTCTAGAATAGCGAGTCTAAAAAATTCCAATTTTATATTTTAAGAAAAGTGTTGACAAATAATGACTTCGTTTCATGGTAAAAGCAGGTTCTGTTATTTTAGTTGTTATCAGATCTGTCATGCATGTGCTTTCTAGCTCCTTCTCTTCACATCTTTGAGCAAACTTTACATTGCTCCATGACCCCAAAATGTGCTGGCCTCTCACAGAGAGTTGGGAAGCCAAGTGATCAATAGCTCAGAATGTGCAATTTTGAGAAATTTTCATTCGCTTCTTCTAGAGAACTCTGTACTGCTAGATGGGTCATTCCTGACCCAGCTCGTTACCTTCCTTCACTTAAGACATTCACCCTTTATAAGGTATGTCTCTCTCTTGCACGTTGATTAGGGGCCTGGAACACGATACAGTAACACTGTAGCAAAATTATTTGTATGTCAAGGGCCTGGATAAACATCTTTGTTATGCTTCATAGTGCAGTTTAGCAAACAGTATCTCAATGAGCTCTCAGAAAAATTCTGAATTTGCGATTCTGATAAGTGGACGTTGCTAACATTTCATAGTAGAAGCTAATGCCAACGTCTCGTAGGCTTTAAGGCATAAAACCAGGATTTTAACTCGAGTCTTGAGGGCAATCCCAGTATCTGTGTACCTGGTACAAGTGATTTCCAAGAGAGTTGCTGTGGGTGAAGCAGAGATAATGTCACACAGATCCTACACTCAAGGTGTTTGCAGACTGTAGGTGATAAGATCTTTTTTTTTTTTTTTAAGATTCATTTATTTGCTTACTTACTTGAGAGAGAGGGAGGGAGGGAGAGAGAGAGAGAGAGCACAAGTGGTGGGGAAGGGCAGACGGACAAGTAGATTCCCCACTGAACAGGGAGCTTGACACTGGACTCGATCCCAGGACCCCTGGATCAGACCTGAGCCCAGGGAAGACCTTAACCGATTGAGCCATTCAGGTGCCCAGGTGATAAGATCTTTACCTAAATCAAGCTTGCATAAAGTAGAAATTAAAAGCTCTAGGAAGAAAGTATAATAAAAAAATATGAAAAGCAATCAAAAGAGGGGGGGAAATATCAGGGAGGTCAGGAAAGACTCCATGTAGCAGAAAATGTTTGATTTGGACATTAAAGGCAAGATTGATTACTTTTCTTTTCTTTACTTTTCTTTATTTTCCTTTTCTTTTCTTTTCTGTGTGTGTGTGTGTGTGTGTGTGTGTGTGTATTTTGTCCCATTTTTTCACATTTTATTTCATTTTTAATTGAAATGTTATACATACAAAGGCTCTATATTGTATTTATATAGCTTAAAAGTAATAATACAATTATGACTCATATATCAATTACATTTTTAACACCTTTGAAATTCTCTCAGTGCTCTTCATCTCTTAATTAATCTTGTTCCCCCACTCTCAGAAGTAACCACTCTCCCGAATGTTGTCCTTTGTTCTCTTGCTCCTTGTAGTTTCCACAGACATATGTGGTTCTAATTATATATTGTTTCACTTTGACTCTTTTGATCTTTTTCTAATGAAACCATATTATATATGGTTTTCGGGGCTTCTTTTCTATTCCACATTGTGTGTTTGATATTCACCAATAGTGAACCACGCAGCTATCGTTCACGCACATGTATGTTTGGGCTGTTTCTGGTTTGTTCATTTCTATTCCTTACAATGCTGCTACGCACATGATTATGTGGGACTGCTAGTTACACACATGCCATACTTGCATATATTCAAGGACTTCGTCAAGGTGTGGAAATGCTGGGTCCTGAAATAAGAAATCACATCTTTGATTGTAACAACTGCTCAAACTGCTTTTCCCAAATGCATGTGCCAGTTTATTCTCCTACCAGCAGTGTGACAATTTCCATTATTTCACATCTCTGAAAGCGGAAGTGATTTTATTCATTTATGTGTCCTGATCCCACAGCACAATACTTGCCATGTGGAGAGCACTTGTAGGTCAGATGGATGAATAAGGAGATTGGATGCTGATTCAAAGCTAGAGAAAAAGGAGGCAGTTTCTTTCAGGGACTTACAGAACATACATATTTTTTTTCTTCCCATGGGAGGGGATGAATGACCTTATTGATAAAGAATGCATTTGTAGGCAAAATTACATTTTTTTGCACCTAACATAGTAAGTACTGAGTCAATTTACAGCTGACTCTTTCTTTCCTCCTGGCTTGGACAACTCTCTCTTTTATCATTTTCAGTACATAAGGAATGCATGTTTATGAGAGATGAATAAGAAATTATAGTCAAGGATAATTTTTAAAAATTATCATCTGAAGTTGCACCATTATGAAATAACCATTATTTCCATTGTATGGATGCCCCATAATCTATTTAATGGTTACTGAGGTCATTTTGATGTTAGTGACTTAAAGCCTGGAGGAAGTAGCTTTTTTAGGGTGCATTTATTCATGCAAAACGCATTCGGGATAGTTACAACTTCTGCGTTTTAAAAGAAATCAGACATTCAAGGCAGCAGCATGGACTTTCCCAATACCAAAGCCAGGAGAGAATTTATGCTTACATAATTCCATCATTTCCCATGAGAGGAAACAACAGAACCAGGAATATTAATCCTGACTCTGAAGATTGTAAACTCCCTTGCTCTGAAACTTTGGTTCGCTCCTACGGAGTTGCAAGGCTGAAGTCCTGGTTGGGAGTGCAAGGACTTCTTAGTCCATTGCTCTTCCCAGTATACCAGATTCAGAGTCAATAAATAATGTTTACCACCCACTACGTGCCACGCTCTGTCAGAGACTTTTTTATGTCAGCCTAATGACAGCACTGGCGTAGCTCCTTTTTGCTAACACCCAATACCCCCTGCTTTTGCAAAATAAGGGAACTGAGGCTGACCATTCAGTGATTTTTGGCCCAGGTCTCAGAACAAATGCCTTTTCTGAGCCAAATGCCCTAGACCCCTGGGACACCACCCTGAGATAATTCTATTCTAGGGAGTATCAATCACATAACATTCTACTTTCATTGAACCAAGGGCAAATGACACCCAGATTTTCCACCTGGCATTATTCTTACCCATTAGGCCTGTCTCCCTTTCAGTTACTTATGGATGGCTTTGATTTCTTCCCTTCAGCTTGTCTATTGCCTGACATGCGCCTGTGACACATGAGACGAAGACGGATGGGGCAGAGGTGGGCAGGCAATGTGGGGAGGGGGGAGCGAATGAAAAATAGATGACGGGGCGCTGTTTTTGCTCTGATATTATTGTCTAGTTAAGATCCAAGATGCTGTCCCTCTCTTGTTGCTGTGTACTCTTTGCTTTGTAACTCAGAAGTGTTTATCATGACAAGCTGTGAGCAGATGGACTGGAGAGAGGAGAGAAATTTGACCCAAGAAGATGTCACTTACACAGCTGAGGCTAGTATTTCACCAGATGCCCGGGCATTTAACCCATTAAGAGCTTTATGAAGATCTGTAATGACGCCTTCCCTTGCTGAAATATTAATTGCCTTTCTTCTACTATTTATTTAAGGATAGTAAGTTATTTGCCTGTGATAAAGCACATTTTTTATTTCAAGGCATTTGTATTGTAAACCAGGGAGATACTCCTGCTTTACAGATGAGGCGACTGAGACCCACCATTTTCAAAGTCACATGGAAAGACAGAGGAAGGGCTCAGACCACCAGAGGAGTTGGGACGTGGGGAGAAACTTCAGCAATGACCTTGTCCAAAACCCACACTCAACAGATGGGAGACTGAGTCTGAAGGGTGAGGGATTTGCTGAGGTTTCCCCAGTGGGTCGTGAGTTCCTATGGAACTGGAACCCAGGTCCCCTTCTTGAAGCCCCAGTGTTTTCTCTATCCATCTTTCAGTTCCTGCTCATGCACTGTCCCAACATGCCTGCCTCACTAGCTGGCAAAGGAGCCATCCAGTGCGCTGGCTAAAGATGAAGGGGAAAGGGACTGCCATGTTCTACCCAGTCATCCTGTACAATTGCGTCAAGCTTCAAAAGCCCTTCTGGCTCTTAATAAGTAAATGGGTTACCTGAAAAGATTGGAATCAAACATTCCTAGTAATTTTAAGAATTGCTTAACTTTCTGGGTTAAAGAAAAATTCATCTCTTTGATATAATCACTCTCCTAACATTGAAGAGAATTGGAAGAAAGAAAAAAAAATCTTATTTTCAATTCTCCCTAAGGGAAAATAGAGAATTGAGAAAACCAGTGTGGAGTGAAGAGAAGAATAATGGATCAGTAGTCAAATAACCAGGATCTGAATTTCAGATATGTGTTCCTCTGAACATGACTTTGATTTTCTGAACCTGAATTTTTCTTATGGAAAATGAGAATCAGTAACAATCTTATCTGCTTCCTGGGACTATGGCGAGAATCTGTGGCTAATCACTGTGACTGCTTTATGTAAATTTAAAATTACGCTGTACTAATATAAAGTAGTATTAAAAATAGCATTAATGGGTATCTCCTTTGGTATGGCGAGAGAGGTGAGAGAGCTTAGCAGCTCAGAGAACAGACTGGGGAGTCGTACTGTCTGGGCTTGAATTGTGGTTTTATCACTTACTATCTGTGTGACCTTGGGCAAGCTACTTAAGCTCATCAGTAAAATATGGGTAATAAATGAATATTCCTTGCTGGTTTGTTATGAGGATTAAATGAATTAATGGCTGTGTTTCTTAAATCAATGTCTTTTGCATACTAAGTGCTATAAGTGGTTGTTAAATAAATAAAGTCTTAAAAGATATTGGTTATTTCCAGGTCAATATATGCTCAGGGCAATAGAGGTGTTTTCTTGAGGCTCTAGTTTAGCTGTGTTCCTATCACAGTTTCTAGCCACAGACTTTTACTTATATAAATAAAATGTCACCTTCAGGGATATTAAGTGGATTCATACCCAAACTCCCTGTAAAGCTTCAAGCAGATAACCCTTCTTTTCATTCTCTGGAGAGGTCAGGGTGATTGTGTCCCCAGATGTGTGGTGATGAGACGGCCTTGACAGGGTCTGCTAGGTCGCAGTATAGTTCATGCCACTGTGAACACTGCCTAATGATCTCAACAGTGCTGTCCAGAATTTTCAAGAAAAAGGAGGGCATGCCCTGGGCCTCCTGCGTCTCCTTCAGTTTGGGATCCATGACCCACCCTAGGGACCAAGGCAGACAACATCTCTTCTGGGGTGAAATTTTATGTTGACATTCTTGATGGTTCTAGCCATGCTTATGCCTTCCTGAACTACTGGTATCCTGACATTGGCCTAAGAATTTATTATGTATTAAATCATTTTTAACTCTTATAAAATTTTTAACACAGATGAGGAAACTGAGGCACAAAGTGTTAGATAACTTGTTTAAGGCTATGTATCAATAATAGAAATCTAAGCTTTGAACCTAGAGAATCTGACCAGTATGGGGGGAGGGAGAGTTGGCTTAGATTAATTTCCCCGCCAATCCATTCACTGGAACTTAGCCATATGGCTCTATCTAACTGCAAAAGGGGCTGGGCAGTCACTTCCCAGTAATAACCGCACCCAATGGAAAAGGAATATGAAAATTGGGTGCAAGGTTAAGTTTCTCTTTAAAAATACACATTTATTAGAAAATTATTTAGGATAATTTTCCCAAAATGTTAAGAACTATGAATGAATATTTTATACATAATTGCAATTTACTTCCCAAGGAGTTTAAGCAATAATTGATAAGAGTGTCCATTGCCCTGCACACTGGATGGCATTATGTATTATCATCCAAATGGTTTTAAATTTGGTAGCTGAAAATTGTATCTCATGATTTTAATTTGCCTTTTTTGAGTACCTGTGAGGTGAATACATTTCCGTCTTTGTGAGCTAACTTTGCTTCCTCTTTAAAGTTTATTTTCTTCTGTATTTATTTTAGAACTTCATTATTTTTCACATTAATTTTCATAATTCCTTATCAGCAAGTATATGTTTTCATCCAATTTTCAGAATCTGATTTTGCCAGATTATCTTTTTTTGCTGCTGTCAGTTTTTCATTTTAACAATGTGAAAATGGTCAATCAAAAAAAGATCTGTAATGGTCTATCATCTACCATCTATCGCTATGTATATTCATGAAAGTACATCTTTTATCACTGATAATTTTGGAACAGGCTTCCCTGTCCATATACTTGACCATGATTACTTTTTTTACAATTTTTTTAATGGTTTGAGTCTAGTAGTAAAGAATGTACAGGATGAGATAAGGTTCTAAGTTGTTTTTAATCCAAATTATAACCATTAATCCCTACTCTATATATTGATTGGTACCGTCACTACTTTTAATTTTTAGTGCCTCTCTCTCTGTCTGTAATGGGTTCTATAGCTGGGTAACATATTATTTTTACTGAACTACGTATTCTTTTTTTTTTTTTAAGATTTTATTTATATATTTGAGAGAGAGAGAGAGCTTGAGAGGGGAGAAGGTCAGAGGGAGAAGCAGACTCCCCATGGAGCTGGGAACCCGATGTGGGACTTGATCCTGGGACTCCAGGATCATGAACTGAGCCGAAGGCAGTCACTTAACCAACTGAGCCACCCAGGCACCCTGAACTACGCATTCTTATGCTGATACCATATTGTGGCATTATAATGTATTCTAATAATTGGTAGGGATTTTTCCTCTCTCACTGGTTTAATTATTCATAGTTTAAAAAACTATTTCTGATTTTTTCTTCTTCTAAACAAGCTTAAGGAAAAAGTTTGCCCAAATAAGATATGGGGTTTGGTTTACCAAAAGTAATAAACAAATTTGTGCAATATAAATATGTGTGCTATAGCATAAGTTATTTCTAAAGTAGAAGTAAGCTCTAGTTAGAGAGACCGAAAGAGTAAAGTATCATTTGCAACTTTAAGAATTACCAGGAGTTTCCCAGGCAGAATAAGACACAGTTTTAATGAAAGACTTTAATGTAGCATGTAAGTCTCCAGAACAGTAAGGTATCAAAAATAATGATACAATGCAATTAATTAGGCAGCATTCTTAGATATGTACCCAACTTTGATGCAAGAATTAAAATGTTTTATGATGTCTCCAATAATAATTTACAACAATAATAAAAATAATAATTTTAAAGGAGAAATTTTATTATGTTAAACAAATCTAAAATAATAGCACATAGAGAGATGCCTGGGTGGCTTAATCAGTTAAGCATCTGCCTTCGGCTCAGGTCATGATCTTGAGATCCTAGGATTGAGCCCCATTGTTGGGGTCCCAGCTCAGGGGGAGTCTGCTTCTATCCCCATTCCCCCCACTCAGGCCACGGGTAGGCTCTCTCAAATAAATATATGAAATCTTTTTAAAAAATAGCATAAAACTCTCATGTAATTCAATATTAGGTAAAGGAGAAAGAAGCGATTTATAAAAAATGAAATCCTACATAACAATATTTGTGATGTAACCCAAGGTACTCAGTCACACCACCTGCTCTGTGTGTGTGGGTCTGGGAGCATGGGTGTGGGTGTATATGCGTGAAAGTCTTTCCTTCCAAGTCCTTAGAACAAGATTCCTTTTTCCCTTTTGTGACAGAATACTTTCATAACTACTAGGTGAATTTATTTTTCTATTTGCCAGTTCTTAAGACAAAGAGAAACTTCTGTGGTTAAGAGAAACCAGGTGGTTAATATGTGGGAAAAAAAATTAGTATGATTTGACTTTAGGAGTTACAAACATCAGTAAGTGGTCGGTTGATTTATGGAGTCAATATATATGAGTAAGAATGAAGAAAATATATGAATGGACGAGGAGAATAAAAATATCAAACAACTTTGGGGAGGATTTCTCAGAAACATTTTTCTGTATTTTATTTTATTTATTTATTTATTTTTTAAGATTTTATTTATTTATTTGTCAGAGAGAGTGAGTACAGGCAGACAGAGAGGCAGGCAGAGGCAGAGGGAGAAGCAGGCTCTGTGCTGAGCAAGGAGCCCGATGCGGGACTCGATCCCAGGACTCTGGGATCATGACCCGAGCCGAAGGCAGCCGCTTAACCAACTGAGCCACCCAGGCGTCCCAGAAACATTTTTCTATATTTTAAAGTGTATATATACACATTGAGTTGATATGTTGATATAGTACCAAGGCCTTTTCCAGTTTCAATACCTTCAAAGTGGAGCAAAGACATTATAAAACCCATGTGAAGTACCCTGAATGGATGAGTTCAAAAGTTATAACATTCTGCTTCCCCACCTCCCACCCCAACACTCAGTGTTCTCACCTGAGAGGCCACTAACTGGACGATTTTTTAAAAATATTTTATTTATTTATTTGACAGACAGAGATTATAAGTAGGCAGAGAGACAGGCGGGCTGGGGGGGGGGGGAAGCAGGCTCCCTGCTGAGCAGAGAGCCTTATGTGGGGCTCGATCCCAGCACCCTGGGATCATGACCTGAGCCAAAGGCAGAGGCTTAACCCACTGAGCCACCCAGGTATTCCTGGATGATTTTTTTTTTTTTAAGCAAAATTCCTATGGGATATTTCCAAAATATTCCATTTAATTTTCAGAGAGAAACAGAATAAACTCTTTTGTTTACATTTGTATTTCATTAGTTACCTGTTATTTAAATTACGTTGAAAAGAAGAGAATCATTAACAGATGGAGGAGCAAACATATCTAATTGCTAACCCTGCTGGAGGGAGCTGCTCCATGCTGGTGCCCTAGGAAAGGGTCTCTAAGTGCGGCCTCCAGCCAGCAGCAGCCTCCCCTGGGAACTAGTTAGAGATGCAGATCTACCAAGTCAGGAATTCTGAGGAGACACTCAGGAGTCTATGCTTAGTTTGCATTTGTATATTTCTACAAGCTTATATTTTTTTTATTTTAACATTATCTGTTTGTCGCCTGCCTTTTAAAACTGATTAAGCTCATCCTTGCGCCTTTGTATATGGTTAATTATGAATCCCTATGTGTATCAGATGCATGCTAACGTTTGAGAACCAGCTGGCCTAGAGTAGCCCAGCAGCTGAGAAATCTCAGTGTGTAGCAGACAGGACAGTCTCTGGTCCCCAGGGGAGGTCCTGCTTAACCTTCCAGACCTCTCAATCACCCTGAGAGCTGGCAGATCCCCACCCCCCTTTACAGACTGACACCAGAGGCCTCAATGTTGTGCATGTGCTTAGTAGAATTCTCCATGTTTGGCAAACGATCACAGAATATTAGTTCCTATGCTTAACATGAGATGTTTCTCCAGGCCTCCAGGCAAGAGAAAAAGCTTCCTGTCAGGGGTTACTGTCTGCAGAAGGTCTGGGGATGTTTGCAAGGGAGCGGTTCTCAGCTTTTGGTCTGCTCTGCACATGGTCCTACCACCACAGAAGAAGCAAAGGCATCAGGCTCCTTCCCTACTCTTCTACTCATTTTTTTCTTTTCAGGTGAATCAAGGTTTGCTAGTCTGAAATCGAGATTGCCCCTCCTCCCTGCGGCTAGGGTAGACATAGGACACCGACGTGCAGAGGAAAGGGAGCCTTTAGTCTGTTCACTGGGTCAACGTGAAGAGCAGTGCACTGAGGCCAGATGCCCCCCTTACTTTGTACTTGTTTCCTTGCTGGGATGGCTCGGTTCAAGGTGGCAGGTAAGATGACTACGCACTAGAATCTGTTGAGGAGTTTTTAAAAAATACTAACGCCCTGGTCCACTAGATCAGCATCTCCAAGCTGAGACCCCATCAAGGGTCTTTCTGAAAGCTTCCCCAAGTGCTTGCGATGGGTGGCCTGGGCTGATGACCTTATTAAAGGAACACAGCAATCAGACTTCATGAGAGGTCTTGCATCTCCAATTCATGGATTAGCAAACTGAGACCTGGGGAGGTTCCATTGGCTCAGGCCACTAGCTAGTGGCAAGTTTGCAATTCAAAGCCCCTCTGACTAAAATGCCCTGTTTCTTGCAATTCACAAAAAGGCTTACTGATTTGTGCATTCACAGTCCTGTGAGTTAAGACAGGTACAGGGATTGGCTGTCAGAAAGTGCTGCATGAGCACTGAGAAAGGAGCAGTTAGTGATAAATACCAAGTCCAAAGGGAAACTGGCACGCGCAGAGGAGAATATATTCAACACAACCGTTTCTTTTTTTTTTTTAATTAAATTTTTTATTTATTTTCAGCGTAACAGTATTCATTGTTTTTTCACCACACCCAGTGCTCCATGCAATCTGTGCCCTCCCTAATACCCACCACCTGGTTCCCCCCACCTCCCACCCCCCGCCCCTTCAAAACCCTCAGGTTGTTTTTCAGAGTCCATAGTCTCTCATGGTTCACCTCCCCTTCCAATTTCCCTCAACTCCCTTCTCCTCTCCATCTACCCTTGTCCTCTATATTATTTGTTATGCTCCACAAATAAGTGAAACCATATGATACTTGACTCTCTCTGTTTGACTTATTTCACTCAGCATAATCTCTTCCAGTCCCGTCCATGTTGCTACAAAAGTTGGTATTCGTCCTTTCTGATGGAGGCATAATACTCCATAGTGTACAATGGCCACTGTCGTCAAACTGTGGAAAGAACCAAGATGCCCTTCAACGGATGAATGGAACACAACCGTTTCTAATGCATCCTGGGCTTTAACTCCAAAGTCTCAAAGGAAATGGGAAAGTATTGCCCATGGGCTAATGTTCCTTAATGGCCGGGAAAATGGAGTCGCTTTTAACCGAGGGCCAACTAGCAAGTGCCTGTTTGTGATCTGAGTTCGTTATTTCCGGAGAGGACTCTCTTAGCAAAGTATTGCCCTGGATTTCATGAATTTGTGATTTTTTGCAGAACTAAAACCCAGTGTTCCACCTCAGGAGGATTTTCTTGTAGCTTTCCTTGTCCTCTTTTCTTAATGGAAATTCTGGTTCCTGAGACAACTTCTTATTGAAATAATTATACCTTCTGCCTTTGTAATCAGGGCCTGGTTTTCCAAAAATCTCCCCTCCCCAGAAAAAAAAAAAAAAAAAAAAAAAAAGTAAAAAACATTTTCACACTCTCAAAAGTAAAGATTCTCTCTGTCTCTCAAAAAAAGTTGGTTCTGAACTTGGAGTATTACACTGGAATTTCTCCAGAAGTCTATAAATCTTTTGAAGGTATGGGTTTTTTGTCAAAAGGCGGGTGTTTCTTTCCTGAATGAGCTGAGGACAAGGTATGTGAGAACAGCATTCTCAGTTCAATTTGCTCAGTGGACAAGGAATCACCTCATTCTCCTGATTAGCACCCTTTGATGACTTCCTATTGCCCCCAGGCATCCTTAGGATTAAAGGTTTCTGCTTTGTCCTCTGTCTGCCTCTGCAGCCTAACCTTTTGGCACATTCCTTTCCCTCTCAAACTCCATTTCACTTACTGAAATCTGTACATCTCCTTGTCTTCATGTAAGTTTCTCTACCTTTTGCCTGAATGACTTTCACCTTCACATCTGCATGATTAATTGCTCTCTTTCCTACGAAATCCAATTCAGTCATTATCTCTTCCTGGAATTCTTTCCTGCCTTTTCTAATTCTCTTTTAATCCCCACCTTCCTCCATGCCCAACAAACAAATAAACAAAACACATCTATTTGACTTAGGAGCCCCTTCTCTGTGCCTTCATAAGACCCTTACTACTATTATTATTTTTTAAAAAGATTTTATTTATTTATTTGACAGAGAGAGGCACAGCGAGAGAGGGAACACAAGCAGAAGGAGTTGGGGAGGGACAACAGACTTCCCACCGAGCAGGGAACCCTATGTGGGGCTCCATCCCAGAACCCTGGGATCACTACCTGCGGCAAAGACAGACACTTAACGACTGAGCCTCCCAGGTGTCCCGACCCTTACTACTATTATTATTACTATTTAACTTTTCTTTGTCTCTCAATCATTGTAAAGAGTGAGAGATGGCACTTTCTTTGTTTACCATTTCTTCCAGGTAGCATCTTGTCTGACACTAGCTCTGGACTTACAAAGACTAACATTGTGGAAGTATTAAGCCCATATTCCCAAAGTGTTTCACTGGCAATGATCAAAGAGCTAGATGGAACCTTGTTCATCACGGGCAGCTCTGGCTGTATAATCACATGATGTTGTATGCTCAGGCATCCCATCTTTGCCAAGCTCTAGAAGTATTACAAGAGTAAGGAATGGAAAGATAAGTTGTGGAGTTATAAAAAGACAATAAAAATGCACTAATACAGTAGCATGTACGTCAAGGGCATGGTGAAAGAAAAAATGTTAAGGTCCTAGACTATTCAGGAAGAAGGTAAGATAAGAGTATTAATTAAATGTAGACTTTGATATGTTAATTGTGTTATACATATTTCAAAAGAACAGAAAAATAATACATTACCCCTAGACAAGTAAATGGCGAAGATAATTTAACAAAATTCCAAACGAAAATAAAGAATGAGAGGCAAAGAATTTAGAGGAGTAAACAGAAGTTTACAAATAGAAAGGATGAAGGAAGATATTAAAGTGGATTAGTAAAAATATTAAAATGTAAATGGGTGAAATTATGAAATTGCAAACAAAGGTTGCATACTAGACAACTAATATTATTTGAAAACTATGCATATAACATAATAACATAGATGGGTTAAAACTAAAAGAATGGAAAAAAGATATACTGTAAAATTACCAAGTGAAAGACAATGATATTAATATCAGACAATGTATAAGGCAAAAATGATTATTAGAGCAAATGGAGTCACTTTATAATGATAAGCCTTTTATTCACTAGGAAGTTATAATTTGTTATTCATATGCAGCTAATAACAGTTTCAAAATATGTAAAGCAAAAATTCAACAGAATTGCAAGATAAATTAAAAAATTACACAATCACAATAGGAGATTTTAACGTGTTTCTTTATGTAATTGGTAGATCAAGCAGATCAAAACTCAGTAAGGATAGAGTATAACTAGCCAATATTATTACAAACTAGACCTAAGGTACATATAGAACATTGTATTCCAATAACTGTTCAATACTCACTCTTTCTGACTACATATAGATATAGCTCTTTATGAAAATTGACCTGAATTTTGGTAACAGGTTTTAACAATTGTTGAAGGATTAAATACATGATATATGAACACAATATAATTAATCTAGGAATAATTACCTTAAAGATAACTAGAAAATATCTACTCAATACTATAAAATAATATGATAAACCTAAGAATAAAGGTAGCAAAAGACATATAAAATCTCTATGGAGAAAATTTTAAAAATTGTTGAGAGACATGAAGGAAGACCTCCACAAAAGGAATAATACACCATACCCTTGGATTAAAACACTCAATATTATGGAGAGTCAATTCTCTAAAACTGATCTGGAGCTTTAAAGGAATATAGACAAAATTACAAGTTTACATATATAGAGCTTAAAAAGCAATTTCTAAAATTTGTATGGAAGTAGAATAGACAAGAATACCTAAGACACTCTTGAAAAACAAAGAATAAAGTGGGAGAACTTGTTGTACCAGATATTAAAGTCTTAATACCAGAAAAATTAAATCAGAAAGCTATAGTAATTAACACAGTGTGATAGTGGTACCTGGTTAGATGAGTAGACCAATGGAACCGACGTGTTGGGAATTCCCACAAAAGAACTAGGAAAAGATTGATTGTTCTACAGCCCTGGTAACAAATTGTCATCTGAGCCAGTTTTAAGCTTGCTCAAATAATCAACAGTAACTGGCCGCAGCAAACACAATTTTGCAAACCAATCAATAGGTATCTTCCCTCTTTTCTGAAAGGCAGCCAATCCATGCTAGACTCATTTCAATAAACACAATTCTAATTCTGAGTGCCAATCAATGAATAACTGTTTTATTTGAATTAACCACATTTCCAGGTAATATCATTCAAATTTCTCAAAATGTGTGCTTTCTAAAACCTTAAAGAAGATCACCTATTCTTCTCAGAGACAGGTCTTGATGAGCAGACTTCTCCCTTATTCTAGTACACAATAAATAACAGCATTGTCTATTTATTTTATGGTAAGTGATGACCTCATCACCCTTTAATAAACAGTGTGAGGAATTAAGAAACAAATCTCCACATAAATGGATGCTTGATTTGTAACAGAAATGGTATCAGAGGTAAGTGAGGAGTGAATTGTGCTGAGATAGTTGGCTGATCTCTATCACATAACATGTTACAAAATGAATTTCATGTGTATTAAAACCTTAAATGTAGAAGTCAAAATTTTGAAGCTTTTCTAACATAATGTAGAGTATCTTCATGATCTCAGCTGAAGGAGACATTTCTTAAACCAGTACACACAGAAGAAGCTGGTTATCCAGTTTGGATGGAACCTGGCTGGGAGATTAAATAATTGCAGACACTGCTAGGCCTAGGCATATCCAGAGTCATTGCATTCCCTGCTCAGGACAAATATTCTGTGACTGGTTTTCTCTGGATGTGTTAGGAATTCCAGATGCGTACCATAAAGGAATTCTTAGCAGTGTATCCAGAAAGTCAGCCCATCTGAGCAGGAGTCCTACTCATCTGTGTAACCCTGGGCTTGTTGACAGAAATAGAAGTAATGAAGGCTTACTGGAACTGAGGAGGTTAAAAAGATGACAGTTAAGTCATCCAGGTCCCCATGGGCATAAAGAAACTGGGGACTGATTCCTAGCTTCTTTACTGTGGTCAGCTTTCTGATTTCCACTGGAATATACTAGGACTTTTTAATTCTCCTCATGGAATCTATCTACCCTCAAGCCCTGCCCCAAACCACCACACCTCCCCTTTGTTAGAGATGTAATATAGCTGGCACTGTAACTCAGAGGACCCCTGGGAGTCAGGAACCAGACAGGGAACTGTAAGACCAGGATCTCATTCCATCCCCATCCTAACCACGACCTTGGCAAGTCAGAGGACCACTCTGCTTTGATTGTGAAGTGGAAGAAGGGACTGCCAAACAGGTTTCTTGTGGGCGACTCTAAGGCTGATACCCAGAGATCCAGCAATTGTTTGTAAACTGAAGCAACTTACACCAAACTGAAGACTATGTTGAACAATAGAACAAATGTTTGCATTCCTCATGTAACATGAAAGTTATCTCTATTTAAAAGAAATTGCCTCCAAAGTAGTGGTAACCACACGGGAAAGGATTTGAGTGTATTTGACTATATTAAGTTGGAACCAAATACCATAGCAAAAATAAAAGGAAGACACATATATGTAAGAGGATATTTGCACCACAGATTCAGGAGCCACTACTCAGAAGAGATAAGGAGTTCCTACAAATAAATTTTTAAAAATGGACAACTCAATAAAGCAATGGGAAAAATATTTGAACAGGCAAATCACAACAAGACAGCCACATTGTTCATAAACATATGATAAGATCTTCAACTTAATTAGTAAACAGAAAAATGCTAATTAAGACCACAATAAGGTTACCTTCTCAATTGTTCAGCAACAATTAAAAAGTCTGACAATATCTAGTGCTGCAGAGAATGTACTACAATGGGTAATCTCATTTACGTTTAGTGGGAGTATAAATTGATGTGCTATTTTGGGGGGAAAAAACTTGGCATTTGTAGTAAAATTGAAAATATGCATCGGCTGTGATTCAGAAACTCCGTTTCTAGGTATAGTACCTAAAAAACACTTGAGAAATAGTATTCAGATACCTTTATGAGAATGTGGATGTGAGGATTTTATTCTTTGTCCCAAATAAAAAACAACCCAAATACCTACCAAAGTAGTATGGATAAATAAATGGTGGAATATTAAAGCAATGGAAGAGCAGGCAGCAATGCAAATGAAACAATGAAAGCTTTGCACGAAACCATGATGGATGTCACACAGAAATTGGCAAAAAAGTCTGATAAAAATACATAAAATATGATTCCATCTACAGAAAGTTCAGAAGTAGGCAAAGCTAACCTATATTGATTAGGGAGACATACTTAGTGGGTAAAGCTATTAAAAAGGCAGGAAAGTGTTTATGACAAAATTCTGAAGGGTGGTTATCTCTAGAAGGACATGGATGGATTGTGATTTCGGAGGAGCCTCTGTGTGGGATGCTGTGAATATTTCATTTACTTAATATGGGTAGTGATTTTGGTTTACTTTATTTTTAATTTTAAAATTTTACTTACATGTTTTATGCTCTTTTCTGTGTGTATATCATAACAAGAATTAAAATAAAATAAGATAATTAGTGTCACCGTAGTTGTGAAGTCTGATTGTAGCGGGTCAAAGAAGGAATGTGCGGTGAGTCAGTAGGAGACATGGCTCAGAGGCCACTGTATCAGCAGAGTGAATTTGGATCAAAGTAAACAGAAGAACCTGAGGCAAATTGCCACAAACAATAAGGACATACATTCTCCAATACAGTAGTGGTTGAGTGGCTGCAGCTCCTGGAATCAGGGCTGGTTCCTTTCCTCTGTAGTTTTGTTCCCATGTTTTTACAGGTGTGGTTATTGTCACCCTCCAGGCTTTGAAGCAAGGTGGCTAAGAGTTACAAGCATGCCATGTGGCATTCTCTTTCTGGTTGATTTATAAAGATCTAGGAAGCCTTCTCCCATACTTCCTCTCACATTGCTTTGGCGAGTTCAGCATCACCATATGCATATTGTAAACCAGTCTTTATCAAAAAAGATTGATATTGAACTGATTCTGTTTGATGGGAGGCATGTTGGTGAATGAGTCACCACTACCACTACTGAGAACCGCAGAGGGTCTGAGATTTATTTTCAAGTGAGCAAATTAGTCTGCCACAGTTTATAGAGGTTGATATAAGACATGAGATTATTCATTAGAGAGGAAGGACAATTTCTTACTCAGAGTGAGAGAATAGCCTGTGTCAGCAATTTTGCACCAGTTCTCTGAGGCGCAGCCCCTTAATGTGCAGCAGAAAGAGGGCCGGTGACACCTGCCCACACAATGAGTACATTACAGGAGAAGGTCTCAGAGTTTAGGGAATCTGAATATTTTATCTTGGCCTATAGAGCATGCCCTCTCTTCGTTAAAACAGAAACACTATCACTATCTTCCAAGGCTATTAACTCCATGAAGTTCCTTGAAAGTATATTCTAAAATAAAGGCTAGTTAGTTTCCCTGCTCAGAGGAAGAACAGAAATGTGGGAGACTCCTGGATAGCAAAGTTGTCTATGAATGGATAAAGCAAATGAAAGCAGTTTGGAAATGCCTGATTTGGCTTAAAGGCAGTCAGTTTCCCTAAACAGTGCCAAGATATTAATCTTGCAAGGGTAAAAGCTTAATGGAGGCTGGAGGAAATCTACAATCATTGGAATTCAGAAGCCTGGATATTTCCAAAATATGTATTTACAGGTTTTGATTTTTAAAATAATACTTAAAATATATATTTACAGACTTAGATTTTAAAAAAAATAATGTTATATCTCATTTGCCTTGAGAGATAGTTTGCCCTGAAAGACAGTACTTTTAGGGCATAAAACTAAATCTGGAAAGGAATTAACTAGTAAATTAGTAGTGTGTACAAATACTCACTGTAGAAATAACAAAACATAAAATAAAACAGAAATTATTAAACAAGTCACTGTCCTAAACATTTTTGAACTTATGAAATATTTGTATGACTAATTGTTACTTCTAATTCTTAGTACTTGGCTAGACTATGTGGCCCTACTTCTACCAGTATGCAAGTATGACAAAGCAAAATTCTTAATCAGACCTTCTTCTAGTGAGCTTTGTTCTTCATCTGTAGAGTGAGGATATGGGACTAAGTTATCTCAGAGACCCTCGTAGCTCTAAACTGCTGTGGCTATGTTATTTACTGAAACTTCCCATTCCTAACATTCACTACTCTTTCCCAATTTACCTCTCCAGATATACACCCCAATCTAACATGTGTGAACCTCTTTAAAGGCTGCAAGCATTTTGAATTTCTCAATCTTCCTAGGTGGTAAACAAAAGTGGTCACCATTTTTCAACTGCAAAACAAAAACAAAAAACCTTGTTGCTCAGAGGGATCAAGTGACTTGCGTAGGGTCAGTTTTTTTTTAGATCAGACATATATTTAGTAAGTAGCAGAGTCAGTACTCTGCTTAGAGGCTCAGTCTGAATCCTGGACTTGCTAGTCTCTGAGGTGATTGTTTTTAGAGAATCTTCAAAATTTCTTCCTGTATACGAGGAACACAGTCATTAAGGAAAGTCATTCCCTGGTTGTTGGGATGACAGAAGACATCCCAGAGCTGACCTCTGCCTGAGAGTTCAGTTGGCTTCAGAAAGGACCCAGGAATTATGAAACTAAGTGGAAACATTTTTTTCACTAAGGTTTGCTTAAGTTCATCAAGCCTTTTACAAACCTCTCATAATATGGACAAAGTTACTGTAAATGAAATCCAATGAGTAAAGATCATTCTTATATCTTCTGTGATAGTCCTTTAATTAACAGTCCTGTGGAGTCTGTCTCTGCTTGAACTTTTCTGCAATTCATTTGATCATGTATGAGGCTGTATGTATCTGTGTGTGTGTGTGTGTGTGTGTGCTCACACAGACACCATTATGAGAAAAAGGGGGACATATTTATTTGGCTCATAACTAGAAGAGCCATTAGACATATGATATTGAATTATTATTATTGGTATGTCTCTCTCACCAACCAGATGATGTAACCCTTGAAGCAGGGATCATAGTCTCACCTGTCTCGAAGCATAGGACTTGGCATTTGGTAAATTCCAACAAATGGTGGTTAAGAAACAAAGTGCATGAATTAACCCATCCAATCTGCTGACTTTATAGATGAGAGAAAATGAAGTCCAGAAAGATGAGAAGCCTGAGTGCATACAACTAGTTAGTAGCAAAGCCATGTAGCAAACCTAGGTTTTGACTCTTATAATACACTAATAACCTAAACACCTTACCATTTTCAAACTATATAAGAAGTGTTTCTTTTAAACACCGTCTCACATGACAGTGATGTTAACTGTATGTAGTTAAATTAAGGTGTGGTACACACTAGGTGCCCTTTGTCTGGAAAAATAGAACTACCTCATCTAAGATTAGCCTTTGTGAGTGGGATGGGATAGGTTTGTGAGACACACCATAAACTGATTTTGTATTGCTGTTTATCTTCACATTGGACTTGAGACTGAACTGTAGTCCCAATGCTGCTTTGAAAGGTTGGTAACTACATCAAAGAAAAATAAAACTCCTAATCAATTATGAGAGAGATGCATTAGACAGACTGATAAAACCTTGTATTTCTCTATGCTTTTAGCAAAATATACTCACTTGCACCCCATTAACTCCTTTGATCTCACACAGCCTGTGGAATGGGCAGGGCAGCTCTTAACAGCCCTCATTTAAAGATGAGGAACTTGAAGATGGGAAAAATTAAGTAATCGTCTTACCTTAAGTTCTTATAAATAGTAAGTGGATCTCTAACATTAAGATCAGATATTGCATCTGGTTCTACTACTAACTAGTTGTATAACTTTGGGCAAATTCCTTCTCAACTAGACTCAGTTTCTATTCCTTGTCTGTGTTATCTGTGTGCTGATACCCAACTATGAAGATTAAAAGAGAATTGCCTGAAATGCATAGGGTATGCTCAATAAAATGTCCTCTAGTTTATGTCCTAAGTATTGAGTGAGGTTATATTGTTCTTAATAATGCTTGCAAGAATCTTTTATGTTCACTAGAAGAAAGATGACATTTTATCAATTGATGGTATTATTTGAGATGAAATTCTCACAAGTACCTTCTGTTAGGACAATTGTTTTTGAAACAAGTACATTGTGGGGGTGGAAATGGTAAGAGTGAGAGCAGAGGATTGCTGGTGGCCCAGATGATGAGACTACACATTTGCATAGGAACACTTGAAATCAGTTGCAAAGTTAAAGTAAATCCATAAGGAAGAAAAATGAAGTTTGTAGCACTAGCAATGGCCTTCAAACAGTGTTTTCCATAACGTAGCTCCCAAACTGATCTCTAGGGACAAACAGGCAGAGGACAGCAGGATTTGCTAACATTTATTCATAGGTAGGTGGGTCATGGTGACCAACTCAAGCAACATGAGAAAATAATGCCATGGAAGATTCCTTTACTTCACCGTCCTGGGGTGAAAGTAATTCATTTGGACACATCCTGGTTCTCCAACTTGCCAGATACATGATCTTGGCTGAGCTTATAACTATCTCTGAGAGCATTTCTTTGGTTGTAAAATAGGGACTAGTACTTCAAACTTAGAGTCTTTTTTTGAGAATTAAATGCAACAAGGTGTGCAAAAGTACCTGCAATCCCTGGTAGACAATGGCTTCTCTAAAACATTTCCCAAAACTGCCATTGTCTGTCCTTAAATTTTATACCAGTTGCCAAATCTTTGGATATCAGAGATCTTCCTTTTTCACTCATTAGTATAAATATGAAAAGTATATTTATAGTCATTTAATTTCTACCAGATATTAATAAAAATGTATTTTTAAAAATTACTCATTACTTATTATAACAAATATCAACATATATATTATTGATACTTATTAATATTGGTATATAGTATATAATAACAATATAGTCTTTAAATAGTGAACTATATTCCATAAATTTATATTTTATAATATTTTAATCATATAAATTTTATTTTACATATTTTAATAACAGATACTTTATTTTGATACATACATTATTTTAATGTTTTTTAATAATATAAATGTAATAGAAGATTAAAACTTTTTTAAAGTTATAAAATCATGAACGAATAAATTAAAATGAATGTTCCAGTACAAAATTTAATGAAATACATGGAAAATTATGCAGAGCTGACTAATGAGCTAAGCCAACTCCTTGGCTCTTAGTAAATGTCATAGAAAGCAGAAAATTTATTCCCAGATTCTGTGATCTCTGTTACTTAATTGTTGGAATAATGAATTTCAAAAATAAGGAAAAGACAAATATCTAAGAAATAAAATATGAAAATGATCAGTGTAATTACTAAGCTGAATAACTAATCATGCGTGATCAAAGATCTAAAGCTTATCTCACTTGTATGAAATATTCTCTAGCAAATAACGGTAGTATAGGATAAATAAAATAGTTTAGGGGCACCTGGGTGGCTCAGTGGGTTAAGCCTCTGCCTTCGGCTCAGGTCATGATCTCAGGATCCTGGGATCCAGCCCTGCATTGGGCTCTCTGCTCAGCGGGGAGCCTGCTTCCCCCTCTCTCTCTGCCTGCCTCTCTGCCTACTTGTGATCTCTCTCTCTGTGTCAAATAAATAAATAAAATCTTTTAAAAAAATAGTTTGGAGCCCTGTGTAATCTAGAGCAAGTAAAAAAGAATCTGACTCAGTTTTGGTTTTAATTTGGTGTGGTTTGGTTTGTTTTTATGGGAAAGCTAGAGAAAGTAATATCAAACCTGCCAACTTTTTATTGAGCTTAAAGTACTGTGTGTGAATAAGCTGGTAAACTCTAAGTAGAATACAGTAATTATTGTCTTCTCCCGCAGTAGCTTGCACTTCTGTGTCTTATGAAACTCATATCACTAGAATTTACAAATTTTCTCACTCATTGTTGATACTTACCAAACATCTGTGAAATAAGACCAAGTAGAGTCCAAGTTCATTGTTTTAAGTGGTGTTACCTCAAGATTATTATTGCCACTTTAATTCTATATCGCTTACCAACTTGACTTGACCTACAAAGAAAGAAAAAGACTTCAAAGACTAGTATCCTCCCATTTTCCTTCCTGAAACCCTGAAACATTATCTATTTTAAAATATGTTGACCCTTGCTACTTACGTAATTCCTTGAGCAACTGCTTATTCACCATTTCATGTATCAGTCTACCCTTAATCTAACGAAATTGTAAATTCCTGGAGTTTTGCTTAAATGTTAAATGTCTTTGCACCCTCCATAGGACTTTGGTTGCCCATGTTTTTTAAATAAATTGTTGTTCATGACGACAAAAATCTGGGTCTTGTCCTTTTCCTAGTTTGAATCAACAGAGGCAAGTTACCAGTAACCAATAATCCTTGCCTTTCTGTAATGGAAGACCAATCTTCTTGTCAGATAGTTTACTATTTCCCAGCTCCTCAACTAGTTCTACTTCTCAATAATGGAGATTTTTGCCTTCAATTCATATTCCCTCTAGGAACTAGCACAGTCTCTGGCTTGTCCAGCTTCAGTAAATATTTGAGGAATGGTTAGGTGATGGGACAAACATTGCCAACACTCAGCTCTTCATCCTGACCTGCCAAATAGAATCCTGTACTCCCCTTCCTACTTTTCTTTCTTCCAGTGAGGAATGATTCTTCCTGCTAGGAAGGAGATTAAGTTGATCTACATACTGAAGAGCCTACTCCTATTGGAGTAACTGCAAGATTAAGGAACGTGCCTAAAATTTTGTGAACTGTTGCTGTGTATTGGTTATTCAGGCCTCTTTTAAGTCCATATGGATAAGAATTACCAATGAAATGCCTGTAATTACTTTCACCTGTTGAACGATGCTGGTGAACTTGGCATGGCTCATGTTCTGATCCACACAGGTCTCTGTGCTTTAGGACAGTAATTAATGGGAGGAATGAAACTATGGATCAGTTAAAGTCTGAGAAAATCTTGGGGTCGGTTGTTTAATAAGCAGAGATTTTGACATTGTTTAATAAGCACAGATTTTAATGTCAAAATCCGTGGATTCTAATGAGCCCCGAGGATAGGTGGTTGTCATAGTAGTTCTTTATTTCTTTATTTTTCCCCAAGCTGCCCAAACTTCCCACAGTCCAATCTTAGTCTATTGGCTAAATTTGAGAATCCAAACTAGGTGTCATATCTCACAAAGTGGAAAGGGAACTCGGTCTAAGAAAATCAATATGAATATACACAACAGAAAAAGATATTGTACAAGGTATTTATTGGTGTGTTGTATATAGCAAACAGGAAATAGATCCTAATGTGTAATAACGTAGAACTAAATACATGTTTTGGTCTATGATGTGTCCTTATGTGACCAAGTAATCATGCCGTGAAAGAAAATTTACTAACATGAACAAATGTCTATACTATAATGTCTAGGTAAGAAGTTATAAATTGTTTATATCAAAAGATCCATTGAATATAAGCATGTTTATATAATGTATACATATACATATATATGTAATATAATTTCCAAAATTTCTACACTGAGCATATTACTTTTATGTACACACACACACACACACACACACACAGAGTTTTTTTAGAGGGAGGGGGAACGGGCACCTCAGTAGCTCAGTTGGTTGAGCTTCCAACTCTTGATTTCAGCTCAGGTCATGAGCTCAGGGTCCTAAGATAGAGCCCCCAGTCAGGCTCTGCACTCAGTGGAACGTCTGTTTGGTATTCTGTCTCCCTCTCTCCCCTCCCCACTGTGCTCTCTCTCTGTATCTCTCTGTCTCTCACTGTCTCTCTCTCAAATAAATAAATCTTTTAAAAAAAAATCAAGGGCGGGGGAATGCACTGCATCTTTATTTCTAAAGATCCAGTGGTGAGAACTTAGTATTGAAGAAAGCCCATGTTATTGGCATTAAATCCACTGACTCTGTTAACAATCATTTTACCCTCCAGAAAAGAAAACATCCGTGCCTGGGGCCAGGAGAAAGAGAGGTGAAAAGAGGAAAGGAGGCCGCTGCTCGTATGTCCTGTTACATGGAATCTGCCTGAGCATGCTGTGTGGAAGCTGCCAAACATCTTTTCTCAGAGAAATATTGATGCCGGCTGCTGGCTGATGAAATCTGCCTGACCCTCTCTTTTTGTCTGCCTTCCTCCTCCGCCTCCAGTGCATTGTGCAAGGGAAAGCTTAAACCATCTTCCTGTCAGGTGGGACCAGAGGGTAAGGACCAGGTGGCCTGCTCCTTTGGCTCAGGTGCAGCTGCTGAGGTAGCGGGCCAGGCCCTGGCCCAGGGCACACACTGTCCCTCAGTAAGGGCTGTTAGGCACAGTGTGCTCACTTCATGTCCCCAAGCCAAGAGTTTCAGGGTGGAGGACCCAGATTCTTCTGCTAGGGAGTTGAATGACTATTGGAAGCGCATGGAGCAGATTAATTCATTTATAAGGGGAATCTTACCTCACAAGTTCTGATCAGAGACCCTTTAGCAGCTATTATAAAAGCTGGGGCATAGAAAAGAACTGTGGAACAGCAGGAGATTATAGCAATTCAATTGATAACTGACTGGATATTTAATAAGGCAAAGCACTTTCTAGGTGCTATGAGATGAACAGGGCAGTCAGAGTGGCTCCGTCCACCAGAACCTTCCAGTTCCTGCCCGCATGGACACACGTATAATTAAGAGTCGTATGACTTGTCTATGGTAGGAGACCCTGGGGTGAGCTTTGGAAATCCAACCAGTTATACATTGTCCCAAGATCAATATTACTTAAATATAGACACTCTGGCCTTCTGCATTCTGGTGCAGTTAAGTTGGTAAAAGCTAGCTAGAAGATAACAGTAGATAGAGTACAGCCTAGATACCAGGATAAATGGTTCCAGTCCTAGTTCAGCTGCTTACCAAAATTTGTGGTTTGGAGTAAGCAAACTTGCACCAAACTCCATCTGTCCCTAAGTTCCACCAGTTCTAGCGTTTTGTGATCCTTATAAAAATATCATTTCTGTGGAAGTCAGCGAAGGGTACCCGTGTTATAACTGTATCCTTCTAGCTGAAATCATGGTTTCAATCGCAGATAAAAGACCACGATGACTCTTGAAGACTTTTTCATCTCTTTCTTGTTCCTTATCTTTTTGATTCCTTGCTGTAACCCCATTCAATCAAAACTGTATTGTGCTCTTTGCTGTGTCAAATTCCACAGCAATGCACACTGACATGACACCTGGAGTAACCACAACAGCAACAAAATTTGGAAGTGAGCTCCCACACAGATGGCCAGATAACGAGGCAAAATAAGAATAGTGCCTTGTCTTCCAAAGAAAAAGACAAAAAGACAGGTTCAGAAGACGGAGAGGATACAGTCTGGCCTGAGAAAGGTGTAGTAGGAGAGGGGCCATTCCAGCTGCACCTCGAAGAAGGCGGACACATGGAATCATGTGTTAATGAGAGTGGTGGGGAGAAGGAGGGCAGGGCATTCTGATCAACTTTACAACATTACAGAAGTATGGGCACGGGAGGGCGTGCATGGAGAAGAGTGCACAATTCGCCGAGTCGCAGGACCTACGTCTGCAATCGCTCATTGCAGCAGGTGGCAGAAGGCCTTGAACACTAGTGTTGAAAAAAAATCCACTGGGTGGTGGGCATTTGAGGCCCTCTAAGTGTTTCCGATTAAAGGTGTGGCATGATTAGAAACAAGTGTGTGCAGGCTTCATGGCCCAGGCAGAATGGTTTCAAAAGTTAGGACTTTGTCAAAAATTAAAGAAATAAAATAAGATAAAAGTTAAGAATTTGTCTAAGGAAGCAATGAAGAGGCCTAAGTAAGATGGCTGTATTGGGGGGTGGGGTGGTGGCAGCAAAGGGTAGATACAGCCAGGGAAAAATTTGCCGGACTCTGACACTGAGTAGCAATAGAAGGACATGAAAGACATCAGAGCTGAACCAGAAATTTTGAGCCAAGTTCAGCAGGCAGATGCGGCAGGAGCCACGGAGGTCAGGAACAGGGGCTGACATGACGGAAGTCCATGAAGACAGAGTGGATCACAGCGAGCTTCAAGGACACAACACTGACGTTGATTAGTGAGAAAAGTGGGTCAGGAGCTGAGACCCCAGTTCAGGTTAGCCTTCCAGGGTTGGTGATCATCACTGGTAAGTGATGACTGAAGCCTTAAGTGTACATGAGAAGTAGGCAGAGAAGACTGTAAGAGAAAAAGAAGAGAGGAGGGTCTTCTGCCCCATGCCTTCCTGGAGCTCTGGTTGGTGGGTCTGGCCAGCACACGAAGAAGTACAACTTTGTGGGTTTCTTGGATGCATTCACAGCACTGCCTAGTCCACTCCAAAGCTCCACCAATTGGTTTGGATCAGAGTGTGACCACAGAAATCTGATCTAGGCCAGACTAAGCTCAGAGGTCAAGTCTGCTTCAGGGAGGGCATGGACCACGGGACTAGGCAGCTTAACTTGCTCCCTCTTCAACAGATATTAGAGAATGATGAATCTACAAACACTTCATAAGTCTAATATTATCAGCCCACGATTATTGCTGCTTCAAATGTGTAGATAATAGTCATAATTAAAATGATAGATCACTTAGAATAAGTGAAGTCTTGGCAATCAGCCCACTCAGCCATGTTGTCTCTCAGCTGAGAAGGTTGAGGCTCAGGGAGGGGAACCACATGCCCGCAGGCAGACGGAGTCAGGGCAGAGCTCAGACCTCTGGGCTCACACTCAAGTTCTCTTTTCCTTTTTTATCCAAGTTAATTCCTCCCCTCACCCTTGCTTTTTTGCAATCTATTTTACACAATGCAATATTCATAGAGAAAGGTCTCATGTATTCCCTTTCACTTTTAACTCTGCGTTTGAAGGCATTTTGGAAAAGTTGCCAGCAAGTTGGGAAATGGGAAGGAGTTAAAGAGATAGCAGAAGGGTCAGTTCAAGTCAGCTGAACTTGAGTGGTTATTTAATGCAATAAAGATTTCCCTGGATGCTGTGGGAGCTGAGGTGAGTCAGAAGGCTCTGTCCTCCAGAACCTTACGGTCCCTGTCGGTGAGACAGACCTGCAGACAGCTAAGGCAAGGCTGAATGAGATAAGAACTACCCTGGAAAAGTAAATGAATTTCATATTTTTGGTTTTGTTCACTTTCTGAACAGCTAGGAAATGGGGAGGCTCTGATGTTTGCCACCTCCCCACACGCTTGGAAGAGAGAAGAGACGTCACCTTGAAATAGCTGTTTTTCCACTGGGCCAGGCATTCTAAGATCCTATTTTAAAAAGTAGAACAAACCTCTCTCTCTACCTGTCTTTATTACACTCTCCAATCCAGGGGCCTTCACAGTAGACCCAGGAGAGGCAGGGGAACATCCTATGACCCAGCACACCCAGGACAAGAAGCTACAGGGTTTTGGGACCATTGCCAAGCCGTGAGATGAACCTGATAGGGTGCCTAAATAACAGCATGGCCTCAGCCTCAGGCCTGACTTCATGCTATTCCAGTCGTGTGACCTGTCTCCTCCACTGATCTAAGATAACACTTATCACATTCTGCCTTGGAATCAGGTTACTCGTGTGTGTGCCTGCTTCCGCCACCAGACGAGAGAGCGGTGACCATGCCTTACTCAACCCTCTCCCCCAGAGCACTTGGCCCAGACACTGGTACTTTGTGCACACCCACTAAGTGTGCAGGGTTGGCTGGAATTTTGGCAGGCCTTGTCATTTTTCATTGGTAAAACCTATGGCTCTTCTTGCCCGGTTTGAGGAGGATAAAACACACATTGTGTCAAAAGCCTGGATCTGATTTCAGAGACCAGGGCTCTGAGAGAACTACTGACTGCAGTTGACTCCCTGTGGAACTCTGGGCCAGCCTTTTCCTTCCACACCTAGATTTCTGTCAGCAGTGAGAGGGATTCACAGGCATTGTTCTTATAGTACTTGCTTTTGATGATTCTATGATTTTGTAAGGTAAATTCAAATGGAAAAATCCCTTTTGGTTCCGTCTCTCTTTATCTCTGCTGATCCTTGACCTAACAAGATGTAGTGCGGTCAGTCATTGCTATGATTTGAAAAAGATTTATTTTATTGTTTTAAAAGATTTTATCTATTTATTCAACAGACAGAGAGACAGCGAGAGAAGGAACACAAGCAGGGGGGAGTGGGAGAGGGAGAAGCAGGCTTCCTGCTGAGCAGGGAGCCCCATGCGGGGCTTGATCCCAGGACCCCAAGATCATGACCTGAGCCGAAGGCAGATACTTAAAGATTGAGCCACCCAGGCGCCCCGAAAAAGATTTATTTCAAAGGAAGAACCTAGGCAATGAGGCTGTAAGAGAGCAAGCAACTGCACCATTCCTCAGTGAGAACCTCAGTGGTAGAGTCAGAATTCCAAATGAGACTAACTTTCTTTATCTACCACTGTGCTCTTTTCCATCCACATCGAGCACATCACTTAAGATATTTGGGTCTCAGTTTGGCTATCACATGGAATTAATAATACCCCATAGCATTCACGGAAAAGTAAAATCCTTTATCTAAAATGGAAACAGCTTTGGAGACCTGCAGGACCTAAGCAAATCTAAGAGACTATTGAATGGCCGAGTAGTCAGACTAGTAGCCCAGGTAATCAAGCTGGCTTCTTAGTGACACTGCGATCCGCAAGCTGTTGACCTCAGGAACTAAAATCTCTTCGTCCCGGTTTTGCTCAGTGCCTTGTCATTTTATATCCCCAGATCAAGGTATTAAATCGTGTCTTTCATGAGTTCAAGTTTATGTGCCTACAGAATTAGAGGTTAGAATTAGAGGTTAGAAAACTAAGGACATCTAGGGGCGCCTGGGTGGCAAAGTCGTTAAGCATCTGCCTTTGCCTGCAGTCTCGTCTGGTCATGATCCCAGGGTCCTGGGATCGAGGCCCACATGGGTCTCTCTGCTTGGTGGGAAGCCTGCTTCTCCCTCTCTCACTCCCTCTGCTTGTGTTCTCCCTCTCACTGTGTCTCTCTCTGTCAAATAAATAAATATTTTAAAAAAAGAAAAGAAAAGAAAACTAAGGAAATCTAAGGATTATTCTTTGATTTTAAGTTATCAAAAATTTTCAAAATGATATCGCTTACAAGGATACAGTGAAACCAATGCTCTCATTTATAGGGAATTATTTTATAATTCAGCTTGTCAATATTATTTGATGACGTTCATACATACATACTTTCGACCCACTAATTACTTCTCCAGTAACATATTGCAAGAGGGAGTGATAATTTGGGAGATACATGGATATGCTTGTCTCTTTTGCATTTTTATAGGCCTGACTTCCATCCAAGTCAGCGCAAGCATTCATTTACTGTTTGGGGGGATGCAGAGTGGGCAAGCAGAAAAAGTAATTTGGATAGGTACAACAGCAATGCAGAGAGAGTAGAAGTTGATATTCGGTTTCTGGCAACAGAAATAGGAATTTTATGTCCACAGGGAAAGAGTGAGATGTAAAGCAGGCTCGCAAAGAGAGAGAAAGGTTTCAGCATTCCCTTTCCCCTACTCTAGCATTAAGGCCTGGAAGACTCGGAAACAGATTTTTATTTAAGGAAGATAGTGGTCATTTAAAAAGAGAAAGAGGGGAAACCCAACCCTGCCAGCCCCAACGGCTGCAAGAGGAAGAGGGGAACCAAGAGCAGATACCAGTCTTCTCTTACCCATCGTGGAGCCAACAGTATTGTCCTGTGCAAAGAGTTGTGGGGGGTTACTTTAGAAAGGCCCAACTAAGCAGGGAAAGACCCAGAGACAGCTGGAATCCTGGCCCGCTCTCATGTGCAAAGCATCCAGGAGACTAAAGCACTAGAGACCTCCAGCCTTCGGTTTGGTGCCTCTCCCACCACTGTGCCCACAGAGAGGTTGAGATGGCCCAGGGAGGTGAAAAAACTGCCAGAGGAACACAGGCATGAACTTTACACTACTGCTTACATGGTGGAGAAACGTCCACAAAGCTTACATGTCTTATGATGAAGAAATGTTTAATTGAAGTGCCCCCTCTAGACAGAGAATTTTGTGAGGAAGCTGACACAGAATCTAAAAAAAAAAATGCGGTGGCATGAAAATCTGAGCTTTTCTCTTTGCACTGCTTGTTACCCCTTGATTTTTGGAATGTTTACATTTTTAAGAACGTTTTTAAGAACTGTAGTTTAAGAAACTATTAAGTTTATTTTGCAAATAAACTTAAGTGTCCTGCAATGGCATTGAATTTTTTATAAATGAGGCCTATACATTTTTTTTTTTTTTTTGCACTTCATTCAAAATCAGTTTGGAAATTCCTCATCTAAGTATGCAGGGAGGGAAGTTTTAAAAAAACTTCAGCTCTGAAACTTTTGGAATAATGTAATTACGGAAAATAAAGTTTACAAAGGGGAAGATGTTGAAATTTATCCTTATAAGAGCAAAACAAACCAAGAAAGTACAAACTTTAAAAAAAAATTGACTCTGGGATTAGGTAATTGTGTTTTAGAATATGTAAACTTGTAGACAGAGATTTTTGTTTTTCAGGAGGCTCTTAATTACATTGAATACACTTACATTCTGTTTTAGAATAAAATGAACTCAAGAAGAAACTTTATTTTGTTGTATCTAAGTTTGGTGAAACTTTCAACCAATAAAGAAAGAGGCGACTTTTTAATAAGTTTTGGCTTGTAAAAATATTTATTGATGAAAGGTATTTAAATGGAAAAGACAGTATTTTTGAAGGTATATGGCTGAAATGTTAACATATTTTTATATGAAATAGAATAGAATCTGTCTCCTGTTTTGTGAGTTTTGCACTGAGCTCATGAAATATTTGAAGTGCTATGAAGAGTGTTTTGTCCATAAAAACTTATCTGTCGAGAAGATCAACTAAAAAGCCAATAATTTCAAGTGTATTAATAGTTAATTGCAACTTTGAAGAAATATTTTAGCTGATTGTCTGAAAAAGTTAAAATAATGTCATATTGAAAATAATATGTTCTTTAAGAAACACCAGTATCATGGTATTAGAAGCAGAAATAACTAAAACATTAATAGTATGTGAACTTGCAGAAACAATAATCTATTATTTATTATTTAATTAATAACCAATAATTAAATGATAAATGAAAATTAATAATTAGTAATAATTATGGCCTTTGGCTCAGGTCATGATCCCAGGGTTCTGGGATTGAGCCCCACATCAGGATCCCTGCTTAGCTGGGAGCCCGCTTCTCCCTCTCCCACTCTCCCTGCTAGTGTTCCTGTTCTCACTGTCTCTGTCAACTAAATAAATAAAATCTTAAAAAAAAAATATTTGGTAAGGTTGTTGAATTCAGATAATATGAAGAAATTAAAAAAATTTCAATGTAACTTTAAATGCTTCAATGTACATAGATACATGTTACCTAAGTTTTTAAGAGTGAATTTTATTTTTGAAAATAGGTTTTGAATAGTACTATTTAAGGTACGTCTATATCTTAGAACTAATTTCTCTGTCAATAAATACAAATTTCAAAAATTTGTATAATGAATTTTAGCTCCCTTTTACTCTCAAAATTATCCTGAATCAAACATATTCTATGATCCCTCTAGATATGACATAGACATTTTTCCTTATTGCTATTTCATGTTCAGAACAAAAGCTAGAGATAAAATAAATTTCAATTTTTAAAAATATAGGGAAAAGACTGTAAGGGATTTTTTTTTTTCCTTAAGTGCTAATAGAACTGTGCTCCGTGGGAAAGATGATGAATTTCTTTCTCTTCTTCCATTTACATTTTAACAATTGAGATCTTGTTATTTTAACAGGGAACAAACTACACTAGAGGAAAAAAACAGCAGAAAGTGTTGGGCACTTCCTGGGGCAAGAGGTACCTGCCAGCAGCCCTGTGAGGGCAGTAAAGGTGAAGACGCAGGCAGACCGGGCGTGCCATTTTCTCCACATCTCCAGCACACATGGCTCTCCCGCATCTGTTGGAGCATCAGCTGGTCAAGATGTTATTTCCTTGCACTCCAGACCCAGCCAAGGTAGAACTGACAAATGAGGTCAGATTTGGGGGCCGAGATGAGTGAAGCATTTTATATTTATATCCATAGACACACACTCTTGTGTATGTTCCAGTGACTTCAGGGGACTTCCCACAGCTGTGGGTGTCCTGTGTCTAGTGTGAGCTTACTGGCTGGCCCACTGAGTTCTCTGGACACCAATCCCAGGGTGAGGGGGCGTTCCAGGGCTTATGGATTGAGGCGATAAGTGTATCTTTCTCAATGTCATTTGGCTCTCTTCTGTACTATCTGTTCACTCTCATGGTAACATACATGCAGGATTTTTTTGGCAGGGTGTTTGTTTTTCCTCTCTCTGATAGTAAGCTCCAAGTTTAAGGACGCACAGAACACAGTGACTTCACAACATCCAGGCTGGGGCTTTCCTGGGTGCTACTCTGATTAATTTAATGCGGGGGTGGGGGGGATAAACATACAGTATAAATAAAATGCTTAGGAGGGTGCTTGGTACAAAATCAGTGCTAGAGCAGTATTGGTTATTACTCTGACACTTTACAGAGGAATCAAGCTTTCTATCTAAAAGGGAGAATTTCAGGGGTGCCCGGGTGGCTCAGTTGTTTAGTGTCTTCCTTCGGCTTGGGTCATGATCCTGGGGTTCTGGGATCAAGCCCCATATTGGTCTCCCTGCCTGGCAAGAACACTGCTTCTCCCTCTCCCACTCCCCCGCTTGTGTTCCCTCTCTCCATGTCTCTCTCTGTCAAACAAATAAATAAAATCTTAAAAAAAAAAATGAAAGGGAGAATTTCAGTGGAGACAAAAAGGAAGTGATGAGAAATGGTAAGAAATAACAAGATTTAATAGTGTAGAAGACATGTTGAACACATATTACACACAATACACTGGCTGAGGCTCCAGGAATAAAATGATGGAGAGTTTAAACTCACTGCTCTCACAGAATTCACAATCAGTGGATGAAATTTAACTGAGCTAAGAGAGTGTGAATGTCTCCCATTCTTATGCAGAATTCTAGCCTAGCCCTGCTAGTATGTATACAAACTGTTGTGTGTTCAAAGGGGCTAAAGAAAGTTGAACAAAATTCAAGGAGTTCCAGGGAATGGTGCATATCCTCTCCTCATTAACATTTGCATCATGGATTTTTTTTCCTACCTTACTGGGTCACTTAGCAGAAAAGATGAGTTTATGTAAAGTAAAAAAGTACATTGGGTCACTGTGGAGGACACTGTGAGGTGTTCCCCTAAAGGCTATTTCTATTTCTTTATCTGTAGGAGAATTTGTTTTGTTTTGGTTTGAGGTAACAGTGTGCTCAGGAAAAGTGGCTTTCAACATGCAACAGAAAATGGACCTCAATGAGTTCCGAGCTAAGATTTTTGCTAGTGTCTCTCCCTTTTGCCAGTGATTGGTTTGGAGTGGCATACAACCCTGTTCTGGCTAATGAAAGGTGAGGGAAAATGTGTTGGGACATTTCACATGAAGGCGTTTGAGAATCAAGGTCAATACAAAAAATGTATTTGATCTCTCCAAGGAGAAAATAACTTGTTCTGTGGCCTTGGGCATTTATCACTTTACCCCCAGGGCTCAGTTTCCCCACCATACATATCATGTAATAACATCTGTCCTAGCTAATTAACAGGGTTATTGTTAATGATATAGAAAACCATAGATTTTTAACACAATTTCCAAATTTTAAATACCTGTAAGATGTAAATAATTACCATTAATTGTAAATTACTTTGAAATCTTCAGATGAAAACTGGTAATACAAATACATCAGTAATGCCTGAAAGTGTATGCTAATACGCCAACTCTGGGAAAATAGTGCTTCTTCACTTCAAGAAAATTTAAATATAGAGTGTGTAAAAGACCTGCAATGCATTAATTTATGCATACATATTTCATTATCATTGTCTTTATTTCTCTCAAAATCTATGTGTAATTAGAATTATTTAATAACTCTCAGTGAACTTATGTTTATAAAGAAAAACCTTGATACTTTCACCTCTCTCCTTGGAGAGCATAATGGCCAGTGCAGTAAGTAGAGTCAGGTATTTTGTGCTGAGATCCCCAAAAAACATTCAGTTCTCTTCATAAAATGTTCAAATATACGGAAAATAACATAATAATCACCAAGAACCCACTATGCATTTTTAATGAAGGTCGATTCTTTGCCATATTTTCCTCACTTAAGGATGAAGAAAATAATACAGATACACTTAAGGTCCTCATCTAACCCTTTCCCAATTACAGTTTGTGGTGGGTGTATATTTCCGGATCACATTTCTACTTTGCCTATGTATCTGTTTATTACGTAAGATATTAACTAAGCTGCTCTAACCAAGAGTCCCCAAACACAGTGGCTCAAAGGAGATTGGAGCTTATTTCTCTCTCAAAGCAGTTTATAGGATGGTGGAAGGGACACGGTAGACAGTCTGCTTTGAACTGTGAGATTTGGTTGTTTCACCAGCCTTTAAGGGAATAGTTTTAAAAGTGCAATCTCAGGGCTCCTTGGGTCACTAGGATTCTTTCAAGGTGTCTGTAATCTCCTCCTGTTTCCAGCTGTATATCTGTGTGAGGCCAAATTTTCTTCATGTGCAGCAGTAAGAACAATATTAGTATGGACTATTGAAGCAGACGAGACTCCTACTTGTCTTGAATAAAGTCATACATTAAGAAGATTTTCAAAAATGTTTTTTCACCAAATTTATTTTTAAAGTTATTTATCATCAAATAATATATTTATATAAATGTATATTATCCTTTTATAATGAAATTATATTTTTAATGCCTCAATTTTAAATTTGAATTTGTTAAATATCAATGGATATTCCAACATAAATAAAAGCTCTTTGGAGTCCTAAACAGGGAAAGTAGAAAAATGTAGTGTCTAGTTGGAAGCTATATTCAACTAAAATTCTTTTCACTATGAGGGATGGAGAATGAATTTGGAGGAACAACTAGCAATTCAGTGCAATCTGTGTGTTCATAAGCAATATATAATGATTGCGTAATTTAAGAATTTACATGAATGATATCTTTCTGCATGAATCCTTCTGCATGTTACTTTTTTGTAACTCAAAATTATGTTTCCAAGATTTATATATTCTAATACATACAGATCTAGTTCATTCATTTTAACTGTTGAATACTATCATACTGCAGGATTATAGCATAATTTATTTAAATATTTCTTTGGTGAATATATAGAAACTTTCCAATTATTTACAATAAACATCTTTCTGCATCTCTCCTCACATCAATATGAGAGTGTTTCTCTAGAGAATTAAAGATTAATTTGTGTGTTGTAGGATATATATGACTCCGAACTTCTTTATTAAATTGGTGTTAAACTGTTCTCCAAATGGTTGTGCCAATGTGTAAACCACCTGCACAGCATGAAAATCCCTTTGCCTTTTCTGCCTCACTCTTTGGAATGATCAAACTTGTGAATGTTGTCAATATGGTGCCAGGGGAATTGAAAGTTACTGTTGTTTAATTTGCACCTCTCTTTTTAGATATTAGGATGGTTAGAAATAGGTATGATGGCAATCAAAAGAATTCTTGATAACAGTGATTACATAATTGAGGTGTTTTTTTTTTTCTACATAAGAAATGTGGAGTTAAACAGTTGCTAGCATTGGTTTTGCAGATCATTAATGTAATCAGGAAAATTAAGCTCAGACATCTTTCTGTTGCATTATCCTAAATATGTTGGCTTTTCTTCCTCATGCTTATCATCTTATGGTTACAAGATGATTGCCACTATATCACTTAAATGTTCAAGAGAAAAGGGGCAAGGGGAGGGATGACTTATAGTACTCTCCTCTTGAATCTGGTCCCTTTTATCAGCAAAGAAAAAGTGTCTAATCTCCACTCTAGTGACTTCTTCTACCATATTTTTTGCTCAGAATTGGCTTAATTAACCAATACTAACACATTGTTCTTGCAGCTTTAAATAAGCTAGAAAAAAAGATAAGGTACGTCTCTCACACTTCTTATTTCAAACTGCCGTGGATTTTCAAGGACCTTTATACATATATATATATATATATATATATATATACACACACACACACACACATATATATGTGTATATATATATATATATGCACACACATACACTTACATTTGGGATAAAATTAAACTTTATAATGTTGTAAACTGAAAACAAGGTATCTTGCATTTTAAATTCAATTTGGCAATCTCTGCTTTTTTAATTAAAGTGTTTATTCCTTTAAATCTAATATAATTATTAATATAGATGTGCTTAAGTCTATTATCTTTGTCATCTGTTCTTGATTTTCTCAATATTTTCATGCCTTCTTGGGGAGAATAAAAGTATGTGTTATAAAACCTACAATACATTATCATTATTTTGGCTGCATAAGAAAGGATAGAAGAATAAGTTCTTCAGGAAAAGACTCGTGTGTTAGAGGGAAGCTCAGACCTTCAGGAGGGAATGAAAAACATCAGAAAGTTAAATATCTAGGAAAATATTTCATAAGATCTTTATTATTTTTATTATATAAACATTTATCTTTAAATTTATTAGAGGACTATTAACTGTTTAGACAAAAATTACATATATTGTAGTTTATATAGCATATATATATGTGTGTATATGTGTGTGTGTGTGTATGTGTGTGTACACACATCTCCTCTTGGTTCTGGTTCTCTAGAAAACTTGACTAATATACTTTTTCCTTATGCTGTTTTATAAAGTGGGAAATTATGTGCTATTCTATATACTTTCATTACCCAAATTCTTTTGTTCCAAGCAAAATCTTACATAGAATGTCTCTCTTGGTGATTCTTTTAGTTCCTAGACACAATTCCAACATGTGTTGGGCAGATGGTCTTCCCACAACACACTGAACATTTCTTGGACACCAGAAGGGTATCCAAGAAGTCAACTCAATTCTGATACCTATCTACCAGAGATCCCACAGGGTAAGGGTTGCAGGACTACCCTCCTCCCACCCCATCACTCCCTCTTTGTACTTCAGATCCCATTCTCAAGTCCAGGTTATTTCCTGAACTTCTGACCACCTGGCTAGAAATTAGAGGTTTCCACGACCCTCTCCTTGGCTTTGATTAATTTGCTAGAGCAGCTAACAGAACTCAGAGAAACATTTTACTTACTAGATTGGTGGTTATTATAACAGGATATAAACCAGAGACAGCCGATGGAAGAGATGCTTAGGGCAAGGTATGTGGGAAGGAGAATGGAGCTTCCATTCTGACTCCAAGCTTGCTGACTCCAAGCTTGCCACTCTACCCCCATCTCCCTGTGCTAACCAACCCAGAAGTTCCCTGAACCATCCTTCTGGGTTTCTATGGAGGTTTCATTACTCAAGTATGATGATTAAATCATTGGCCTTCGGTGATTGAATCCGATCCTGGGCCCCTCCCATTGCCACCCACCCCTCCTTGGAGGTCAGAGTATGAGACTGGGAGTTCTCTCTAGTCACCATTTGCTTGCCTAGCAACCAGCTAGGCAATCCCATCCTTTGGTGTGTTCTAAAATCACTCGTTAACATAACAAAAGACATCTTTGTTGCTCTAAACACTTTATAAAATACCAAGGGCTTTAGAAACTCTGTGCCAGAAACTGGTTGAAGACCAAATGTATATCTCTTACTATAAGTCATAATATTACAGCCACCGTTCACCTTCTGAATGCCATGCCATGATACATTGCAGCTTGTTACCAAAGACAAGAGACAGTACCCTAGATTTGGTGACTGTTATTTCACTGGCCATTGCCAATATTTAGCAAATAGAATTGGCTTTGCCATAGTTACCAGGAAATCAGTACCTATGGATATTCATTTTAGGTTGGTACTTGCTATTTACAGCATTTCTTGAATAGCCACCTCATGTAAGATCATTTTTAATTATTTTCTAACTGATTTTTAAGAGAAAGCCAGAGAAATGAAGGCTTTCTGGCAGCATACTATTTTTATTTTTCCAATAAAAATTTAAGCAGAGTGAACCCGTGAGTAAGTTACCTCAAGGTAGTTTCAATAGGCCAAAATACCGGGGTGGGGGTGGGGGAGTGGGTGGGTTCTGTGCACCAGCTCTTTGCCATTACCTGTGAAGCTGGACTTTCCTCAGACCCTCATTTCCTCTTATACTGTTAGTTGCTAATCTTCCTCAAATGTTTAAGGTGTGCATAAAAACCATATTAATCAGTCTTTTCAATAACCCTCTAGTGTAGGTGATATTTCCCCCATTTTACCAGTGATAAAACTAAAGATAAGAGAGATTAAGTTATTTTCCCTTAATTATATTGTTAATAGGTTTCAGAGCTCAGACTTCCCTTTATAGCATTTGATAAGCTTATGGTTATAGGATATTTTGACTCCGACACTGGCATTTGAATTTAGCTAAATTAGCTATTGTAGGCAAACTATTGTCATAACAATCCCAAATATCAAAGGATTAAAAGAACAGGAGCTTATTTCTCCTTACATAAAAATTCAAGTCTAGTAATCTTCTATCTAGTCATTCAGGAATGTAAACTTCTTCCATTTTCCGCTTCTACTAGTCTCTATGTCCACAAAGTACTTCCTTTCAGCCAAATAAGGAAAAGAGGGAGCATGGAATTATCTGATAAACTTTTATAGGCCAGCCTGGAAGTGGCACACACCACTTTTCATTGACTAGAACTCAGTCATATGGACACACTAACTGCAAAGGAGGCTGAGAATATGATTTAGCTATGTGACTAGGCAAGAGGTGTTTTAAATATCTACATTGGTTATGACTACTTTGAATTATATACTTCAGTGTGGAAATATTGGGCTTAAAAATATTGAACATTTTAAAAATTGGCAAGAATATTTTGTAGTAGATACCCCTAGCCTATACATGATTCTCAGTCATCTCTGAGTCTTATCATAAATCAGCTAGAATGAGATTCAACTATAAATAACAACAACCACAAAGTAATACTGGCTTAAAAAAAGTAGAAATTTATTTCATTCTCTCTCTCTCTTTTTTTATGTGAAAAATATTCAGAATTCAGCTTGGAATTAAGTTCAGAACTGGTGTCTCCACCATCATTAGGAATCCAGACTCTACTGGCATGCCTTCTGCACAGGACCTACTCTCATCAAGGCAGTCTCACAGCCAGTGGAGCTGTGAGTGTTTCCACCTTCAACCATATTGTAGGCTGGGGGGAAAAATGGAGAAATATGGGATTTTCACAGATTTGTCTTGCTCCCTTTATGGAAACCTCCAAGAAATCTCAATAACTTTTTCTCTCAATAACTTTGACTCATACCTCATTGACTAAAACTTATTCACACAGCCACTCCAGCTGTTATGCAAATTGGAAAATTTTGTCTTTAGGCTGGGCGTATCGTCAGTCCAAATGACATAGGAGTTCTATTAGTAGGGAAGAAAAAAGGATATAAGTTAGATATGCAACTAGCTGTCTCCATCACTTCTGCCCCCATATTTCAGACTTACTCCCTTTCTGATTATTTTATTTAGAGCATACCAGAGACAGATGAGGTTCGGGGCAAAAGTAAGGACCTAGAGTAGAGTAAAGTAAGAAATTGTTCATATTATTTAGTAATTAGAACTACGATTTTAGATTTTGGTGAACTCTGCCGCTTAGGATTGGTCAAAAAGAGCTATATTGACATGTCCTACTAAACAACTTATACTGCTACATATAGCTCCTACTTTTTCTTCTTTTTTCTATTGTTTCCCTTCTTTCTTAACTTCCTTTAATATATATTTATTGAAAACTGTTATATACCACACATTGCACCTAGGACTTAGTGATGAACAAAACATTCATTGTTTCTGTCATTGTGGAGCTTATAGTTGTATCTTCATATATCCAGTGGCTGTTTAACACCTTTTCAGGACTAATTATCCTAAAGAGTAAGTTGCATGGTTCTCTCTCACTAAAAAAAAGGTAATATTTAGAAATATAATGGTTGAGAACAGACAGGCTTAGATTTGGCTTCCAACTCTGTCCTTCACTAATTGAATAACCTTGAAAAAAAAAAATCTTCCTTCCTTTGTATTTCAAATTCCTCAGTCTTAAAATAAAGATGTTTAATTGGTGGAGGTATCATGATCAGAGTTATAAATAGAACAAAATATGTAGACTTTATCCCAGTGAATCATACTGCAGAACAGCTAGACAACACATACATATCTTCACTGGCACAGAAGTAACTGAACTTGGCATTAAATTAATTAAATTGTCAAGAAAGCTATGTTTAAATACAAAGCTATAGTATGTCTTACATGATTTATAATGCCTGTGCATGAGACATATCATAAATATCTTCAATTCCAATTATATAATCTTAGACAATAATTTAAGCATTCTTTCTAGATAACTCAGTGTTTGCTGGAAGGACTGAGGAATATGCTTAGTTCCTCAGATTTCTAGTCTGCCACTCCCACCCTGACTTCTCCCCAAAATGATATGGATGTATGGTGGGGAAAAAAGTAGTGTAAGTAGCCTCATGGCTGTAAGGATGATGCAACTTGATGTGGCATCTTCTATATATTCCACTGATATGGTCTGTGAAGTCAGGTGACTTCGGCTTCTCCTTGAACAGGTGATAATTGAAGTATAACTTGTTCTGTCTTTTTCTCTCTCAATTGGGAAACAAGCTAGTATCTGAGGATCAGGACTCTCTCCATTTAGTTTTCTTTTGATACTTTTGGGTCCTATTGCCAAGGTAGGCAGATTATTCCCACAGAGACTAAAGAAACAAGATCATTGCTCAGGACCTTTTTTTCTTCATATTACCAGACTCCAGTTCCATGCCATTGCTCCTATGCCTATATTGCAATTCTGAAAGTGGTGCTTAACTAAAGGCTAGGATTCTTCTAGAGATCTTTAGCCCTCCTTGTTCTTTAAAGGCATATCCCAGGAGTTCCTATGTTCTTAGGCTCCTCCACCCAAATGAAATGTTTCTAAAACCTCTAATAATTACCACTAAGTTGCAGGTTCTGATAGAAAGTAAAACCAAAACCAAAACCAAAACCAAAACAAAAAAAACAAAAACAACCCCCCCCAAAAACAAGAATATTGTCCCCTGAACTCATTCATATTCTGCTCGTTCTCCTCTTCTCAAAATTCTTCTGATTGAAAGATTTCTCCTTGATCTTTCTTCTAAGTAGGACATTATATCTCAGGAAATAGATGAAAAATTACTTTCCCAGTACTATAGAAAAAAATTATCTAGGCCTAGTCTTGATGTTTGTTGGAACTATCAAATGAATCTTTAAAATTTTAATATTTTCTTTAAATATATATAAATTTATCACTATTATCTTGCCTGAAAATTCTATTTTGGAGACTTCTTTTTCCAGCTCTAAAGAGGTAATTAGTGCATTTGTCGTTCTTTCATAAACAACTATAAAACCAGATAAAACACATGGAGCAACTCTTCTTAGTCATTAGATCTTAAGCAACGCAAGAGCCTAACATAAAGATAGACTTTATTAAATTAAAAATGTATATTGAAACTGCCAGGACAACTATTAAAGCAAAGAAGTAGAAATAGAGGTATACCTACCAAACTAATAATACAGATAAAAAGGAATACAATTAATCCAAAGGGAGGACACAAATAACAAGGTAGATATAAAATTATCATATTAATAATGTCATCAAAGCAAATGATGTAATACTCTAATTAAAAGGCAGTAATTGCCTAATTAACCAGATACAAATATAAGAACCAAGTATATGCTGTCTATAAGAAATACATATTCAATGTAAAGACACATGTAAGTTAAAAATAAAAATATTATAAATTAATAATTACAAATGTATGTGTATACTTGGGGCAAAAGATACATATATTTCCTAGCTCTACCTACTGAGATGACCTTCAGCCAATGACACCCCAGTAGCAATGAGCACGCCTAACATTCAGATCTTGGTTTCTAAATAGCTTTCTCAACTTTCTGTTTCATTTTTGATATGTAAAGAGCTTGAAAGTTCTCATTATATCATTACCACAAGAAAAATATATGCAAACTAGACATCAGTAAATATTCTTGGATGTATCAGAGAAGTGGATAACAAGACAATCTACCACTCTGATATTTGGAGAGCCATGTGCATATAGAGACATACAGCTAAAATCCATTTACTTAAAGGGAGGCTCCTGGAGCCATAAACCTATAGGAATACTTAACTGGTAACTCTGATGAACTGCTAGAGATTGACTGTGAAGTAGCATGAGACTAAGAAACTGCTGAGCTGTGTAGTCTTAAGGAATTCCCCCCAAATTTGTGAGCTTTACATCCAGAAACAACCAGATCACCATGGTGAAGTTTCAAGAAAGGTTCTTTCATGAGTATATCAGGGGAGGGAAAGAGTAATTGTTAGTTTTCTAGGGATGCCATAACAAAGTACCACAGATGGGTATGGCTTAAAATAACAAGAATTTATTCTTTCATACTTCTGAAGGCTGGAAGTCTGAAACTAAGGTGTCAGCAGGGCCATGCTCCCTCTGAAATATGTAGGGAAGAATACTTCCCTGTTTCTTTTTAGCTTCTGGTGGTGGCTATCGGTCCTTAGTACTTTTTGGCTTGTGGCTGCATCCCTCCAATCTCTGCTCTGTCTTCAGATGGCACTCTTTATGCATACCTGTGTCCAAATTTCCTTCTTCTATGATGATACCAGTCATAGAGTATTAAGACTTACGCTAATGATCTTATCTTAATTTGGCTGAATCTGTCAAGACCATTTTTTCCAAATAAGGTCTATGTTTTCAGGTCCTGAAAGTTAGGAATTCAACATCTAATTGGTAGGAGGAACAAAATTCAATTCATACCAGTAATCATTGTGGAATATACTCAGAACTTTAACGGACTTTTCCAGAGCCATATCCCAACTCAGGTAAGGGAATCCCTTCTAATCCTTTTCATTCCAGCCTTCTGTCTCAGCTAAGACAAAAAGTAATAAAACATACTTAATGGGGTTAGGGAAAAACAAAAACAAAACAAAACAAAACAGAAAACAATTCTGCTCCTGGAAACTTTTGTGGAGCTTACAGTTCTGAGACATAGGTCCACTAAAAGACTGAAATTTTAATCAGAGGATTATAAACAATTCTTCTACCACACACTTTACCAACACACCAATAGGGCTCCAGTGTAATAACAGTGGATTAGAGCTATAATGGCTGCAAGACACAGACTCTCTCTACAGAGGACTATTGAAGGAAGCCTATAGGACACTAAAGGCATTTGAACCTTCTGGCACTTATAGATACAGCAAATATTAAACATAACCCAACCTCTAGCCAAATTAACACAAATCCTCACACTAAAGACCTATTTATCTCAGTCTCTATTATCCAATAAAATACATCTAGCATCAGATGATGCCAAAAGGCAAGAAAAAAACGTAACCTGAAGAGAAAAATCATCCTCAAATCCATCCTCTCCTCAAATATGACACGGATACTGAAATCAACACATGGAAATTTAAAATAATTATCATTAATATGTTAAGGGATTTATGCTAAAGATAGACAACTTGAAAGGACAGTTGGGAAAATGTAAGCAGAGAGATGAAAATATGAAGAGTCAAAAGGAATTTCTAGAAATTAAAAAAAAAAATCACTGCACCAGAAATGAAGAATGCCTTTGATGCGTCATCAGTAAATTTGACCTTGCACAAGAATCAGTGAGCTTCAAGACAGGCAAATATACACATTTCCAGCTGAAATCCAAAGGGAAGAAGATTACAAAAGATTGAAAAAGAAAAAGAAAGGAAAAATTGGACAACGAAGAGCTATGGGATACTATCTGGAATACCAGAAGGAAAAGATATGATAGAAAAGAAAGAAAAGGGGCACCTGGGTGGCTCAGTGGGTTAAAGCCTCTGCCTTCAGCTCAGGTCATGATCCCAGGGTCCTGGGATCGAGCCCCGCATTGGGCTCTCTGCTCAGCAGGGAGCCTGCTTCCTCCTCTCTCTCTGCCTGCTTCTCTGCCTACTTGTGATCTCCGTCAAATAATTAAATAAATAAATCTTAAAAAAAAAGAAAAGAAAAGAAAAGAAAGAAAAAAAAAGGTGAAGTAGTAATGACTGAAAACTGAACCAAATTAATGTCACGCAATGAAACCACAGATGCAGGAATGTCAGAGGATGACAAACAGATATACGATAAACACACACACACACACATGCATCTATATGTATATCAAAGCATGTTATATGCAAACCCAAAAAACCAAAGAGAAAAAGAAAATCTTGAAAGTAGACAGAGGAAAACAATACTTTGTTTATAGAGGGAGAAAGGATAAGAATTACAGCAGACTTGCCATCAAAAACCATATAAGCGAGAAGAGAGTTGGATGATATTTTTGTGTTGAAAGGAAAAATAAGACAAAAGAAAATCACCAACTTGAAATTTTATATGTAGAAAAACATAGCTTCAAATGTGAAGGAGAAATAAACATTTTCCCAGACAAACACTGAGGTAATTCACTATCATCAGATCTTCCCCGAAAAACAAAAAAACTAAAAGAAATTCTTTAGGCAGTGAGAAAATGACATAGATAAGAAACTTGGATCTACATTAAAAAAGGAACCAAATTCCCTAAGCAGATTGTTAATTCTAGACCTAATTCAGGGAACATGAAATAAAACCAGAGCACTTTGTAGTACTAGGAAGTAAGAAAATGCTTAAAAAAGAGGTTGTGGGAGCATTTCAAAGTGACACAGGAGCCAGTATGAAAGAGCCCCTAATGGTCCAAACTAGAATAATATGAGAAAAAAAACAAAAAACACAAATACTGTAATATTTGATTATAACTGAAAGTATAAAATAAATATGCTGAGTGCATACTGTTATATATAAATGTTTAAACCAATAAATAAATGGGAAAGATGGAACAAATCTTCTTTACAGAAGAATTCCAAGTAATACATGTAGATGCACCTCCTTCTAGAAATTGGAGGTTAATTCCTTTCTTCTTGACTGTGGACAGGACTTAGGAACTTGCTTCCAAATAATAGAGTATGAAAGGCAAGATATGGTAACTTGATGGGGGAGTATCTGAAAGACTCTAACTTATTCAAGTGATCACAGTTAACAACACCCATGATAAGTCATTGCTGTTATTAACCTCCTGATATAATGTGAGGAGAACACTCTAGACCTCTGTGGTATTCCTCCCCAAAGCCAATAATCCTTATAATCATAAAAAAATAACAAAATCATTAAAAAACCATATAACAAATACATATTGAAAGAATTTCTATAAAATACCCAACATGTACTTTTCAAAACTGCCATAGTCATGAAAAACAGAGTGAGAAATTTTATACTGCAGAAGAAACAGAAGTGTAATGATTAATAAATGCCATATAATGGATCAGATCCTGGAATTTAGTTAATAGTAATGTGCCAATGTTAGTTTTTTATTTTGACAAATGTGCCATGGTTATATAAGATGTTAATATTGGGGGGGAACCAGGTGAAGGGTGTATAGGAATATTTTGTTCTACTTTCGTAACTTTTCTCTGTATCTAAAATACATTCCAAAATTTAAAAAATATCTACAAAAATAAAAGGGTGAAAAAGAGATCATGTAAACACACATCTTAAAATTTTTGAGCTGGCTATATTAACTCCAGACAGGCTTTAGGAAAAAGACTATTACCTGGGACAACTGGAATATTTCATAAAGATAAACAGGTAAATGCATCTAGAAGACAGAACAGCATAAATCTATATTTACTTAATAACAGACCTTCAAATACAAACAACAACAAAAAAATAGAACTAATGCCAGAAAACAAAACTACTAGTAGTAATTAGTGTGTAAGTTCATAATCTTGCATGTCTATAATTACAGCAGATGATTAGGATTCCTGTTCCAATGACTAATAAAAACATAAATAAATAAGGATATAGAAAAACTGAACAAAAATATTATAAATCGATTTGACCTAATTGATGTTTAAATACTTTTCCCAGCGACAGCAGAATACTTACCCACCCACCTTCACACAAACAAGTATGCATGGAACATTTATCTTGATATACTGGGTCGTAAACCAAGTGTCAAAAAATATAAAAGGATGGGGCGCCTGGATGGCTCAGTGGGTTAAGCCTCTGCCTTCGGCTCAGGTCATGATCCCAGGGTCCTGGGATCGAGCCCCGCATTGGGCTCTCTGCTCAGCGGGGAGCCTGCTTCCTCCTCTCTCTCTGCCTGCCTCTCTGCCCACTTGTGATCTCTCTCTCTGTGTCAAATAAATAAATAAAATCTATTTATTTGACACAGAGAGAGAGATCACAAGTGGGCAGAGAGGCAGGCAGAGAGAGAGGAGGAAGCAGGCTCCCTGTCTAGCAGAGAGCCCAATGCGGGGCTCGATCCCAGGACCCTGGGATCATGACCTGAGCCGAAGGCAGAGGCTTTAACCCAGTGAGCCACCCAGGCACCCCAATAAAAAAAATCTTTAAAAAAATATAAAAGGAACTGAAAGCATACAAAACATTTTCTTTGGCTACAGTAGAACAAAATTAACAATCAATAACAACAAAAAAAAAGATATATTAAATTTCCTCAACTGTTTAGAAATTAAATTATATACTTCTATACAAACCATTAATTAAAAAGAAATCATAAGGAGAATTAGAAAATATTTTAAATTGGATGAAAATGAAAACAAAACATAAAATGTGTGAGATTAACTAAAATAGTTCTTAGAGTGAAATTTCTAGCACAAAATGCTTTATTTTTTTATCTTTTTGTTTTAAAGATTTTATTTATTTATTTGACACACAGAAAGAGATAGACAAGTAGACAGAGAGGCAGGCAGAGAGGAGGAAGCAGGCTCCCCGCTGAGCAGAGAGCTGGACTCGGGGCTCGATCCCAGGACCCTGAGATCAAGATCATGACCTGAGCCAAAGGCAGAGGCTTTAACCCACTGAGCCACCCAGGCACCCCTACAAAATGCTTTAATTATAAAAGAAGGAGGAAAGGTCTAAAGGCATGTGTAAGTTTCTAAAAGAAACTGGAGAAAATAATAGTGAAGCCAAGACTAAGTAGATAGAAGAAAATAATAAACAGTGGAAACAACAATAGTGGAAACAAACAATAGAAAAAATCAATGAAGACATATTGCCTTTAAAAATATCAATAAAATTGAGCAATTTCTAGTACCATTGATGAAAAGAAAGAAAAGTTACAGCTTGCAGATATCATTTAATACTAAATGCTAATACTAAACGTAGGGCAATACTAAGTTAGGGCAATAAGTTTAATAAGTTAGATGAAATGGACAATTCTGGTTAAAAAGACTTATAAATACAGTGTTGGTGAGAATATGGAATAACTGGCATTTTCTTATATTGCTTATGAGAATATAAAATAGTACAGCCTCATTGAAAACCACTAGGGTATTACCTTATAAAGTAAAATATATACAAATAATATATTATAATTATATATAATTAATAATTATAATTGCATTGCAATTATCTATTTTATAAGTGTGTTTATAAATGTTTATCATGACTCAAGAATTTCACTCCTGGATATTAGGGAAATAAAAGTATATGTTCACACAAATAACAAATACACATATGCAAATGTTCTTAGCAACATTATATATAATTGCCTCAACTGGAAAGAACTTAAATTTCCATCAACTGATGAATGAAAAAAACAAATTATGGTATACCTATACATGGGATACTGTACTCAGCAATAGAAAACCAGAATATTAATACATAGAACAGGGATGAATCTCAAAACATTATGCTAACTGAAAGAAGTGAAATATAACACTATACTTCATGATTCCATTTTTATGGTATTCTATGAAAGGCACATTTTTGGTCACGAAAAGCAAGTTAGTAGTTGCTTGAGGCCTGCTTGGGGTGGGGCAGATGACTTGGCACTAGGGAACTTTCTGTTACCTTGGAAATAGTCTGCATCTTGACGATGATGGTGGTGACATGAGACTACACATTTGTCGAAACTCATTGAATGGTGGAGGTAAAATGCATGCGTTATTACTGTTATCAGGTTATACCTCAATAAAGTTGGTTTAAAAGATTTTATTTTAGAGGTCAGAATGAGAAAAACAAAAACAAAAACCTCTCTTTGTTTTACTTTTCTGGTAGTTTCATAACTTCCTGAGGCAAATGAATGTCCCCAACAAAGTGGGTAAAAAGATCAGTGCATTAAACAAACAAACAAACAAATAATACCAAAGAAAAAAGCATACTAGTATATTGGAAAACTATTTTCCCCATTACATTACAATTACAAACCCTACTTCTATTTTCATTTTTACAATAAACTTTGTCTTCTACATGAACAGACTTTTCGGCAAAGAAGACATCCAAATGGCCAAAGTGCTCCACATCACTCAGCATCAGGGAAATACAAATCAAATCGCAGTGAGATACCATCTCACACCAGTCAGAATGGCTAAAATTAAAAAGTCAGGAAATGACAGATGTTGGTGAGGATGCGGAGAAAGGGGAACCCTCCTACACTGTTGATGGGAAGGCAAGCTGGTGCAGCCACTCTGGAAAACAGCATGGAAATTCCTCAAAATGCTGAAAATAGGGCTACCCTATAACCCAGAAATCGCACTACTGGATATTTACCCTAAAGATACAAATGCAGTTATCCGAAGGGGCACATGCACCCGAATGTTTATAGCAGCAACGTCCACAATAGCTAAACTATGGAAAGAACCTGGATGTCCATCAACAGATGAATGGATAAAGAAGATGTGATATATCTATGTCTATATCTATGTATCTATATATAGATATATATACATCTATACTGGAATACTATGCAGCCATCAAAAAACCACCAAATCTTGCCATTTGCAATGATGTGGATGGAACTAGAGGGTATTATGCTAAGTGAAATAAGTCAATCAGATAAAGTCAATTATCATATGATCTCTCTGATATGAGGAATTTGAGAGGCAGGGCAGGGGGTCATGGGGCCCAGGGAGGGAAAAAATGAAACAAGATGGGATCGGGAGGGAGATAAACCATAAGAGACTCTTAATCTCATGAAACTGAGGGTTGCTAGGGGTGAGGGGGTAGGGATAAGGTGGCTGGGTTATGGACATTGGGGAAGGTATGTGCTATGGTGAGTGCTGTGAAGTGTGTAAGCCTGATGATTCACAGACCTGTACCCCGGTGGCAAATAATACATGATATGTTAATTAAAAAATTGAAAAAAACAAAAATAAGAAACTATGTCTTCTACCTAATGCTGATAAACCGCTGATACCCATTATTAAATTCCTGTAGACAATTTAAAAGAAAAGTATTTAGAATTCCAGGTACAACGAATAGTCCAATTTCTGTTCATAGTCCTTTGACTGGAATTGACAAGCCACTTCATCACATAGGTCACAATTTCCTCATCTGTACATGGGGGATGGCTCTTGGTAACATCTAAGGTTCTTTCTAGAACTTATTTTCTGCAACTTCATATCAGTGTCCCTATTAAAAACAGTAGAGAGGAAACAACCCTCAGCAAAGTAGCCGAATATAAATTCCTTCTCATATTTACGAGATGACTAAAGGCAATTGAAATGAACAAGAGCTAAAGCAAACCCTCAAACCCTACATATGATCAATTTTTTAAGAGATATTTTTTGTTTTATTTTATTTAAGTTTTTGCTTTTTTTTGTTTGATTGAAGAGATTCATACCATTTCAAAATCAATCCTGGTATACCTGCCCTCCAATGTTTTTCTGAAAATGTGGATGACAAAAAAGGTATCAGGGAAGAAGACTATTTTCAAAGGTAGTCACTATGCACATTATTCTGGGAAATCTGTGATTTTGTTATTCTTTGTGCTAAATGTTTCAGTTGTTTCTTTTATGTCAAGGATGAAAGTTTCAAGATACATCCAGTGAAGCTACCAGATATTTCATTTACATGATATAAAATTATACCAACAAATAGGAATGACTCTCACAAACAGTTATTGAGTGGAAGAAGACAGACATAAGAAGGCATATAGATTATCCCATTAAGTATCCTATAAAAGCAGAGAATACTTACTTCTGCTGTCAGGGAAGTGGTTGTCCTTCTGGTAAGGGGCTAGTGACTGGAAGAGAGCTCACTGAGACTTCCAGAATTCTGGCAACATTTTCCTTTTCCTTCTGGTCACTGAATGTTTGTTTTGCTATAGTCCTTGAGTACAGTTATGACACATATACTTATGTGTATGTCTGCACATTATATATACATAGTATATATATTATATACAGTATCACAATTATATATTTTAAAAACATGCTACTAAACACAGGATTTCATCTGAGCCTCATAACAACCTGTCGGGACTAGTGATACAAGGACCATTGTCATCATTTTAGAAATGAAGGAAATGAGGCTTTGAAAATACAGGTCGATTCAACTCAACGAATATTTCTTAAGTTCCTAATGTACACTAAGAAGAGAAAACATACTGGATAGTAAGATACAAAGAGTCCTTACAGTTAAAAATAAATGAAGTCATTTACTCCCAGAGCACATAGCTAAAAAGGGTCATGGCATTTTGGACATAGAAGGGACCCCAGACACCAACAGTGCTCTACTCTTTTAGATGAGGGCGAGGCCAAGAGCCTGGACTTTGTCATGGACCTGATTTGGGTTGGATTTCTAGTTTCAACAGTTAATCACTGGGTAACCTTGAGAAAGTTACCTACCCTCTCTCTGCCTCAGTTTGTTGATCTGAAATGTCGTATTAAAAATATCCATCTTAAAAATAGCTCTGAGGTAAATTGTAAAAATCTGGGAGCAATCCCGGCATACCACGAAGCAACTAGTAGTTCTAAGTTACTATCTGTTCCCTTCAGGTGATTTGAAGTAAGTGGCTCAGAATCCAGCCCCCTTCCTAGCATGCTTTTCTGCTTCTCCAAATATGTACAAATGAGATGTGGAGTGTAAGGTACACTGGGATGTGAGGCACATGCTGGACCAGCCCTGTCTACTTTCCAGGGAATCTATGTGTGGAGCTCCTGGGTTTCATAACCTGTGGTCCGAGGGCCTTTGGCTCAGCGGGGAGGCAGAAGCTCTCCCTGGTGTTGATGGCAGGGCTGTGAGAGTGCATATGAGTAATCCTTTCTGGGAGGAAAGCAGATACGGCAGCCTGGAAAGCACACGTTCAGGGAGGCTGAGTAGGAGAATGAGCTGAGATGAGCAAAGACCCCCATCCTGGGTGTGTGATGCAAAGCCTCGGGAATGTGTCCGAATCCAATCCAGTGGCCGTCCTCATCGTGCTCTGTAGCCCTCTGAGCCCCGGCAGCTGTCACGGTGACTGATGTGCGACACCCTGACCTTTGCTGACACCGTCCTTCCTTCTTATCTTTCACCCACGTCTGTCCCTGTTTTCCACATCACGCTGGCTGATGGCAAATAGGTCTGTGGAGCTCTTGGAGGAAAATCCCATTCTCTGTTATCCTGGTCCTGGGACTCCAATTTCCCATGGATATAGGTGATTGTTGGGAACTCTCATTCCAGTAAAATACTGTCTGCTTCTCTGCAAGGTCCCTCCCCACACCAGCCATTCTCCTGGTTTAAAGGAGGGCCAGACTCTTCAGAATATATTACCCACCAATGAGGGAGCTCCCATGTATTTTGTGAAGCAACTTCATGTCCAGTACTTCATCTGTTTCTCATGACAGCTCTCTGGGGGAGCCAAGCAAGGGTGCTATTTCCTTTTCAGTAGTGAAGGAAATGGGGTTCCAAGTGGTCTCCTGAATTGTCCCAAGTGATATGGTAAAGTAGGTGGCCATCAGAATTAGCATTCAAGTCAACTGAAAACCAGCCTATTGAATATCACTCTATTGGCTCTCAATTCCACATATGTATTTTAATGGTTGCTACTGCTTAGCAATCTGTTCCTTTCTAATTTGTGTTTGTTCCAGAAAAGCTATGACCAAGAAGAGCTCTCTCCCATACTCACCATATTTCATGAAATAGAAGAAAGGACATACACAATTCAAATGGACAATCTGAGGTAGCTTCAAGAATCAGTTTGTATGTCATCTTCAGGAAACTATAACCAACAGCCTCAGTCTGAGATTGTCCCCTCTCTTCTTTATGCTTTGACAGCACCCTGCATGCACATTTACAATGCATGTAAATCACCTATTTACGCATTTCTCTCTCTTTCCTATAGACCCTTGAGCTCAGGGACCATGACTTATTCATTTTTGTATTTTCTGGTGCCTGAACATGGCAAAGACAAATGCTCAATTAGATGATTGACTGAATATAAAATAATGTAGTTGATAGTATTGAGAGTCAAAAGGTATCTAAAGGTGATATACCTTGGCCCTCATTTGACTGAGGAGGATGCCAAAGAGGACACATTCAAGATCAAAAGAATAAGAAGCAGGAACAAGACCACTTCTCCAAAGGATGGTCTATGCTACTCAGGTCCAGGTTTCTACTATAGTGTGCAAGTTCTCTATCTTTTCAAGTCATCCTCAATTATAGCTAAAGATAATAAAGGATGCCCCAATCAGTGTTGCTGGATGAGTCTCCCCCTCCAGAAGTACCTCTAAACATTCTTCAGAAAAGCTTCTATTTTCTATTATCCAGACTGCAGCCATCACCAGCTCTTTGGTTCACTCTCTGCAGTCTCACAGCCTCTTTGGTGGGCTACTTGTTCTTACTTCTTACTGATTCCCCTAATCACGGACTCTCCTCTTCTGCCACACCCTGAGCATTGAGCATGAGGCTTAAAAACATCTATCAAAAACGTGAAGATAGCAAAGGGGAATTGCTAAGCCAGAAGGGAAAAACTAAATATTGGCTATTAGACAGCAATGCTTCCTCGAGCCTACCCACTAAATCGCATCAAAAGGGAGCTGGGGTGGCTGTGTTGTTCTTCTCTCTCTGGCTTCCCAAGACACTACATGGGTCTACTCTTCAGAGCTGCTTCTACCAGATCTTTTCCTTGAGTATCAGTCTCTTACTCCCAACTCTGGTCTTTAGTCTGGCAAGAAAAAAATCCAAAAGGATCTTTTAATATAGAAAGGAAAAATCTTTGAGAAGATAGAGCTCACTCCCTACTTTGATGATTCATTAAGCAGAATCTGTCAAGGCAGGTCTGAGGAATTTGCATTTGAATCCTTTCACTGGTACTGGCTACCCAAAGGCCAAAGTATAGGTACTTAAGGTGCATAACCAGAACATTCCACAGAGTGAACTCTCCCAGAAGAGCAAGTGGTATGCCTCGAAGGAAATTCTTACTTCTTTATTAAACCATAGGAAGAAAATTCACAGTAAGCTAAGACAACCTATTTTGTTCCAGTTTCTATCAGTCAGACATTCAGGTGTTCAGCCCTAAAGCACTTTTCCCAAAACTTGGGAGCTATCTGATCAGGTACAAATAGCTGATGGCAAATATTTAGGATCTGTGTGTATTATTAACAATAATTAACATTTATTGAGTGGGTACTATATGCCAGGGACTGTGTTTAGCATTTTACATGCATTCTCTTATTTAATCCTTCCAAAATCCTATAAAAAGGCACAATGATGCATTCTGGGTGTGGTTTAGGGTGCGGTTGGTTCGTTGCCCAAATCCTACCATTCAGCCCTCCTCTTCTCCGGAGTTCCTAGCCAAAGAGCATATTCACCAAAGGTTCAGCAGCCAAATGGGAAAGAAAGTGCTGATATTATTGTCTGGGAAAGCCCGCAAAAGAGAGCACAACTTAGGCCTGAGGCTTAGGAGAAGCAACCCCAGCATTCACTTATCCAGCCTTCAGCTGGATAGAGGCTAGGATAAAGAACAGAGCGTGCTTCCTAAAGGGATACCCAGAGTAAAAAAAAAGGGGGGGGGGTCCATGGAATCTAACTTTAAGACACTGTTGTTTCTCAAAATCACCCTCTTGGGTTCTAGTCAATTAGATTAATAATTCCTACTCCCTTAGAGGGTTCCAATGAGGTCAGAGAGAGGAGTGTGATGTAAGGGGGAAAGCTGAGGTCTCAAAGGGCTCCCAGAGGCCTGGAATCTTCTTGTACTAAATTCATGTTGGCTTCTGTGCAGAGGTTCAGAGAATCTCTCTCTTACTGTTTCTTTGAGATGGGTTCTCAGGAGTTTCACAGTGTCTTTAAGAGTTTTAGAAAAATCCGTTCCTTCAGTTTCTGTTTGCAGAGTCAGACACGGTCTATGGGACAGGTGAGGAGGACCATGCATGAGGAAGTGTACTACTCAGCTACCGCCTTCTTTTTTGGTGTCTGACATTTTGAACCAAATGTCCTTGTAATTTATTTCTTGCGCCCAACCCCAAGATTTCAAGATTTTACAAGACATTTCTGAATCCCAAGAACAGACCAGCTTTAATTCAACTGGAAAGGCTCATTAAGTATTGAAAACATTTTTACTTTAGAGAGAGCTACGTGTGTCTGATTATTAATATGCAAGGAAGGGGAAAATAAATGCAAAGGAACCACATTGTTACCGGTTCTACAAGTGCTTTTCCCTATATACCATGTCATGGGAGCATGTGAATGAAAGGCAGCCATAAGCAAAAATGCTTCTCTCACATATTTGCTGAGGTTTGGACTTTTGACTTACTGGAGTCTTCTACCACTTATTCCTCTCTAGTCTCTATCGCCCGGCTCTGTCCTCTGTCCTTATAATGCTGACATGCTCAGTGTGCCTCTTTGGATATCCTCCTAGTGCATCCTTCCCCCAAACACAGAATCAACTCTCATTCATACTTCTGACTTAGAGATGTCTTCTATCAGTTTTCACCCATACTTCTGACGTAGAAATGTCTTCTATCAATTTTGGCTTCACAGAATGGACTCAATTCCTCATAGCCCTCTAGCAGGGAAGGGAGTATTGTACAATGCTGGTGTTTGAAAGTTCAAATATGCAACTGTTTGCTGAGTCAAAAAAAAAAAAAGCAGAGAAGAAAATTAACAACCTAGATTTTTGGTATATAAGAACAGCATGACTTATATAAAAGAAATATATATGTATATATAATATATATATAATATATTTAAATATATATGTGAATATATATATTTAAATAAAAATATGTATAAAAGAAAATAGTTCTTTAATAATTCCTTCCAGTCTTCTCCAGCTAGCACCTACTGTATGCAAGCTTCTACCATACAATGGTGACAGTGACTCTATACAGCTGGGTAAGATACAGAACTTCAAAAGAGTACTAGTAAGGTAATACACATGTACTGAATTCTATTCAAGATTATTTGGACACATAAACATGTACATTAACATAAATTACTACAATCGAAGGCAGTATGATGTAAAAGCCATTAAAAGATATAACAAGTTGGGGCACCTGGGTGGCTCAGTGGGTTAAAGCCTCTGCCTTCGGCTCAGGTCATGATCCCAGGGTCCTGGGATCGAGCCCCGCATCAGGCTCTCTGCTCAGCAGGGAGCCTGCTTCCTCCTCTCTCTCTGCCTGCCTCTCTGCCCACTTGTAATCTCTGTCTGTCAGATAAATAAACAAATAATTTAAAAAAAAGATATAACAAGTTTACTTATTCCAGTAGAGGTAATCAGGAAGGGTCTAGGAAATTTTTATTACATTTTGATATTAGTGGGGACTGATGTTATTAAAAAAACAGGATTCTTTTTGCAAGGACTCAAGTCCCTGCAAGCAGAGAGTTGAGTTTAGTATTCATTTTGACCTGAACATAGAATTTGTTTAGAGAAAAAGTAAGTAAAAACATAGACATACATTCGGAATCTAGAAGTGGAAAGCTTAGTTGCTAATGTCCAAAATATCAAATTTCATTTCAGAGGTGGTGAAAATCATTGAAGTCTTCCCATCAGGGGAGCCCTGTGATTAGAAAATGATAGAGAGAGCTTCTCAAGAACCTGTCAGCAGTGTGGAGAATAGAATGAGAGACAGACAAGGAAAGAAGTGGGAAGAGAAGTTGGAATTCTCTTTGAACATCCTAGAGGTCATGTGGGCATGTACCAAACAAACAAACAAACAAAAAACCCCAACAACTTTCTGGGGTAAACTTTTATAATGAATAACATCTACTTCTTGTTTACTTCTTATAAAATTCACTTTATTTCATTGCAGAAAATTAGAAAAATACTGAAGAAAATAAAGTGAATTGATGACTTCCCAATTAAGAACACAGTAGTTTATATTTGTATCTATTTACTTCTAATTTTTTATCTGTGTAATTAATTTTTTCAGGGTTAAGGTTATAACACACATTTAAGTGTTTTTTAAAAAATTAATGTCATAAACATTTCCCATATATGTTTATTATTATCTTTGTGTTAAAGATTTATTTATTTATTTATAGCATAGGGGCTGGGGAAAGGCAGAGAGGAAGAGAGAGAATCTCAGGAGACTTCGTGCTTGAGCATGGAGCCTGATTCAGGGTTCAGTCCCACGACCTTGACATCATGACCTGAACCAAAACAAAGAGTGACACTTAACCAACTGAGCCACCCAGGTGCCCCTATGTTTTATTATTATCTTAATCATCTTTTAGAAACATGATAGAAAATTGAATAGAAAAATGTTAAGTGATTATGACTGTTAATCATGTTCAAAATGAAAATATAAGGCATACGGAAGAAAACAAAATGCAGCTCTAATACCAAGATTTAGAGATAAGTGCAGTGAATATTCCTGAAGTATATTTTAAGCATAAAAGGGCATTAAAAAATTGGTACAGTATCATATAATATGCTTTATAACTTTTTTTGTTTGTGATAAAAATTTAGAAGTGTTTTAAGTGTAGGGGTGCCTGGGTGGCTCAGTGGGTTAAACCTCTGCCTTCAGCTCAGTCATGACCTCAAGGTTCCTAGGATTGAGCCCCGCATC